>NC_084464.1:159059594-159414594 GCF_027409185.1 Cynocephalus volans | reverse complement strand
TTGTTTTTCTTTATAAATTACGCAGCCTCAGGTATACTGTTATAGCAACACAAAATGGACTAATACAAATATTAATTGAAGTTTGAAACAAAAATATAACTGATCTCTCCATTAACTAAATTATCTTAGTATGTGATCCATTCCTTTGTCAATTACTTGGCATCTTGACTTCCTCCATTAATTATGGCATATTTGAGTGTGGTGCTGAATCTCACTCATTTTGATATCTAGCATTTAACACAAAGTTTAACACATAATAAAAGCATGATAAACACTGTAATTGAATAAATAATCAAATATGTATTGCTTATTTGAAATCATTTATAGGTTGAAGTCTATAATATATACAAATAAATTGGTAATATACTTGGGGTCAGAAGATCTATAACACAGTCATTTTTTAAATTTCAGCTGAGTTGCCTTTGTATTTGGAGCCAATGCCTTATCCTCAGTCTCCATTTATACAACACAGTAGGATTTAATCTAGAATTATTTCAGTTTCTTTATGTAGGCTTACTTGTTACTAAAACAAGGGTGCCCTTATCTAAAAAGCCCTTCTTCCCCTCGCCTCCCACATCTCATACACTTAGCAACTCTTCGGTCCTCATGGTTTTTAAAGGTATCTCTCCTATGTCCTATTTGGGTTTGTCTTCTAAGACATCTCTTCCCTATTTCTGCTGTCCCACTACATGAGGAGTGTGTGTGTGTGTGTGTGTGTGTGTGTGTGAGAGAGAGAGAGAGAGAGAGAGAGAGAGAGAGAGAGAGAGAGAGAGAGAGAGAGAGAGAAACAGAGAGTGAAAGACAGAGAGAGACAGAGACAGAGACAGAGACAGACAGACAGAGAGAATAAAGAAAACTGACCTAGTCTGTATTTGTATGGCACTGGGTGATGACAGAATAACGTGTGCTTTGGACCTTTTAGTTTGAATTGGACTTTGGAAACTCTATCTTCACATTAAGTGGAGTTCAGGTTAGAATCAGCAATTCTAGGCTATCTGACAGTACAGACATAGGAACATTTTGTCCCAAGTGTGCCTGTATATATTGTCATTGAGTATCTTCTGCCTTATAATTGAACTTTGCCTGAATGTTTTTTAATATGAACTATGGAGATGCTATGCTGCTTATAACAAGAGTTACAAACACTCTACATAGTAACACAGTGTACAGGAAAATTGATTAATACATACTTTCACTGAATATAGCACCAGTGTAGATTGTATTTTTTGGAAACATAAATAACCCAGGGACATCTCAGGTCATCTGCATGGCTACTGCAACAGTATGACCCCGTTGTTGCATTAAACACATAAATGTATTCACTGTTACCTTGTTTTGAACCTTCATGTAAGTTGTGTTCTTAATATCCAAAGAATACTAAACAATGATACCTAAAATATGGTGGCAGGCCTTTGGATACCTTCTAGGTCACTTCAGATCCATAGCTGCCTACTACAGCCACAATGCTTAGGAATTTTCTGCACATAAGAAAACTATTTCTCACAGCCTCATTGAAAAAAACCAGCAACCTGAGTCCTTGATCCTTCCTGGACCCACAATACAGCTTCATCTGATGCTTACTCTACAGATGTTGACACCGTGCACCTGCCTTTCCAATGCATGATTGAACATAGGTAGCAGACTTTAAGCCTAATTTAAAGAGAGTCCATGATTTGGCTTTGGAGTACATATTATATTATAAATTTGGAAATAGGAACTTTAACCTAGCCATTCAAGTATTTTGGATAATATGAATATAATGCATTTAATAGCTTTCATCTGTGTGAAAAATTAAATCAGTATCATAATTATCATTTATATTATTATTGGAATTTTATGTGTATTTTACTCATTCTTCAATTTTTAAATAAAAATTTCCAATTACAGTAAAATTCTTTGTATCCCTAGACAAATGTTAATTTTAGTGACCATTAGTTCTTAATGTTAAAGCTCAGAAAGGTGAAGAAATAGCAACTTTTCTATCTTTAAAATATCAATTTATATATAAATTATAGATATGTGTTGCAGGAGCTTTTTGTAGAGTATTTCAGTATTTCTTTAACCTGAAATGTAAATAGTTCCTAAGGTAAAAGAGAAAGAATGGCACTGATTTTTTTTTTTTTTAAAGCTCTCTGGCCTCAAGTTGTAATGATAAGTGGATTGTGACTATTTTTAATTCCTAAAAAAATAACTTTGATCTAAATGAAGGGAATTTGATGTTATCTTACTAGACAGGAAGATACATTCAATTTATAATCTGAAAGGATTTATTATTTCTTTTATTGAATTGAAAACTTCAAATTACAATATGAAGCACTGTGCATGCTGCTCTAATAATGTAAATTTTGTGCAAGATTCTAACAGTCTGGCTTAATGCAAAGAAAAACAATAACAGTGCACAATGTTTTAAAGGTAGAAAAGCGCTTTTCATATTTTTTTTGGTTTGTTTGTTTCATCCTCACACATACACACAAACTTGTGGGATATTGGGAGCAGATGTCAATTCTTGCTTTATGCCTAGAGACACTGAACATTGTAGAATTGAAATGATGTGCCCGAGGGTACAAGTTAGTTTGTAAAGTAACAAGTCTTGAACTCAGGTACTTTAATTCTAAATTCTGTATTTTTCTATTGCATTCTGTCTTAGAAACCATCTCGACTCACTTGATTCTAATAAACACACAGGCTTGTAGCCATTACTCTGCATCTTCATTTGAGGCAGAGAAAGTTTTTTTTTTTTTTTTTTCCATCAGCCTCAACAACTGGGGAGGAAACCTAGGGGAAGGCAGTTGCCAGAAAATTGTAAGCAGAAAAGCAAAAGATGACAACCTGAACGTTAAGATATGTGTACTTGCAATAGGCAACAGCAGAGAGTGGGTGAGGAATATTTGATAAAGAAATATGAGAATTCGTTTTCCAATAAGCAGCACTTAAATGCAACATTATCCTGGCTGTACAAACATATCATTATCGTTAAACATGTCCTGAAACCCCCTAATTCAAAGACACGAGAAAGTCAAAGGATTTTCTAAGCAAAGACAAGTTCCAGGGAGATTAAAAATAATGCATGACTCTGTGTTTCCTTATAAGTGTGCCTGCGGGTTTATAGATAGGGGGTGGCAAGAAAATAGGCTGAGAGATGTGGGGAAGGAGGTAAGTTGTCAGATAAGAAAGGGCTTGCTGAGCCATGTTAGAAAACAGGGAGCTGTGCTGAAAATAGCATGGAGCCATTGGAGGATTTTAAGCAGGAGATGGGCAGATTCCTATTTTTGTTTAGAAGTACCCCTCTAGTCAGTATGTTAATATATTTGAGGGAGCTGAAAGGCATAGCAGAAAACTAATTAACAAGTTATTGCAGTCATTAGGCAGAGAGTATGAGGTCTCAAAATAAGATTTAGGGTCTGAAATTTAGACCCTGGCTTTGGGTCTAAAAAGGAGCACACAGATGTACAAATTTACAAAAACATGTAAAATTTAGAAGACAAGATTCAGTGAATAAGAATTCACTTTTGAATTGGAGAGTGGAAAATCTGTGTGCTCTCTATTACAGTATTCCTAATTGTCACCAAATATCGTTCTTGTTTTTCCAACCAGATAGTCCCTGAGGTCTTAAACCGCAAATGTATGTTCCCTTGTACCTTTTACTTGACCTTGTTCTAATAGAATGATGCCTTTAGGGGTTACTGAACCGTGGACGGCTATTTCCACCCTCTGAAAAGGCCTGAGTGCTGAGCTCTTCGAATTTTATGTTGACTTTCCTACCTCCTTCACTTCCTGTGATCCCCAGTATGCCAGCCTCTGATGACTTCAAAAGAAAGCGTGAGTGACATTAGGCTTTGTGATTTTGTGTGAAGACAGAGTATAAAGGAGGGTCCAATTATGAGTCTGTCAACTCAGATCTTGCCCCCATCTTTTTCTAAAGTATTAATTTGGAAACTTGCTTATAGCACTTGTCTTCAGGCTTAACGGGTTCCCAGTTGTAACTTCCCTATCTTACACCAGTGAAACAGAAATCTTTTTATTGGTTTATGGATTATGCTTAGTCACTTTGAGGCAGAAGGGAACCAAAGTAAAACTCTACAGAGCTGTCCAGAAAAGTGGCTTCATTATAAAATGTGGAAAATCTTGGCATTAAGTTCCAATTAAAATATTACTGTTTTTCTTGGCCTTGGGTCAAGCAATGGTAGATGTGAACTGAAGTAGTTAAGATTAAAGAAACATGGTTTTAAGAAAAGATTTCCTTAAACCAGGGTATAATTTTGGGTAAGAAACATGCTCTGTGTTTCTCTTTGTCTTTTGATTCCTGAATAATGTTGCAATTACTTCTGTGAATGAATCTCCTAATGTGGCATGTATCAAAATCAAGTATGAACAAGTCTTAGCTGGCAGACTGGTTTCAAGAAGCATAATCAGTAGTTATAAGTTATGGAATATAGTTGAACTAATGTGTCCATGCACCGAAGTCATGAGAATGAAAAACGGAAATGAGAGAATGTTGAATTTCAGAAGCCGAGAACCCTTGATCTTTTGGGTGATATTACACATTTATTAATGGAACCAATTCAAGGTGTTACCACAAAAGACCAGAAGCTGTCTGAGGTATCAGATTTCAAATTGTTATAGACAAATGCAGTCTTGTGAATAAAAAACAAATACTTTAAAGCAAGCTCTTATTTCTCGTCCTTGTCATAAACTATCCTGGATTTTTATTTTTGTTAAAAATTAATCATTCATGGAACAGATGTAATTAGTAGGTAGAGAGGTGAGGTGGGCTAGTTTGAACAAACACTTAGTAACTAATCACAACTAATTTATAAGGGACCCTGTCCAGGCCTCTCTATTTTACTTGCACTAATTTTGCTCCATCCGTAAAATGAGCAGAACGACCAGGCAAACCCAAGTGGGGGAGTAGAAATACCATAGGTTTGTCCTGACCGGAAGCTTTTAGTATGCTGGGAGTGGAAACAGGGAGATTGGTGAGTTTGTGGCGAGTGGGACTAGGTTTGCCTTTCTGAGCAGTCTAATAGGCTAATATCCAAGCTGGTGGAAGAGATGAGCCAGGATGACACCCAAACCAAACAACAGCGTGCATATGGGTCCAGCGTGCAAAGGGCCATTGATATTTGCAGCCACAGCCACAGATGTGCTCCTAGGTAACAACTGCTGTGGCTCTCAAGGTTTTCTGATGTCAGTTAGTTGTATCCCTTCCTCTTCTATGTTTTGAACCAATAGGGAAATAGATGTTGCATCAATATTTCCTGTATTACTGGCGAAGCTAGTTTGGGAACCACAACGTATGTCCGCAGCCCTGGTGTTCTACCACTCTTTTTCCCTGGATGAATTGAGCACCTCCTCATGGAGAGAGTGTTTGGTCAGGTGCAGGGACGAGGGGTGAGGGAGTACAGAAGAACACGGGAATTCCGGTTTTCCAAGCAAAGGCAGGAATTTGGGGGGAGAAAATTGTTCTTAACTTAAAAATTATTTCGAACAGTTAAGCATGACAATGATTTATAACAAAGAGCTTATTTGTTTTTCAACAATGATTTTTCCCATGTCATTTGATGATACACAGCAAAAAAAAAAAAAAAAATGTAAGAGAAGTCAGTTTTATTAAGTCAAAAATACTGAGATAAAAGAGAGGATAAATGATAAAATAATAAGTTGCAGAAAGTCTGAAAGAAAAGTGTGGAAAACTTAAAACACTTTTAGCATGAACTTCAGCCAGTTTAAATTAGTCCTGAGAAAGCTCAGATTACCACAGATTTAGTTTTGTTTTAATCTGGAATTAAGATTTTCTCTTCTCTCTGATTAGGCCATAAATAAATAGGCCAGAATGATTTTCAGAGATGATTGGATCTCGATCATAACAGAATTAGGGAAAGAAAGGGAACAAGGGTGGAGGAGAGGGAGAAAGAAAGAGAGGTAGAAACATCTTGAAATGAAAAGGCTCAGAGAAAAATTTATAGACTAGAACATATATGTTCAGTGCATATTAAACTGGACCATGCTAAAAAAATGTCTTTGCCAACATGCATGTCCAAGGACAAACTGAGTCTTATTTTGGCCTAGAATCATTTTTGTTTCTTGGATTAAAAGGCCTTGCTCTTTTCAGTACTACAACCCCCAGGTCATTACGGCCAAGATTAAGAACCTCTGCCCATGGTGTTCGGAGTCTGATGAAAACATGGAAGTAAGTACCTCATAAATACGTAGTACTGTCATTAGGTATAAACTTGCTAGAAGCCTGCTTATTACATATGTGTTTAATGCCTGATTGAGGGGTCCCATCCAAGCTCATTGCCATTTGAGAGCCTTGAAGAGTTATTTTCCTTAAGTCTCTGTCAAGTTCTTATCTAGCCAGTTGCTCACTTAAGTCCTACAACCCTTTATCACTTACACCACTGCAAAATATCTAGCTTATATCCCGTGGCCAAGACAGTCACCCCAGATTGATACATATTCATGGGCAGTAAAGCACATTGAAACAACAGGTAAATTAAATACAATATTATCTCTTTATAATTTTAACTATGTCCTATATTATTTCTTTCTCTCCCTTTTTTGAAAAAAAGTGTCTGATCCAGTTAAACTTTAGTTGGGGATTTAGAGTAGTATAGTGAATACCAAAATGTGATGGGTTATTCATAAAGTTTTATTTTGAGAACTAAATAATAATGTTTATATGATGATGATGGTATCTGGGCATTCACTAGAAATCTAATAAACTTCTTATCTCATTTAATAAGCATAGTCCAGTTCTAGTCATAATTATCAAGATAGAAAGCCAGCTGAGATAACTATGAAGCTTTACATGATAATAAATGTTATTCAAATAGATTTCCATGACTCGAATTCAAATGAGAGCTGCCATCCCAAAGTCAGAAACATATTATGCTGCCTGAAACTGCTCTAATCTGAACCGCGGCAAGCTTCCCTCCGTGCAATAGCCAGATTAATTTTAGTAAAAAGATCTTGAACAGATGAAGATAATCATATGGTTCTCCTAAATTAAATCTGTTAAGAGTGTGTATAAGTGAATCACTGTATCTGTAAGTCTTTATTTGTCTCCATTGTTTAAATTCTATGAAAGAAGACAAAAAAAAAAATACTGCTGTTTCAATCCTGCCATCACTGTGATGTGCCTACAGCAAAGCTGTCAATACTTAACAATATAATTGAAGGCATTTTGTGGTTTCGGAATAGTTTGGAAACTGGAAGTGGTAAAGGCATAAACACATTGCTTGGCATTTAATGTATTTAGCATGGTTGCACCCTACCTACATGGAGGGACTCTCGATAACTAATGATGGTGACTGTCAAAACTCAACAGAGCTGTAGTTCAGTGGAGCAAGAGTTGTTTTACTTACAATAATGCAGATTTTTTAAGGAGATGTGATTTTTTTTTTCTTGTGATAATTTTCTTGGAGGGCAAAATTATGCTATAGATATTAGATTATAAAATACTTCCTTTTTATGATATGAAATACATTTTAGTTGTAGAAGTAAATTATATGCCAAATTATATTTTATAAGCTGTGGAAGTACCTCAGTTCTTGGGGAAGATTTTCAAGGCCAGTTGAGATATTTTGTTTAAATAGTAGTTGAGTTAACTCAGCAGCATTGGGTAATCAATGCAGCATAGAAGCTTGCTCTGGTGAATTGCTGTCTCCAGAAGCAGCTGCTTCATTCTGTGAGTGTCTCTTCTACGTGGAAGTGACACTTTGTCTGGGGCTGTGTAAAGTGAGGTGAATGTCTGAGTCCACTTCTTCCTACTATTAGATAGTCTTAAGAATATACATAGCCCAGTCATCCCTTTCTTGATTGATGTCTATTGTAACTTAAAAAGGTTATCCCATCAATTAACTCATTCATTATCTCATTTGACCCTGAGCTCTTGTTACCTGCATTTTACAGATAAGATAGTGAGGCATCAAGATGATTAGCCTACACTCTAGTAAAATTATGTCTAGAACTTAGGTCTTGTGAATCTTTGTCTATGGAGGCACTCTTTCCATGATCGTATTTTTCCCATGC
Source organism: Cynocephalus volans (assembly GCF_027409185.1). NCBI lineage: Eukaryota > Metazoa > Chordata > Mammalia > Dermoptera > Cynocephalidae > Cynocephalus > Cynocephalus volans. Next base: position 159,406,560 of record NC_084464.1, on the reverse strand, counting down.
TATGGTTATTGGGCAGCACCTTCTAGTATGTACTGACTATTAACTAGGTGTGTAGTATGATGCTGTGTACTTTATCTCATTTGACCATCAATCCTAGGTACAGTTATTATTCCCACATTACACACAATGGAACTGACGTTCAGCAACTTCCCCATCGTTACCTGGCTGGCAATGGCAGTTAGACTTGAAATCCGGTCAATCTGATTCAAAAGTTCAAGAACACTGTTTAATCACCTTGGCATTCTCACTCTTTTAAAATCAGTACTTTACATGCTATTACATTTAAATGTATATTTTAACTGAACTGTATTATCAAGTAGTGGTAGTGTAGATTAAGATATTTAGGAAACTGCACAGAATTAATTATATGTGGATTAATGATCAATATGTGAGGAATCATCGTGTTGGGGATATAGATTCCGGGAATCAGTCTAGGGGTTGGAGGTATTTGGTATTGTTCTCCCTGCTCAAATTCCTTCCTTATCTCATGAAACTTCCTCTTCCTGTCTGATTCCTACTCATTCTTCTGGTCTCAGTTTTAAAATATAGTCTTTCCAGAAGGCTAATCAGTGGTCCCTCTTGTGTACCCCCAGAAAATCAGTGTGTTAATTGCCTGTTTAACCACTTTTATCCTCTGGAGTGTGATAGTCTTGTTCAATGTTTTATGTCCAAAGTCTAGCAAAATATCTGCCACATATTAGATGCTAGTCATTACTTGTTGAAGGAATTGATGAATCAATGACTTAAAATTAACATCAAGTGAATGTTTTAAGACATAGATGATGGTATGTGGCAGTGGTTTTGAATGCTAGAAAAGATTAAAAAGTGTCTTTAGAAACTAGAGAAATTAAGTTAAATAATCAGAAGCCAGTGATAATTTTACAGACAGGTGCGGATACTGTGTGCTTATATCTACATCCAGATGAAAGCATAAAAAAGATCCTAATGGACTGAGAACCAGCAGAATTAGTGCTATTTGTTGTTTTTGTCTCTGTAAACCCATATTCAATAAGACAGATTACTGTTTCATGATATTTAAATTATTTAAAGGTTTTTAGTAGAGAATATCTTGGTCAGATATTTTGAGTAATAATAGAGAGATCAAAATGGGTCTCCATTGTCAGAAAGTGGGACAAAAATCTGGAGGTAGAGTGGGAAAAGACCAGGTTGGACAGCACCAGACAACTTTCTAATGGCAGCGGTGCTCAAATATAAAAACTAGTCCGCTAGAACACTGCCTTGTAACACCAAAGTAAAGGGTTTGGATCCCTGTACTGACCAGCCTAAACAAACAAACAAACAAACAAACAAACAAACAAAACAAAAAAACCCAGCATACCTGAGACTGTGAGACTGGGTAATATATAAAGAACAGAAATTTTTCTCTTACGGTTCTAGAGGCTGGGAAGTCCAAGATCATGGCACCTTGAACGCTGATTCCTCTGGAGGAGAGAAGCTCTATGTCCTCACATGGCAGAAGAGCAGAAGAGAGAGAATGCACTCCTGCAAGCCCTTTTCATACGGCATTGATTATCCTAAACATCTCCCAATAGGCCCCATCTCTCAACACTGTTGCATTGAGGATACACATGAATTTGGGGGGACACATTTAGACCATAGCAAAGAGCATGATATATACAGCCAAATAAACATATATATTAGCCTTAGCTATCATGTATCTCCTCCAAAAAAAAAAAAAAAAAAAAAAGAGAGAGAGAGAGAGAGACAGAATAAAGTGATGGCCTTTTAAGGATTTAGTTCTTTCCACCATCTCTGCTAGACTCTTTACCCACCTTGGATTTTTCTCTGAGTGTTATCAAACCAAAAGGAGTTCTCCCACCCATGCATAGCCCAACTAATAAATCTGCACACCAAGATTTGCTGTAGGAAAGATTAGCATTTATTGGAGGGTGCCAACCAGAGAGAACAAGCCAGCTAATACTGTAGAGAACTGAACTCCCTGAAGGTTTAGAATCATAAACATTTATAGAGCAAATTTTAGGGTAAGGGTTTTGGGGGTTGTGCAGGATTTTGAATGGCCCACAGTGTAGCATAGCTTGATTGATGTCTTCCTTGGCTTCTCAGGGTCTGAGTAGAAAGTGTTTCTTGGGAAGGCCACAGCTGCAGATAGTCTGACAAACAGCTAGATCATTATGGAAATAATGTTATCCTGCCCTGTTGTCAGGGAGCAAAATATCTAGTGACTGTGAGAAAAGAAAAAGAATGCAAGGAGATGCATGCTCAGCTAGCCTCACACTTATCTTTATTGTTAAGCAAGTATACTCCTATTTCTGGGAATTCAGCCAGCAAGTTTGCAGCATCTTTTGCAAACTTCTTCTAAGGCTGAGGCCTGCTGCAGTCCTAGAGAAGAATCAAATATGAGGGTCCTGCTGGTTACAGCTCTGTTTCATGAGCACACCCTTGATATATTATAAGAGACTCAGGATCTCAAATTGTTCTTTATGGAGAGGTACTTTAAGGCATCACACAGGACAGAAAGGGAAGAGGCAGTTGACAAGAGTTTTGGGGGATCCATTCTTCCTTAGCTACAGTAGGTCTGCTTTGTTTTATACATTTGGATTCTATAAAAGTTTCATTTAAAGAAAGTACTGTGCTTAAAATAAAATATAACTTTGAAAAACACAGATTTTTCATTTTTATCATTTTACAGATGAGAATATAAAAGACCGATTCAATTAAGACATTTTTGTGTATTCATTATATTTATGTAAAGCATTTTGCTATTCATAGCAAAGCACATAGATGTAAGTGTGACATATTCCTTGACTTTAAGAATTTTGTAGCCTGATCGTGAACGTTGGTAGCCAGTTCAAAGCCATAGAGTTGGTTAGAGTCTTTTGTTTTGAATGACAGTGACTTGGATTATCCTATACTAAAGGTTACAGATTATTGGTTCAAAAAGCTACGAGGGAAAATCACTGAAAAAATAAAGATGACTTTAAAAAAAATGTAAAATATACCACATTTAAAAAATCTGTTTATCTATTGAGGAACACTTAGGTTGATTCCATTTATTGGCTGTTGTGAATAATGCTACAATAAATGTGGGAGTGCAGATATCTCTTTGACATATTGATTTCATTTCCTTTGGATGTATACCCAGTAGCAGGATTGCTGGATCATACAGTAGTTCTATTTTTAGGCTTTTGAGGAATTTTCATATCGTTTTCCAGAATGGCTGTACTAATTTTCATTCCTGCCAGCAGCATACAAGGGTTTTCTTTTCTTCACATCCTCGCCAACACTCATCTTCTATCTTTTTGATAATAGCCATTCTAACAGGTGTGCAGTGATATCTCATTGTGATTTTAATTTGCACTTCCCTAAGGATTAGTGAGGGTGAGCATTTTTTTTTTTTTTAATAAAGAAGGAAATTCTGTCATTTGCAACAACATAGATGAACCTGGAGGACATTATGCTAACTAAGTAAGCCAGGCACAGAGAGACAAGTACCACATGACCTGACGTATATGTGGAATCTAAAAATGTTGAACTCATAGAAGTAGAGATTGCAAAGGTGGATGTTGTGCAAAGGGTACAAACTTTCAGTTACATGGGAGGAATTAGCTTTTGAAATCTATTGCACAACAATATTATATTTAATATAGTTAATAATGTATTGTATATTTCAAAATTGAGAGTGAATCTCAAATGTCCTACCACAAAAAAATAAATAAGTGAGGTGACGGATTTGCTAATTAGCTTGATTTAATTATTTCACATCATATACATATATCAAAACATATTGAACCCAAAATCTGTACAATTATGGCTTGTCAATTACAAATAATAATGAAAAATAAAATCTATAAAATCCTAAAATGGTTTTGTACACAGTTTAGTGTTCTTTAAACCGTAGTGGCTGCGGTTCCGAATTGTTCTGCCCCTTTGTCAGGTGTGGGTGCTGAATAGTCAATATGGAAATAGTTAATGTTTATCAAAGATTTTCAGTGTGCCTGGCACTGGCCTAAACATTTTCTACCTTGTCCTTGCACCATCCCTATGAGATGGGTTCCATTATTATCCCATTTGGCCTGGGCTTGCTGATCCCCGAGAGGTTGAGAAACTTTCCCAAGGCTGCAGAGCTACTGGCAGGAGAGTCCTCAATAAATTCTTGTCAAATAAGTGAATGATGTGAGACTCAGTTTGTTGTTTTAAATAATGGAACAATTTACACACAATAAAATGCACAGATTTTAAACGTTCAGTTCTGTGAGCTTTGACAGTTATACACACTCATGGAACTACTACCACCATCAAAATACAGAACATACCTAGAAAGTTTGCTCGTGCCCCTTTCTAGTCACTACCTTCCCCGTCCCAAAGGCAACCACCCTCTGATTTCCACCACATTAATTAATTAATCTTTCTTAAGTTTGGATTTCATAGAGATAGAATCACACAGTCCATACACACTGTTCTGTGTATGGCTCCCTTCACTCAATTTGGTTTTTTTTGTTTTGAGACTCACCTTTGTTGGTGTGTGATCTAGCAGTTCTGTTTTATACCCCCACGCATCACATTTGAGAGTGTTGGCTGATCCTTATCTTCACAAACATTTAGCATTTAGTATGATCAGTCTTTTTTTTAGTTTAGCCTTGATAGTGGCTAAGATGTGAAATCAGGTGAAATTGTATCTTGTGCTTTTAACTTGCATTTTCCTGATCAGTAATGCTGTTGTACATCATGTTGTATGATCATTGGCCATTTGTATATCTTCTTTTGTAAATGGTCTGTTCTAGCTCTTTGTTTACTTTTAATTGGGGTGTTCGTCTCCATATTGTTAGTTTGTAAAAGTCCTTTATGTATTCTCAGATAAGTTATTTGACAGATATATGTATTGCCAATCCTTTCTCCAGTCTGTGGCTTGGATGTTCATGTCTGTAGTGTCTTTTGATGAGTAGAAGTTTTAAATTTTCATTAAAGCTTAATTTGTAAATGACTTCATATGTGGTTAGAGCTCTCTGAATCCTTATAAGAAAATTCTACTGGTTCTAAGGTTGTAAGGACGTTCTTATTTGTTTTCTTCTAGAACTGTACAGAGTGAGGAAGGGATATAGATATTTCTACTCAGTTGTTCAAGCAGAATTTGGTGCAAAGATTCTTCTCTTATTGAATTTCCTTGTCAACTTCTCAGTTTATTTTTTCCTTATTCCCTTTACTGAGTAGTAATTTGTGTAAAATAAACTGCCTCCATGTAAAGGGTAAAATTGAAGAGTTCTGACAAGTATATACCCACGTAAAGCCTCAACCACAATCAAGACTGAGAACATTTTTGTAATGCCTGTATTAGTTTGCTAGGACCCCTGTAACACAGTACCACAGACTGAGTGGTTTAAACAACAGAAATTTATTTTCTCACGGCTCTGGAGGCTGGAAGTCTGAGACCAAGGTGCCAGCAGGGTTGGTTTCCTCTGAGGTCTCTCTCTTTGGCTTGAAGAAGGTTGTCTTCTCCCTGTGCCCTCACAGGGTGTCCCCTCTGTGGGTGTTTGTGTTCTGATCTCCTCTGCTTTTAAGGACACCAGTCATATCGGATTAGGGCCCATCCTAATGACCTTGTTTTAACCTACCTCTTTAAAGAGATCTCCAAATTCATTCACATTCTGAGGTACTGGGGGTTAGGACTTAAACACAAGGAATTTGAGGGAATGCAATTCAGCCCATAACAACCCATAAAATATTCCTCTTACTTTTATTTAGTCCATCCCATCTTCTGCTCCCACCCCAAGCTACCCCTGGTCTGTTTTTGCCACGTTAGATTTGCTTGCCTTTCATGAATGGAATCATGCAGCACATGCTACTTCACGTTTGTTTCTCCACTCAGCATAGTTTTGAGAATCACCCGTGCTGGGGCATTTACAAGTAACATGATGTTGTTTATTGTCAAATAGTATTCCGCTAGAAGGATATGCCACGTTCTGTTTATCCATTCATATTTTGAAAGATATTAAGGTGGTCTCCAGTCAGGGGCTACTATGAATAAAATTGTTACAAGCATTTGTGTGCAATTTATCTGTGTGGATATATTTTCGTTTATCTTGGGTAAATACTTAAAAGGGGAACAGCTGAGTCATATGTTAGCTCTAGGTTTACATATTTTAAAAATGCCTAATAGATTTCAGAAGCAGCTGCACCATTTTACATTTGCACCAGCAGTGTGTGTGTTCCAGTTGCTTTACATCGTGCCAGTACCTGGTAAGGGCATTTAAAATTTTTTCATTCATTCAAATATGTGTGCTCAGTTCATTTGTAACACAAGCTTCTCTAGCTACTCCATAAAATCTACAAGAAGAAGGATTCTTCTTTCTTTTTCATAACTGGATTGTCTGGGTTTAAAAGCTGTTCAATAAGTACTTGGTGAGTAGATGAATATTTGGGTTAAAAGGATTTTTTTCTTTATTATTTTCCCGGCTTGCTATTTAGTGATTACATGTATTGAGCCCTGATATAATCCCAGACTGTGCTTAGCTTGTCAGAAGCACGGGATCCTTAAATCAAATGGAGGAAGATGGATGTGCAGAACAATATCTACTACATGACAGATTGAGATATATGCCTTAAAAGAGTCACAAGCAGCATACTCCAGAAGATGACAGAATCCTGGGAGTGGTTGGGTGATAGGGACATTGAGAAAAGGGAAGAATTAAAAACCCACTGGGCTAAGTCAGGTCCCTCTTACTGCTCAGCTATTTGCTTTACTAACAATAACCGAACTCAGGAAGTTGTATTTTGAGAAAAAAGAAATAATGCTTGCAATAATTGCCAATTTCGAAAAGTTACCGAGTGCCAGGCACTGTGCAAAGGTATAAAAGTGCATTGTTCCATCTAATCTTCATGACCGTTCTATGAAGGATGTAGTCAACGCTGCACTTTTCAGATGAGGAGCACTAGGTTTGTAAAGGGAAAAGGAAAGGAGCTGGAGAGCGTGTAGCTAGTGATTGGTGGGAAATGGGACTGACAGGCTTGTGAATGTCAGCGCTCCTTTTCTGAATCGTTTTGTTGCAAAGGGAGATGAAAAGGTCCAAGGGAGGAGGATTCAAGTCTCTCAGAATAGTTTTTTAAAGACAGTTTTGTTATCATTGTACTATGTCCCAAGTATGGTTTTCAAAATTATTTTAGTCCCTTAAGTTTAATTATATGGCTTAAGTGATTGTTGAATCAATCAAGAGAATATTTTAACACATTTATGACAGGTCATATGCTGATAATATTGCAACACATTTTATGATAATATGAGATGATTAGTAAAAGTATTGTTTAAGTAAAATGACTATTAAAATAACTTTTCAAGAACTGTAAATGCCAAGACTTTACACTAACATTTTGGAAAATAGGATTTGTAATTTATTTTAAGCAGCAATGCATATACTCACGTATGAAGAGCAGATTATAGCGTTTATTTAGGTATCTCAAGGAAAAAAAAATCCTTTTGCTTTGACTATCTGGATCTTGTCAGAGTGATATTTGGATACGAATTAGCCAGTTAAGTACTTCAATTTCTGCTTGATTGGGCATTGAAAGACATAGCCAAAATGACTTTTGGATTAGTCTAGAACTTTTGCAAATAAATTTAAAAACTCGCATTTTTTTTTATTTTTTCACTGTTTTCTACTCTGTTGGCTTATGTTTCTGAATTTCTGATTTACATACATCATATAGATGTGTTTGAACAATATTCTACTTCATGCTTTTCTGTTGATGGTAACACTGGTCAGGACGTATCCTCAAATTTCATCTCTAGTTGTTATTTTCCATTTACTGATTCAAACACTTAAACACCGGATTCAATTGCTGCCTCTCCGTCAAGGCCTTCTAGTATTTCTCAGGTCAACAGCTCTAAGGTTTTAATTGAAGTAATTTCTCACTTGAGACCTAGGACACAGCTACTCATACAGACTAATGTGATTATGTATTAGCCCAAATGCTGCCACGATATTGAAAATAAGAGTATTTTTAAATATAAATTTGGAAAAAATTATTTATTATTGATAAGGGTTTGCAAGATTTTTCCATTAAGGTCCCAATAGTGGATATTGTAGGCTTTGCAGGTCATGGAGTTTCTTCTGCAGTAACTCAGCTCTGCCCATGTGACATAATAGCAACCATGTACCATAAGTGACTGTGAGTTAATAAACTTCATTTATGGACACTGAAATTTGAATTTCACATAATTTTTATGTGTCATCAAACATTCTTCTTTTTTATGCTTTTCAACCATTTGAAAATGTGAAAACATTCCTTAATACAAAAGCAGCCACTGGGCTAGATTTGGCCAGCAGGCCAGAATTTGCTCACCCTGCTATAGCTAAAATGACTATGTATTTTCTTAGTTGTAACCATTAAGAGGCAAAAAAAAAAAAAAAAAGAGAAAGTTTTCTAAAACGCAGCCACGTGATTCTTTATTAAGGCAAGGATGTATTTCACCTTGTTCTATCTGACTTTTTTCAGATTTTTTTTTTATAATTCTCTAGATTTGAGAGATGAAATTGTTTTTTGGTTCTTTTATTGCTGTTTTATAATTCATATAATCCCTTCTATGGGCATGTTATTTCTAGTTCTTTTTTTATCTTTTAATCTGAAGGCCTTTGTTGCTCCTCTGTAAAAACTAGTAATTATGAATGCTTTAGCCATGCAGCTACTGAAACACAGTGTGCGATGTTTAGTCAATGAAAATTTTATATTTTCTAAAATTAGAAAGGAGTGATATTAAATCTGCTTTGTAATGGCATAGGTTCACTGAGACATTTGTTTCTATTTGCAGGTTAGTTATAGCGTTCATACTGACAGTGCAAGTACTATGGACAAACTCACATATATATTTCATTATATTGAATCCCCCTATGCAACAGAATTCTCTTCAGTTTTATTACTTATATCATTGTGTATGGCCTGAGATCAGGAAAAAAATCGTGAAGGAATTTTCTATGATTTCTCTGTGCAACACAAGGATTTTTCAGATATGAGGAGTCTTCAACAAGTTCATGGAAAGATGTGTATTATATTTTAATTCTATTTTTCCATGAACTTTCTGAAGTACCCTCGTGGTGTAGTACCTTGTGTGACAATTACAGGAATTGTTACATACGTGTTTTAGTTGCTGTTTGGACATTAAAAAATCAGATCTGAAAAATAAACATCTGTGACATGCACAGAAATTCTCATTCACGTCTGGACTTTGAGGCAGGAAATCTTCTGACCAGTGCAGTGTAAATGGGCCTAACTCCTGCACTGGGTTATCAGTTCTCCCTCTTGGCTGTTGCGGTGGTAGGTTTATCTCTTACCACTGCATGTGCTGTAAGTAGGTCAGAAGAGACTTCCTTGGTAATAGAGAAGAGAAGCAATGCCATTCCACTTAGCACAGTGAAATGGATTGCTTTTCAACCCAGGGACTTTTCAGAGCCTGAGGTGTGCTGCAGTTCATTGCGAATCGCCACAGCCAGGGTTTGAGAGCCAGAGCTTAGCACAGTCATCTGGCCAGAGAGCACTGTGTTTCCTGAGGAGAGATGACCACCGTCCTCGGACGGGAGCACAAGCTGCTCCTGTTAGAGCTGTCAGTAATGTTGGAGAATTAAAAGAGAAAAGTCACAAGACCCTGACAATTATACTCTGACTCATTTTCGAATGATTTGACAAATTTGCAGGGATGTGTTCAGACTAAAACTGAGAAAATTAAATTTAGATGAGGAAAAGGATCAAAGGAAAATAATACGAAGCCAAGAGTAATATTAGGAAACAAAGTATTAATTATGAGTTACATGAAGTTGCTGTAACTGGTCCACAGACTTGACTCGAAAGTTTTCCTGGTTGTCTAAAAATGAGAGAAACCTTACCTGTAGTGGCTGTAAGAGTAGAACGAACCACTACTGTATTAGTCCATTTTCTGTGGCTTATCACAGATTGCCTGAAACTGGGTAATATATAAAGAGATGAAATTTATTTCATGTAGTTTTGGAGAATGGCAGTCCAAGGTCCAGTGGGCATATCTGGTGAGGGCTTTCTTCTCGGTGAGAACTCCCGTGGCAATGCAGGGTATCACGTGGTGAGAGTGGCAAAAGCCAGAGAGCCAGGGTATTCACTTGCTCTTCTTGGAAAGCCATCAGAGCTGCTCCCTGATGACCCATTAAACCATTGACCCGTTACTCCAGGAATGGATCAATCCATCCATGAGGGCACAGTCCTCACCATCCAGTCACCTCTTAAAGGTCCCACTTTTCAAATACCGTAATGGGATTTCTCACCTTCTTAACACTGTTACAATGTGGATCAAGCTTCAATGAGTTTCGGGAGGAGATTCAATCCTCAGCAACTACCTACAGAGAAAGAGAGATTAAAATGAACAAGTAAGACGTCCCCTCTGGGTCCTCGTAACAGGATGAAGTATGATGCAAGAGACTTTATTCTAGCCACATTTATCCCCCATTGAATTTCTCATTTTAAGCTAGAAAAATGAGGCCCATGAATGTAATCCAAGTTCTGGGTATGATTTCTTTACCTCTTTTTTATTCCGATACATTTGTCATTTTTATTAAGTGAATATATGCACATATTCACCAAATGTGCAGATGGCCTTATAATAAAAGTGACAACTTGTGAAGTGAGAGCATTGATCCTCTCCATTCCTCTTCTCTCCCCAGCTCCAGTTTTGCCTTCCCATTCTTAACATTTGTATTTTTACTTCTATATTGTCCAAACTGAGCAACATATATATAGATATAGATATAGATATCTGGTTATACAGCCATAATTAAAACACTCCGTCCATTTTCAGTAGTGTGATTCCAAGGTTGAAAATCATATAAGCGTTTACATGATCACGACTACAGTGGGTGGTGCAAAGAAAAGGAAATTTCTTACTCTTTGTAGTTGATGTGACCTTAATGATGAGCCCTGACCCTCCTGTGTGATGGCGAGAACACTTCCTTGATGACTAATCATAAGTCATTGCGGCGTGGGCCCCCAAGACCGCGTCCCATATCCAGATTCGGTGATTCACTGGAAGGACTTAGAGGACTTGGCATATAGTCATGGCTAAGTTTTATTATAGCGAAAGGATGTGAAGCAAAATCAGCGAAGGGAAAAGGAGCGAAGGGAGAAGTCTAAAGGAAGCCACAGGCAAGTTTCCAAGAGTCTTCTCCCAGTGGTCACACAAGAGGCACGTATTCCTCCAGCAACCAGTGTGACAGCGCCTGTGAAGTGTTGTCTGGCAGGGAAACTCATTAGAGACTCCGCGCCTGGGGTTTTTAGTGGGGGCTGGTCATGTAACCGCCTCTGCCTGGCGCTTATCAAAATTCCAGACTCCCAGAGGGGGAAGAGGTGTCAGGCATACACCACATAGTTTGTGCAAATAGTTTAGGTTCTGCAGATCACCCACATCAGTAAGGGAATTGGAGACATTCCAAAATCCAGGTTTCCAGGTGCCAGACAAAGACGAACCTTGAAAGCAGGCCTAACTAACGATAGCAGTTTCAGGCCTGCTATAACTCTTTTCTGCAAACTTGCTTCCAGTTTAAGAAGTGGCTTTTGGATTAATGATCTGTGGATTCAAAATGTGGCTCCCTTTGAGGTCTAGGTTAAATAGCCTCTATGAAATGACTTGTCTCTTTCAGGTAGAGCTCAGCTTTCCAGATTTCCTCTGCTTTTCTCCTAATTTTTTGCCTGTGTGCATGTGCACATGTGTACGTGTGCATGTGCGTGCATGCACATGTGCTGTATGTGGTATGTTGCGTGTTGTGTGTGCATGTGTGTGTTGTGTGTACATGTGTGTGCATGCACACATGTGTGTGAGTGTGTGTACTGTGTGTGTACAAATATGATGTGTGGTACATGGCATGCTGTGTGTGTACATGTGTGGTGTGTGCATATGCATGAGTGTGTGTGTGTGCATGTGTATGAATGCCCATGTGCACACATGTGATGTGTTGTGTGCCATGTGTGGGGTGTGTGTGTGTGCATATGTGGTGTATGTTGTATTGTATGTGTGTGCATGTGTGTGGTGTGTGTGTCTGTGTGTGCATGTGGTATGATGTGTGATGTTTATGATATGTGTGCATGTGTGTGGTATGGTGTGTAATGTGTGTGGTGTGTGTGTATGTGTGTGGTGTGTGTGTATGTGTGTGCATGTGGTATGATGTGTGATGTTTATGATATGTGTGCATGTGTGTGGTATGGTGTGTAATGTGTGTGGTGCATGTGCATGTGTGAGTGTGTGTATGCTGTGTGTGTGCATATGTAGTATATGGTATGTTGTGTGGTGTGTATGCATGCACCTGTGAATGTGTGTGGTATGTGGCATGGTGTGTGATGGGGGTGGTGTATGTGCATGTGTGTGTATGTGTGCATGCATGTAGTGTGTGCATGCACATGTGCATGCATATTGTAGTATGGTGTGTGATGTGCGTATGGTGAAAGTGCATATGTGTGTGCGCATGCACCTGTGCACACATGTGGTGTATGGTATGGTGTCCTGTGTGTGGTGCGTGTGCATTTGTATGTGTGTGTACTGTGTGTGTATATGTGGTAGGTGGTATGTTGTGTTGTATGTGCATGTGCATGTGTGTAGTGTGTGTCCGTGTATGTTCATGTGGTGTGTGCAGTGTGTGCATGCATGTGGTATGTGCATACATGTGTACACGTATGTGTGGTACAGTATGTAATGTGTGTGGTGTGTGTGCACGTGTGTGCATATGTGGTTTGCGGCATGCTATGTGGTGTGTGAATGCACATGTGCATGTTTGTGATGTTGTATGATGTGTGATGTGTGTGGTGCATGTGTATGTGTGTGTGTGTGCATACATGTGGTGTGTGTATCTGTATGCACATATGCACACATGTGTGTGGTATGGTGTGTGATGTATGTGTGGTGCATATGCAAGTGTGGGTGCGTATGCATATGTTGGTCAAGGAGGGCAGTGGAGGAGAGAGGGCATTTTCACTAGTTTCTGCTGCTAGGTGGCCAGACTGCCCCAGGCTGACCTCTGTGAATGCTTTAGCTCCTACAGCTGGTGGGGTCCAAATAACTTTGGTAGTGAAATTGCCACAGCCACTGCTCCTCTGTCCTTGCCTTCCTCTGCTCTGTGCTGGGCACTGGCCCTCTTGCCACATTTTCTGGAGGCTCTGCCCAGTGCCTGCAGCCCTCAACACTGCCCTTCCCCCTTCCTTCCCTGTCACAGCTATGGAGAGACAACAACTCAGCTCGTCACTCAGCTCTGCATGTGGCTGTCTCCCAGCCTCACAAATTGGGAGCAGGCCAGCGCTGGTCCACTGTCAGCCCCTGAACCCTGAAGCCCGCACAGGCATACAAGTTAACTTTCCAACTAGGTGCATATCCCCAGGATATACCATATTTCCATTTAACTGATAATCACCTTAGATACAGAATTTTAGGTGGAAATTTTTTCCCTCTGAGATTTGAAGGTTTTACTACAATTATAAAATTCTATTTAGATTTTCGTTTCCAAGTTGGTGATCTGATCTTTCTCCCTAGAAGATTTAGGATCTTCTGTTTATGAAAATCTGCCGCTCCAGGTCTCCCTCTGCTCTCTTTCCTATCCGCGTTTTGTTTGAGCGTTCAGCCTGCTTGTGGTCCTACAGGGACAGAGGCTCGTCCTCTGCTTCAGCCTGTGCACAATTTCAGAAAGGCATGGGAGTCTCTTCTCATCCAGTGCTCTCTTCTGTTCTGGTGTGATGGGTTTACCCATTGTGAGATTTCATGTATAATTCTAACAGAGCCTCAGGAGAGACTGGAGGGGAGGTCACTGTGTGTGCTCAGACTGTGGTGACAGGCAGTCTCCAGGTGTGCCTCGACACATTCATCTATTGCCACAAAGAGTCTTTTTGAGTGTAATTTGCATGCACATTTTCATTTAAAAGTCACCAGTTAAAATTGCAATGAACTTAAGAAAATTATTTAATTAAATTTTTTAGCAAGTAAGTTTATCTGGAGTGAGTAGACTACTACCCCAAAAGATAAAAGTATATCTTTATTTTTTGCCTAATTTTTCCCTACATAATCTTTTAAATACTGGCACTCCCACTTTAATCCAATTTTTTATTCCTTTCACCAAGTATATTGTTAGTGAACAGAGCAATGGATTTTAGTGACTGCATATTATTTGATTTAGTGCTTAGTTAGCTATCTTTGGTGAGTTAGGCTCTTTCCAATTTCTTACTACTTGGCACAAAACATCTGTAAGCAAAATACATAGGGCTCTTTCTGTTCTTAGTTCTTCTGGCCAGTATAGATTTCTTGAAATTTAGACAAAAAGTTATGAACTAGTTAAAGGCTCCTGATACATACTGCTGGGTTGCTTTACAAAAGTAATGCATTGACACTGATATTTCATTTTAAATGTTCTTTCCTAATTTAATAGAAAGACTCTTGCTGTTATTTAAATTTTTATTTCTTTGATTACTAGGAGACTTTGTTGAGCACCTCCTACAGGTCAGGCACTTCTCTAGGTGCGGCGATACTGCAGTGATAGAATAGACCAAGTCTGCCCTTGTGGAGCCCACACATCAGCGGTGAAACAGACAACCACTGCTCTGTCACATGTCACTTGCTGGGTAGCAATAATTGCTATGAAGTGAAGGAAGGCTGGTAGGGCAGATGGGGAGAAGTGGAACAAGGTCAGAGATGGCTTTTCTAATAAGGCAGCACTTAATCAGGGTCCTGGAGGACGTCTAGGAGTGGAAAATGAACACATTTGGAGCAAAATGCCAAATATAGTCTCAGCATACTTATCAAGTTAGTTTTGACCTAGTAGATCTCCAGAAAGGGTCGCAAGGCTCCCTTACTTCTGCAGACCACACTTTGAAAATGATTGGACTATACATTGATTTTACCATTTTATAGTAGAAATAAAAAGATTTTAGAAAATGTATTAGGAAGTACATTTGTATTAGAATTTGTGTACCAAGGATATGTTGTCTTTTTCTCAAAGGGTCCGTCTTGCTGGGATGATGTCTTAATTCCAAACCGAATGAGTGGTGAATGCCAGTCTCCAAACTGCCCTGGGACTAGAGCAGTAAGTACCTGGTCAAATTAATTCTTTTTAAAGCGAGAAAATGATGGCATCTTCAGTGTTTTTGCTAGGAAATTAGAAGAGACAAAAATGTCAGCTGACTTTTCTTCCATCTGGTAGTATTCAGGAAAAGTGTTATAACATTCAAACGTGTTAATAACATTCAGCAGCAATTCTACCTTTACCGTTGCCTTCCAGTGCGCTCTCCTAGTGAGTTACCCACTTTTGATGACAATGTGGAAATGTGCCAGTTTTAACTCTGTACATGTTGATAATCATGGAGTATAAGGAAGAGCCAAGTCAGAGCCTAGCAAAAGAAAAATAACGAAGATACAACAATATTTTTCTCCTGATGCTCTGATGTTTTATATTTGCTGTATATTTCACATCATTCAAAAAATGCTTTTTTTTTCTTTATGTCTTTCTACCTTTCTTTAACAGTTTTCTGACATAGTGGACTGTTGGGAAATGTGGTACGGATGACCAGCTTTATAAATGAATCACCATCCTCTGTTCTTTGTAATGCTTTTTCCCTTTGCAAGCATATGCCATACGTTTCATATAAAGCAGATATTTCTTCAAAGAAACCCTAAGCTCTGAACTTATTTGAACAGTAATTTTATTATTATGGTCATGTTTATCATTTGTATATTGTTATTTTTTTATTTCAAAAATCCCTGGGTCCATCATAATCTGACTGTACATATTTCCTGAGCTGTAGATACTGTTACCCTGCCAACACAAATGTCAGTGTTAGTTCACAAACTGTCACAGCCAGCTGGCAGCTAATATCTTCTCTAAGGAACAAAGTGTGTCAATAGCAACAGGTAGAGTGTTTGAGCTGGAAGCATCAGATGTGCCTTCTCTCGCCAATCTGCTAGACGACCATGAGGATGCCAAGACAGCAGCGCAGCACTAAAACAATCATTCTCCATCAGGCCAGGGCTGGGGACCATGCACAGATTCCTAGTAATGCAAATCCTGAAGAAAGAAATCCTCAAGGAAAACAATGACGGGCATGTCATGCATATCGAGGCATAATACAGTTTTGCAAGTTTCCTACGGGTATGAATTTGAACTGCATATATTTTATAGGCCAGAATTCCTAAGTATAACTACATATGTATACATATATACAAATACTCTGTGTGTGTGTGTGTGTGTGTGTGTGTGTGTGTGTGTACACGCATACACCTACATGACCATCCAGTCATCTGTCCATCTATCCTCTGGTTTATGCAGCATAACTGTCTCCATACTCCATATCATCTTCACAGTAATGTGAGGTCCTTTGAAAAATCAGCTTCTGTCATTGACAGTCTGATAGCCTCTCATATACCTTGATAGTAATTGGCAGGATTTAGTCTTAGCAGAACAGTTTGGCATCTCTAAGGATTTAGCTTCAAATCAGCCAAAGAGGAAAACAGTGTTGTGTGGTATTGAAAATCATGCCCTTTCCTTGTTGAATGGTTTAACTTACCATAGACATCGATACATGTAACTCAGTATCAATCAAGTTATATTGCAGTTCTATTTCTGCCAGCAATGGTGAACCAATGCCCTAAACCCTAATAGTACACAACACATAAAAATATAGGCTTAAATCACAAAACATGAAGTTTTAAAAGAATGGCTGTGCTGACAAAATAGTAAGGAAAAGTTCATATGTATGCCAAAAATTAAGAGAAAGCTAGACTCCGGAAAATACATTATGTTGCCACCTTGGGGCACCTACTGACCACTGGGGCTGGAGCTGCAGATTGGGCAGACATACACAGGAGGCCGTGCTAGGATGAGGACCTTTTCAACATGGAGAGTGAAACCACAGATTCCTACACAAGGCCAGGACCCATAAACTATGTTACCCTTAATGGATCAACTGGAGAAGAAGGGGGTAGAAATCCTTGCCTTTTTAATTCTTACTTTAGGTAGAAGAGAAAATGTTACCACTGAGAATTGTTAAGCACAAACCCATGTTTATCTGTGTTTAGGGCTAAAATTCCCTCCTCACATGTGGCACATAAAGTCCTATGTCTAGAACGTTGTTCAGTGTAGTCATGAGTTGAGAGTGCTGGGTACTGGGCTGAAAGAGGCCCAAATCTTCTTGGGACACCTGGGCTTTTAAATGAGTTTTTAAATAACTCCCTCAGATAATGTTTCCTGGAACATGAACTAGCAATCAGAAAAAATCACAAAACATATGTGGAAACCAGTCATCAAGAATAGAGTGAGCAGAATTGAAATCTAGAAAGAATACAGAAATTGAAAATGTAAGGGAGAGAGTATGTGTCCTTAATATGTGTAAAAAAAAAAAAAGGTATATAACAAATGATTTAAAAACAAAAGATTATCAGAAATATCCAGTCAGATTAAACACACATGCATACACACACAACAAATTCTAGAATTGGATATTATAATAATTGACACAAAATTTATTAATGGGCTAAACAGCATATAAGACTTGGGTGAAAAGAGAAATTAGAACTTAGATCTGAAATTTGACCTGAAAACATTACCCAAAATACAGCCAAAAAAAAAAAAGGTGGATTTAAATATAAAAGAGAAGTTAAAAAACAGGGAGAGTAGCATTACGAGTTGCAACTATTAGATTTCCAGAAGAAAATAATAGAGAAGATGCTGGAAAGATAATTTTTGAGGAGATAATGAGGTAGAAATTTGCATAATTTTCAACACTCAAGAATCCTAATGAATCTCAAGTTGTATAATAAAGTGAAAGCCACACCTAAATAGATAATATCGAAACTGAAGATTATCAAAGTCAAAGAGAAAGTTCTAAAAGCAGCTAGAATGATAAAGACTCATTACCTGTATAGGAATGACAAGTCAATTCATAGTTAACTCATCAACATCAATGTTGGAAAAGAGCTAACTGAGGAACAGTATCTTCAAAATGTTGAAAGAAAATAATGTTAACCTATAACTGTACTTAAGAAAACTCTCTTAAGAATGAAGGACAAGAAAAACAATAAAAAAGATATTTTCAGGCAAAAAAAACTCAGGGAATTTACTTCCACCTAAACCTTACTTGAATTTTTTTTAAATTACACATTTTAAAAAGAAAGAAAATGGTCCCAGAAGTATAGCCTGAAATTTGAGAAGAAATATGGATAAGCCTAAACAAAATTTACCAATACTTGTAAATGGATAATATTTGATTTATGGAAATATTTATAAAGACATAATAGAGTTAAAGAATAATACTGCATGTAATCATGGAGCATGAAGTTAGAGCGTTCCAGGTTCTTTGCATATTTCACCAAAAAGTAAAGATATTGACCTAAACTTGTGGTACATAAATATTCATAACAGCTTTATCTGTAACATCCAAAACTAGAAACAAGCCCCGTGTGCAACAACAGGTGAATGGGTAAAGAGACTGTGGTGTATCTGTACAATGGTACACTACTCAGCAATAAACAGCAGTGAACTATTGATACACTGTACAGCATGGATGGGTCTCAAAATAATTATGCTTTGAGAAAGAAGCCAAACCAACAAAAAAAGTGCACAGTGCATGACTCCAGTTATGTGAAATTGTAGAAAACACAACCTATAGTGACAGAAAATAGATCAGAAGTTACCTAGGCACTGGGCAGAGGCAAGTAGGAGCACGAGGAAGGGATTAAAAGGGCCCAAGGAGTCTTTGGGGGCAATAAATTGTTTATTATCTTGACTATGGTGCTGGCTTCGCTATCATATGTATTATATATATATATATATATTATAAGTGAGCTGATTTGATATATTTTTTTTTTTAAGTTTTATTTTGTCGATATACATTGTGGCTGATTATTGCTCCCCATCACCAAAACCTCCCTCCCTTCTCCCTCCCCCCTTCCCCCCCAACAATGTCCCTTCTGTTTGCTTGTCATATCAACTTCAAGTAATTGTGGTTGTTATATCTTCTTCTCCCCCCCCGGTTTTGTGTGTGTGTGTGTGTGTGTGTGAATTTATATATTAATTTTTAGCTCCCACCAATCAGTGAGAACATGTGGTATTTCTCTTTCTGTGCCTGGCTTGTTTCACTTAATATAATTCTCTCAAGGTCCATCCATGTTGTTGCAAATGGCAGTATTTCATTCGTTTTTATAGCTGAGTAGTATTCTATTGTGTAGATGTACCACATTTTCCGTATCCACTCATCTGATGATGGGCATTTGGGCTGGTTCCAACTCTTGGCTATTGTAAAGAGTGCTGCGATGAACATTGGGGAACAGGTATACCTTTGACTTGATGATTTCCATTCCTCTGGGTATATTCCCAACAGTGGGATAGCTGGGTCGTATGGTAGATCTATCTGCAATTGTTTGAGGAACCTCCATACCATTTTCCATAGAGGCTGCACCATTTTGCAGTCCCACCAGCAATGTATGAGAGTTCCTTTTTCTCTGCAACCTCGCCAGCATGAGCTGATTTGATATTAATGGCAACCTAGTAAACCTGGAGTACAAAGTTCTCCAGTGCACAGCATGGTAGATGCCCCTCTGGGCCTTGTGGAGGAGCCCCCTCTTCTCCCAGGAGACGCATCCAACCGTGTCCTCACAGGTCATGGGTCCCTGGCTCACGTTCATCATCTCCATGGCTCTGCTCAGAACCTCAGGCTGGTGAGCCTCCTGGGAAGAAGTTCTGGCCCAGTAGTCTGGTCAGTCTAGTCATTGTCAACATTAAGCCCTTTAAGTTAAAGATGCATTTAATTGTCTGGGATAACCATCCAAGGGAATGGTAAACGATAGAATGTCAAATTAGTAGAGGAAAAAAGGGATGAGAGGAAAAAAGAGGAGGGTAGTGAGATGTGGGAGAGGAGGACAAATAAGTAGCACACACACAAAAAGGTAGAAATGAAACAACACACCGTGGTAATGGGATGAGACGTAAGCACACTAACCGAAGCCTAAAGACAAAGGTTCTTAGGCTGGATTAAAACAAGAAAGTCCAGGTTTGTGCAGGTGACAAAAGACACACCTAAAACATATGAGAAAAAAAGCATTGAAAGTAAAAGAATGGAAAAGATATTCCAGAAAAGTATTAACTAAAGAAAGCTGTTGAAACCATATGGTAGACTTTTACTGGGGAAAAAAGCATTACTAAAAATGAGGCTCCTTAGGTTTTGATAAAAGGGTCAATAGCCCAGGAAGATACAGCAGTTTGAAAATTGTATGATCTTAGTAGCACAGATACAAACTATATCAAGGAAACATTGTCAGAATTAACAGAATACATGGGTGGGAGGGAATAGCATAACCGAAGGTGTAGTGCTCCCGCGGTGCACACCGAGGAAGGATGCACCAATTCACCAGAGAACACTTGACATCATGAGAGACACCCTAACAACCGGAGGAGTGCCCCGTTTTTGAGGCACATATGAAACAGTTCAACAGCTGATCATGTTTTTAGGACATTAAGGAATTTAAGTATCACTAACAGAAGTATAACCCTAAAAACCTCTTGCATATAGAAATTGAATCACTGGGTCAATAAAGAGATCCAAATGAAAACATGGGACCAAACAAAAATGAAAATATACCACATATAAAATATGTTGTGATGAAGGTAAATCAGTGTTTAAGCAGGAAATTTAGCACCATAAACACTTACTTTATAAGAGAAAAGAGAGATTATTTAGACATATTGTTTAAGAAGATAGGAAAAGAAATTGTCATATCCAACTATTTTTTTCTCCCATATCTAATGAACACTAGCTAAATGTTTGTTAAAAAAGGAATTGAAGGTATGCACACTTTTGACTAACCATGCCAGAGGCTAGCAGAAGTTAAGTGCTCAGTATGAAGAGTTTAATTCCTTCACCTTTTCCTTTCTCTTAAAGCCATTTTTCTGGACTGCATTTTTACAATGCAGCTAAAATGTAAACCATAACTCCAGCATTTTCTAAAGTCATGTGTTTGTTTCTTAAGGAGGTGAAAAAATAGACATTTAAAAGTAGTTTATCATACTTAAATTTGCTAATTGTGACAGAATTTTGGACACTATATATTATATTCTCATTAAAAAAATTAATTTCTATCACTTGGATGAAATATTCATATACTTAAAATTCAAAAGAGTAGAGTCCCTAATGTATTCTTAATTAGTATTTACACATTTAAAGACAATCTACCTAGATCACTTTAAACAGCAGTAAAATTTAAACTCAGTTTTAAAGACGACAAATATAAACTTGACCCTAACTACACTTCAGACAGAGAAATCTGTACCTAATTCAGCTTTATGCTAACTGCTGTTATTTTAGGAAGAGGCATAGCTTTAGTTCTGAAAGGCATCTTACCTTTTCACGAAAAGAATTCTAGGCAGTCCAAAGGGTATACGTTTGAGATTTAAAAGGGAACAAAATCAATTAGGATTTTCTCCATTAGTGAAATTAATTCAACTCTGGATATAGCATAAGATTTTAAATTTTCCGTATAAATCTTCATTTTATATTTTACCTATGATGCCTTAAACAATGAAGATGACATTTGTGTTTCTATGTGTTTTAGAGATATGTGTTTATCTTACTTGCACACACAGAGGCTAAGAAAAACTCAGAAGTCCTAGTGTCTAAGCATTATTTCTGAGTCCGAATCATAGCTTCTAAAAGTTATCAAACATCCCCTGTCATCAGACGCTCCCCTGGGAAGGTCTCTGGCTTCAGCTGTGCTTTTGTGGCAATAAGGCTGAGAGCCAAACTATGAGAACAACGACTTTTCCCTCACACCTGGCAACTGGACAGCAGGGTTTAGGACAGAGCGGTATTCCTGTGGATGAAAAAGAAGGAAAATTTAAATTATCTCTTCAAAATAATAAATGGCCAAGATCATTTATAAAAATTCTTGTGGAGGGGTGTTGATTTCACTACTTAAAAGCCTGTAACATATATTATATTTTATGTTTTTGAGAAGTAAGATTTACCTGAAATACCATGTAAAATAATATAGTATCTTTTTTTTTTTTTGGATTATCTGATTTCAACAGGAGTTAAACTTTTACACCAAACATTTTTTTTTTTCTTATCAGAAACAGTCGAGTAGAACCCCTTAAAATAGCTCCAAGATTTATTTCAAATGAAATCACATACTTAAAACTATCCCCTGAACTGTAATAAATAACATAACTATTAAACTCAGTATAATAAATGGAGAATTTCACTTACTCAACATGCAATTTATTTCCCGCATTTTCCCCCTGCTGGGTTCAGTATATGTCAATTGGAACGTTAGTTTGAATAAAAGTTAATATCCATAGTCTGTGCCTCTGATTTCATCTTCTTGGGAGATGTTGACTAAAACCAAACAAACAGTAAATAAGAATCTCCTAATAATGAACAATTTTGATTTATAAGTCATTTGCATATTTTATGTCCCCAAAGTTTCTTATTAATGTTTTGGTTTGATCAAATTACTGTCCTCGAAGGGATCCGTGTTTCTTTTGATTGTTTTCACTGTTGTTGTAGACTTCATTAGAATCTCAAAAAATGAAATTCATGGTTTCTCAGGATGGTTTTCTGTATAGACTATACGTTCTTATTTTTTCTCATTTCTAATAATAATAATGAAAGACGGGTTTTGTTTTGTTTTTAAGAAAAGATCTCGAGTTGACCAAGTATCCCTGAGAGAGTCACAAATGACAGTCTTTATCTGCACAGATGTAGGAGGCGTGGGCTCCATGTCCGTGTGTCGCCCATGCTCGCCTGCACCAGCCAGCAGCCGGCACTGGCACAGATATCTCCAAATATATATTTAAACAGTCCCAGCCCTTCTGGCTTCTCAGGGGTCCCGCCAAGGTCAGAGGGCAGTTCAGCGCTCAAATGTGGAGGGCAGAGAATGAAAACAGGTAAAAGAGGAATAAACACATTCACTGCCTTTTTACTCTGCCCCGTAGTTTGGCCAAAGACAAATCTTCTTTCTGCCCTTACACTGTTCTCTACAGTCATAGTTTCTTTATTCTAAACAAAATTGAATTGTGAAAGCTTTGAAGTCAGACTCAGATTATGATTGAATTGTGTCTAACTATGACAACATGTTCTCTGTTGTCTGACATGCAATTTGGGTGATAAACTAGAAACTTCTTTGAGCATTTTTCAAAAACCGATCAAGTACTCAGACTCAAGGACAGCTTATTTCTAAACCAAGTTTTGAGTACCTGATAACAAAAAGGTTTCTTGTTTTTCTTTGAGTTGTGAAGGTTAAAATTAGAAGATAAATACTTTTGCTGTGGGATTAGCTAAAATTTTGTAAATTTGAATAAAAATCAAAATTGTGCTTATATATGAAAGTGCATTAGTCTACTATGAAAAAAAGGGTCCATTTTTAAGGACTGTAGAAATTAAGGTAGTTTTCAAGGACATAGGGGTGTTTGTGAGGGTCGGAAGCCTAGACTGAATTCAGTTTTCCTTTTTCTGTGACATAACCATCACCCCGTATTTTTTTAATCGGGACTCTTTTACAACTTGGTAGGAAATTAAATCAACATGCATCTTCTCCATGGTATGGTAAAGACTCTTTGTAAACTGTTACTTGAAAAAATTAATCTCCTGGGAAAGGAAACCAGGTACCAGAATCAGTGCACGTGTGGCTGAGTATCTTATCTACACACACGAGATGACCAGTATTCACGCTACCCTCACACAAACGTAACCTTGGTTCCGTTTATGATACCATCTTTCAAGCAAATGTGCGGTTTCCATAATATATTTCTTAAATATTGAAAATAATTTTTGACTCCTCATTCCAGGAAACTCCTGGTCTATGTGAATTATACGCTGTTTTTTCATGCTTGACCTGTGATTCTCTCTTCTGTAGCTTCTATCTCATTTTGTATACAGTAGAAGAAAGCTATGCATATTACCACAGCACTGTTTAAATATGAGAAACTTTAAAGCTATTTATTAATCCCAGAAGCTTCAAATGTTTTACTTCTTATTTTTTGTCTTTCCATAACCAAACCAAAGATGTCAGTAAGAGGCTGTATTCGAGGTTGCATTACAGCTTTAGACAAGGGCCCCAGACAGCAAAGAAACACCAAAGGAATTTATCATGATTCATCAGAAAAAGATGTGCTTCTAGACCACTAGGCTTTAGATTAGGAGAGAAGATATATCGATCTACCAGAAAAGATAGCAATAGGTGTAAAAAGGATAATTTCAAATAGATTTATAAATGAAATTCTGAGAACTGGAGCAAAGGAAGATTAAACACCGCTGTAACCTCACCTAACGTTTCAATTGGGTTGGTAGATCAGAACTAAATGGAAATATCAGCGATCAGGGACTGGAGGTCACTCTGAGATAGCCTCAGTGCTGATACACAGGAGGCTAATGGAGTGGGAAAAATAGAGGGAAGATGTCAGAGTAATGGGGCAAGGGAATGAGGCTGCTTCTCAGCTGGGAAATAGCCCTCTGGCTCCTGCAGGCCGGTGATGGATGGCTCTGGGACACCCGCACTCCATCACGCCTTGATGGCGGTCATTAGGGAGCCATCATCTCTCTAAGTCAAGCCGGCTCTCACAGAACCATGGCTAAATTTAGTTTTTTAAGATGTGTGCTGCAAAAAAAACCCCACTTACAGCCAGTTTACCAAACTTGAGATATAGAATGGAAAATATAAGCATGTGGAGCATCAAATCAAAACCGAGAAGATCCCATGTGCTGTTGACCCACATGTGGTGAAACACTCACTTCCACGGACAGCTCTTGGAAAGCACACTATTCTGGGATCCTCACATCATCTGAACTTCCAAACTTAGATAATTATTATCCCCTCAATACTCAGAGTTTGGGAAAATAAACTCAGTGATGATTGCCTTACACATGAATGCTTTTTGTCAGGTGAAGAGAAAATTTTGTTTGTTTAAAGATTGGAAAAGCAATAAATAATTCGTAAAATTTGTCTTTCCATCGAAACAAATGTAGTTAATTTCCATAATACATTGATTTGTTGTGTTAGTCACTGGTCAAAAAAAAACCCAAAAACTGACCTACAAGAGCTAGGGATCTAGTTGGAGAGAAAAGATGTTACAGAAATGGCTGCAATTCCAATTCGGCAGGGCTAGCACCAAATGTCCTCGGCACGTCTTCTGTGCCGGGCACTAGGGGTAGAAAAAGGAGCATTTCATTCACTGCTCATAGTTTGGGAAAAATTCAGGGTGGGGTCAGACGTGTGGGCAAAAGATGGTTTTGCTGTGACCTAATTTTTGATTAAGGGTGGATGTGAGGGACTTCACTGTGTGAATAGGACAGAGGACAGAAAACAAATGAGTATATTATGAGTGCCGTGAGACAAACACGGACAGCCTCGTGGGGGTTCAGAGAAGGGAAAGTCCCTTAAAAGAGGTGATCAAAGGCTTCGTGTAGGAGGCAGGGCCTGAGGGGCAGGCGGTGGCATGTCCACAGGTGGTGATATTGGTTAAGGTTGGGAGCATTTTGTGAGGGAGAGAAGTGACAGGAATAAAGACATAGGAAGTTAGGGTTCCTTCATTCCATGAATTCCTTGGCTGCCTGCTCTCTGCCAGACAGTCTGTGGCCTTCCTGCTTTGATGGAGCTCTGCCCAGCCCTGATGAACTTGATCTTGTCAAGAAGGAAGGTGAAAAAGAAAAGTACAAGATGTTAAAAGGCCGTGAAACAGGGAGGCTGCCTGAAATCTACCCTTGACTGGGGAACTCGAAAGCAGAGCTGAGCTGGCCGGTGGGGGTGGGATGCCCCCAGGAAGGACACTCTTTGGTGGCAGAGAGAGGCTGTGGGGTAAACACCTGACATTTGGAGGTGGCCAATAAACAGGAGGTGGTGGATTGTTTCCTTTTTGTTTGCTTGCTCTTATTTTGTTTTGGGGGAGATTTTTGTAAAGGATAATAATAGCAGTAATCATAATAGCAGTAACCTCACCATGGTGAAGTCCAGACGTGTTGAAGCCCAGGTTGCAGTGGAGCTGGGTGGTGTGGAGTGTGGTTCGAGGAACAGAGAGAGGAAAAGGGATCTTGAAGAAAACAAAAATAAGAGCTTATTCGTAGACGATTTTTTTCTGCCATCCTTGAAACTCTGGCCAGTGCGAGTAAAGGCAAAGGAGAGCGGGCGTTTTCTCTAAGACGAGAACACAACGTGCACATGAGACCCGTTCGACGCTGGTTAGAAGCCCACGCTCTTCTCATATTTACTGGGCCATTAAGAGCAGCCATATGGTTGTCTCTGTCTTAACCGTTCACGTTTCTGCAGCATGTTCTCACTGGGCATCTGTTTAGTGGCTGATTGAAATTCTGCCTTTCTCAGCAGCTCCCTGTTCTCCTTGCTGGCCGGAGCGGGTGACCCAGCACCCAGGGTTTCCCTGCCTGTCTCATCCTGCCACTTCCTTTCTGTCAACTTCACTGGAAAACTGGGGGCCTTTCTCTTTTACCACCAACTTTTAAAAATATTCAAGGGGGAAGAAAACGGATCACGATATGAAGTAAATTTCCAGGCTGTCTGAAAATCGTCCCTTCTTAAGGGTGACTGAGAGGACTGCGACCGTGCTGGCCTGAGCGGTCTGAGAAGCCGAGTCTCGACTCAGAAGCGTTTCCGCAGCTCCTGGTTCTCTGTGCGTGTTAATGAACCCTGTTCATTTCCAGTTCTCTGGGAAACAGATTGTGCGTCACTTCTGAAATTTTCCTGAGCGTTTGTGAGGCTTAAGGACTCCCTAAAGCTTCCTAGGCTTTCAAAAAACGAAAGATGTTCTGTTGGGATCACATAACTGTCTGTATCTGAAGTTCTCCTACCTTATTCAGAAATGTCTATATTTTCCTTGATTCCAGCATTGTCATTTTTCCTTAGGGTTATCTATCAATTTCTTACCTGCTTTATAAAAATCAACTATTTTAGCAATCAAAGAACCATTTCTCTGTGTGCTTCCACCATTTCATTAAGGCTTACCCTGATGCTCACAAGAGTTATAAATGCCTTAAGTGACTTTTTGTGAAGCAATTAAAACTCATGTCATTCAGCACAATGTCCAAAAAAGACCCTTTGGAGAATGAGTTCTAATTTAGTCTTTAATAGTGAGTAGTATTAATTATTACAAGGCACACTTTTAAATTTGGACATTTTCTTGATAAAACAGTAAAAATGTTTTAAATGTGCTCAGTGCTAAGAACGGCTGTGGTTCAATCATACACTTCAGTGATGAAATGTTTCTTTCACTGGAATAAAAGCATATATAAATGGAGAAGAATGCACTGTGGGGTTCAGTACAGGTGAGTGATAACGGCGTGTTGCTCTGTAGGAGCAAAGCTGCAACGCTAGCAGTGCAAGAGCACATGGAGTTGAGCTAGTGGGGCTTCTTAGGGTGGTTTATGTTTACTCAGGGAGCATGCAGTGTCAACCCAACTGTTCTAAAGAATAGCATGGAGGTTTCTCAGACAGCTACAGATAGATCTACCATATGACCCAGCTGTTCCACTGCTGGGAATATACCTAGAGGAATGGAAATCATCATGCCGAAGGGATACCTGTACTCCCATGTTTATTGCAGCACTATTCACAATAGCCAAGAGTTGGAACCAGCCCAAACATCCATCATCAGATGAGTGGATAAGGAAACTGTGGTATATCTACACAATGGAACACTACTCTGCTGTAAAAAAAAAAAAAAAAAAAAAAAATGAAATACTACTGTTCTCAGCAACATGGATGGACTTAGAGAAAATTATATTAAGTGAAATAAGTCAGGCACAGGAAGAGAAATACCACATGTTCTCACTTGTTTGTGGGAGCTAAAATAAATACACAAACAAATGGGGGGTGATCAGGGAAGAAGACACAACAATCACAACAATTCCTTGGGCTGTTCAGACAAGTGAACAGATGATGTTGATGGAGGAGGGGGGAGAGGGAGGGAGGAAAGGGAGGAATTGATAAAGGGACACAAAAATCAACTATATTGTATATTGATAAATTAAAACTAAAAGAATATATACCAAAAAAAAAAATTTAAAAAGTCTGGGATTTACTCTAAATTTGCCAGAATTTCTTTCCAACCGTCACAGCTGGAGAATCTCCTAAGGATTCTCTCACAGATGTTATAGGTGGTCTTTTAAAAACAAAGCAAAACAAAACTGAACAAAGGTAATAACCAAAAACCCTTCAGAATAGTGAGAGCCAATCTCTACTTAGAGAGGGGGGGGGGATGGGTGGGGAGTGGGGGAGGTTGCAGCATTGGGATTAGCTGAATGTTGCTTTGTGGTTAAAGACATGTCAAAGAGACGGGCCACCCGCTGGCAAGAATCGCCATGAGTCGGACCAAAAATAGTTACAGGTTCAGGAACTAAATGTTAGCAACTCGGCTCTTGAAGAGACTAACTCTTGAGCTAACTAGCACACAATAGACTTTATTTATGAACCATGATATGAACATATTAATTCATGCTCTGGGGACGTCTCCAGTTCCACAGTATTCTCACCTACCCTCTCTGCTGTGTGTTTTTCCTTCCTGCCCTCTCTGCTCTCTCTTCTCATTTTCTTTGCTGATCTTCCTCACTGCTGTTCCTCTGGGGCAGTGCCCAGCTAACCTGGCCTTAACCAAAATTAACAAACTATTTATCCTTTTGTGCTTGTTTGAAAAAGTGTCTACAAGTTCTTTAATACATCTCTCATCAAAAGTTGGGTTCTGTTTCCCTTCGCCTTGGACCTGGGCTAGATCTCGTGACTTGTTTCTGAGAACAGAGAACAGTAGAAGTGATTGTGTTACTTCTGAAGCTTGAGCACACAAGGTAAAGCAGTGTCTGTCTGACTTCCTCTCTTTGGGGACATGTATGCTAGCTCCTCAACCAATGTATCAAATGCCTGGGTACCATGCTGAAGAGACCATTGGGAGAGGCCGCATAGAAATGCAGAGAGATGACTAAGGAACTCAGGAGTTCCAGCTCCCACAGCCTTTCCATTGATAGCCACCATTTGTGTGATCACGTGAGCTTTCAGACAGTTCCAGATCCCGCTTTTGAACCTCTCCAGCTATTGCCAAGTGTAGTAGAGACTAGCATTCCCCATCAAACACTACTTAAATTTGTTAGTAAATAAGCTAAAAAAGAATTTAAGCCACTGACATTTGGGGTGGTGTGCTGCATAGCAATGGATGATGGGCACATCATCCATGATCATGTAATTATCCAAAAACAACTACACACACTCTTATACATACATCTATTTATCTATCATCTGTCACCTATCTATCTATTATAGTTTTATGAAAGGAAGTTCAAATTAGAAATCAGACAATGATTTGATGATTAAGTCATCAGAGTAGAATTCTATGAACTTGAGAGAGAATTCATTCAGGTTGGGCTAAAATTATTGGTTTATTTATAGTATATCTTTTTTTTTTTTTTTTTTTTTTGACTGGTAAGGGGATCACAACCCTCGGCTTGGTGTTGTCAGCACCACACTCAGCCAGTGAGTGCACTGGCCATCCCTATATAGGATCCGAACCTACGGCCTCGGCGTTACCAGCGCTGAGTGAGCCACAGGGCCGGCCCTATTTATAGTATATCTTTACCTTGGATAGATCAGATAAACAACAAGCACTTCCAAGTCAGCTCCCCCACCTGTTAGGCACCAAATGCACCACTTGGTCATGCTCGAGGAATTAAAATGTGGTTATGTCTCTATCAGATATAGTCCTGTCACGTCTACCTGTTCTCTTAGATTACTGTACCTATTTCGCAAATCACCATCAATGGCATATTTGTAAACGATTTTATTTGATGGCTTATTTTACAGTAGTTGCCCTTTTAAAAAATACCAAGCTCAATATGTAGCTTAGTAGACAACAGCGTGGGCAGCAGAGTTAGAGAAACTTGGTTTGAATTCTTGTTCTGATACTTACAGACTGGAGGCCTTGGACTAAATCTTTGCACCCTGGTGAGTTTCCTCATTTGTAAGATGGAGATACCAATGCCTTTTATACAAGAGTATTATAAGAATGAAATCTGATAAAGGGTGGAAAGTGCTTATTTTAGAGTCTGTCATTGAAAGGGATCAATAAATTGTAATTATTATCACCGTAGTTATTACCGTGTGTTCACTTTCACTAGGTTTGATTTCAGAAGGTTGCTTTCTCCAACCTTTTCCGCAGGGACTAAAGTCAATGTATCATAATCCCTGTGCAGTGGACTGCCATTTCTGCAAAAAACAAGTATTCTAATTGGTAGAGTCGCTCTACAAATAAATTCGTAGCAAACTGTAACATCTGTAGTTTCCTTAAATAAAAATGTACTCAGTTTTCATTTTATATAATAGATGATTATGACATAGATAAAATTCTATACCAGCTCATCTGGAGGAAAAAAAAAATAACATTCATAATAACTTAGAAAAAACATTATTGTTGGTTTTTGTTTTTTTGAGAACCGTGTGCCCACAAGATTATTGCCATAATACCACAATTTAGTGCAATTTAAAGTTATTATACTCCATTTTCACTGAATTAATTGTTTTTATAATAAATGTTGCATTTTCTGGTTATAAGAATATAATGTTTGCTGAAAATAATTAGCCAACATACTTTCACATAAAGGAGAAGGTAAAACATCTTGAATCAAACCACCTGGAAATAATCACCGTTAACATTGGGTATATGCTCTGCAGTCTGTTTTCAAGGTGTGTGTGTGTCTGCACACATGAATACACACACACACACTTTTTTTCGTATCTTGCATATTATTTTGTAACTTTCGCTTCATATCTCATGCTCATTGTCCATCTCAAGCAATAAAGGTCTCCATGATTATTTTGAGAGATTGATCCTATTTTATTCTATGTAGGCCGTCCTGTATTGATGGGTATTTAGGCTGCTCTACATTTCACTATGAAAGCAGCATTTTAGTGATCTTCCTTATGTACATCTCTGTACACTTGTCTGGTCACATTTTCAGAATATAATTCTGGCAGCAGAGTTGCTGAGGCAAAGGTATTTTACATTTAAAGTGTTATGTACTTAATTCCAAAAGGTCCTCCAGAAAGTGTGTGCCCATGTCCGCTCCTGCAAACTGTGTAAGGATGCGGTTTCTCTGCATCCTCTACCTCTAGGCGCTTTAATTATTTTTAATATTTGCCACTTGTTTACATGAAACATGGAATCTCATGTTAAATTTCATTTCTCCAGTTACTATGGAGTCTGAGTACATTTTCATTGTTTATTGTTCATTATTATGGTTATTTTCTTATAATAGCACATTATAGATAAACATTTCTTATATAAATTATAAGAAATTATTTCTTATAAACATTTCATATATTCTTATATGATACCCTTTGTGTGTCATATATGTTGCAAATATTTTACCAGTAAGTAACTTGCTTTACAAGTCTTTCATGGTGTTTTAAAACTATTTAAGCTATAAATTTTGAAGTGGTTCAATGTATTGTTTTCTTCATAGGTCATGCCCTGCTTTCTCTAAACTCAAGATTGTTACAGCTTTTTACTGATTTTGTTTTTGTTGTTATTTTATAGTTTCACTTTCTTAAACAGTTAAATATTTGATGCATATATATTTTATTTTAGTGTGAAGGGTTTTATATGAATCTAATTTTATTTCTCATCAAAAATCTATGTTACATTTTTTGCATAATATATTGAGTAAAATATATTTCCCCATTGACTTGAACTAAATCCTGTATTTATATTAACTTTGGGTCTTATCTCTAGAGTCTGTTCTGTTTCAATCATCTGTTTCTTCTGTTTCAAAAGCTACGTTGTTTTGATCCCTCTAACATGCAACACATTTTAACATTTAATCTCTGGTACAGTAAATTCTCCAAATTACTGTCACATTTTCCTTTGCTGTTCACACAGATTAATTTTTTCACAATATCTAGATTTTTTAAATAAAATTTTAAAATAAATTGGATGAATTTACTTCTAATATCTGAGTTAAACACGTTATCCTAGAATAGTATAAACAAGAGAGTGTGGAATTTAAACATTATATAATGGCAAGATATATTTCACTTTTGAATTTCTGAGCTGTGTCTAGAAAAACTTGCTTCCCCCAAATTAATTCTTTAGCATTTTATTTATTTATTTATTCATTCATTCATTCATTCATTCATTCATTCATTCATTCATTTGGCAGCTGGCCGTAAACAGGGACTGAACCCTGGACCTTGGTGTTATCAACAACCGGCTCTAACCAGCTGAGCTAACTGGCCAGCTCTTCTTTAGCATTTTATTATATACATAGTGCAAGCTGTTGGCTGGTATTGTGGATTGACCAGCAGTTTCAAGCTGTTAAACCATAATTCTATGGTGAAAGGTTAACATCCCATACTGTGCTGTATTTTTCCTTATCTGACCTGGTAGAGTCTGGGGCAAAGTTAACTGGGAAGATTGCTGTTCTCTGAATTACAGATCTGCAATAGGTTTTAATTTGAATGAAATATGTTAAATCATTTGTCTTATAATAGTTAGCATTTAAAAAAATTATGTCTATTTGATTTATAGCATTACTTTCAGGGAAATTAAGTGTTAAAATTAGTATTGCAGTGCTTTTTATCATTACTAATTTTTCTAAGCCTAATATTTTTTTCTGTCCATCTTTCAAGTATTATGTAATTTTTATAAGTAAATGGAACTTCTCCAAAAGGCAGAAAGGCAGGAGGGAGATGAGTAATTTATAAGAACTATGCTTGTTTTTATTTTCCTCTGTCTCTTTTGGATCAATTTAGTAAGACAGTAGAGTATTGCTTTAAAAACATTGGAGCAAGAAAAACTCAGGTTCAGGTTACTTTCCAAGCACTACTAGCTGTGTGACCTTGAACACAGTCTTAGTTTCTTCACTTTTAACATAGGGAATGATAATACTGTCTGCCATCAGAGTTGTTTCGAGTATTGTATATGGTGGTGAACAGACAAAGCAACTAACACAATACCTGACATGCAGCAGATGTTCTCTAAATTTTGACTGTTCTTTTATTATTATACAGTCTAATGACACTCTAAGAAGGACAAACATTGTGCACAGCTTTTAAAAATATATTTGCTGCTCTCTTTCATTTTTCATAATTTTCAAACATTATAACACTATATTCCCAAACGTTGTTTATTAGACAGAACCAGTTACACCAAAGGGCAGTTTCCTTGTGGCATAATATTTAAAGGGCTAAGTCAGAGTTCAAAAAAAGATCTTATTTATATTTAACATGCTGATTCATTCATTCAACAAATATTTTTTGAGTATCTAGGTATAATTCTAGATTCTGGAGATGAAGAAGTAAGCAAGATAGACAAGTTAGGAGGAAAATATGTAATACATAGTTAAGTGAATCAACAGCATAATTTCAGTTGATTATCAACTAGTTTTCTGATAAATTATTAACAGGAAAGGATTTCTAAGACAAAAGCCAATCAATTAAAAAAAATTATCTTTTAACTACAGGAGAATCTATGGGAATGATCAGAACTCAGAAACCTGACCTCCCATTTTGCCTCTTTAAAAGATATTGATCAAATACTCTAAATTCTTCCCTTATAAAACGAAGTTTTGGGGAGAGCTGATCTTCAAAAATTCTTTAAACTTTAAACATCAGTGATCTGTATGTTTTTTTCTAAAGAAAAAAGAAAAGAAAGATATCAGTTATAAGATAACTAAGGCACACAATTATAATAAAGTATTCATTGTGAATTACAGACCATAAATTATAATGTATTCTAACAATGGTGTGTATTTCTTGATAGCACATGTATAGTATATTTTAGGATATAGTGCATTTGGTAAATAAATGTGTAAGTGAAAAATTCCTCTCCCAATTTCCTTTTCTTCTATGCCAACAAGGTTTTTAGACTAAAGTTATTAATACGTGTTTCATGGAAAGAGATGTCTCAGAAGCATAAAAACAGCTCAGATTTCTGAAATGTGAACACATCGTTCTAGATCCTAATATACTCAAATATGATTCATGGTCAGCACTTGTAAAGTAAGTTTGGAAAGTGATGGGGGTGGAGAATAATTCACAACATATGCGCAAGTGACCAGGAACCAGTGTCTGGAATAGAAGAGGCAGAAAGACTGAGCAAGAATACAAATAAGAGGTCAGATTAGGAAAAAGCCAGGAGTTCAGAGGAATTGGGTCAAGCTTCTCGTATATTGCAGTCAAAATCAGGAGTGTGACAACATGTCATGGGGAGGTCTTCAGACATGCAGCTGTCTTTGTTGCGTCTCATTTACCTCGATGGGTTCCATGTTCGAGCCCTGGGTTTGCTTCAAGGGAAGGTGAGAAGGATAGCACTGCAGAAATGGCTTCTCATTCTGCCGCACATCGCGAGGAAGAAGATCATGAGAGTCCTGACTCATGGAGCTTTCTGGAACTTTTGAGATCTTCTAGGCATGCCTCATCTGGAAAAGAAACAGAGGGCAGCGTCCATTCGCTATGCTGTGTGACCTCGGCATTTTACTTTATCTCTCAGCTTTTTTTTTTTTTTATCTATGTAAGGGGATAATCCTGTAGCATTGTTTAGAGGAATTAATGAGGGTGTGTGTGTAAGGTATCCAGCACGTAGCAGCTAGTAAATGTGAATTTATTTTGTTCTCTCTAGAGGTGGTTGACAGAAAAACTGTCCTGGTTTTTGAACTGGCCCCCAGATTTATACCAGCGTAGGGACATTAACCTCAATATTCAGATGTTTTCTGTTTTCTCCTGCCTATTAAAAATGTTCTCTTCTTGCCTCCTGTCTACTCTAGAATCTCTCTTTTGCAGGACAAAATAGGTATTGCTTTTCAGGAAATGGTTATGATTAGGTAAACTTATGATTCTATTTGTCTTGTTTTTGTTCTATGGCTTTTAAACATTACTCATATCTCAAAAGAGTGATATGACACAGCAGCAGAAATTAAAATTAAATGTTATGCAAGACGACTCATAGATGTTGTGAGGGGAAATGAATATACTTTTCAAAAATAAAAACTTAAACTAACTCTTAAGAAACTCTGAGCTGCTTATCCTGTCAGCTACAACTATTTGAAAACCTTGTGGCATTAGTAGTAGCAAGCTGTCGTAAGCCAGGTAGAATTTATGACAGTTATGTTTTATCCATAAGTAGAAAGGAAACCAGGGAGTGTAAATCATTCTGAATCTGGGACAGCAGCTGAAGTAACTAGAACATGACTTCACATGTAGTTAGCAGGACAAGCTTTCCTCTAACTGGGTGCGACTTGTCCTGACTTATTATTATTTTCCTGTTGCCTGACCGAGTATGTCCTTAGGACATGCAACAGTCCAGAAGAGAGTGGCTCTCTTTAGCAGTCTTTTGGATATGATCTGATTTTCTGCACCAACAAACTTGGAAATAAATCTTGACTCCAAATGCTGTTCTTTCCTGTGAGAGATGAAGAAGGGTTAGAAGTTAAGAGGGGTTTGGAGACTGAGGCTCATGTTAGGATCATTCAACCAATATTGATTGAGCACCTACCCTATCCACAGCCGCAGACAGACACTATGGGGATAATTTTTAAAAGACAGTTAATGTGGATGATAAGGTAACATGTACTCCTGTAACTACTATCATCATTTTATTGAAGTAGGTGAACTTGGAAGGGTGCATGAGAAAGAAACAATTCTTTCTCAGCATTCCTGGTTCACTCTAGAATTGTTCTTCTAAGCCCTTGGAGGAAACCTGAGGAGGATTCCTTGGCTGTGCTCCTCATTTTTAGATATCAAAATATCTAGAGCCATCTAATATGAAAGTGTCACTTATCTAATATAAGCTTCTTCCTCTTTCATAGCTCAGTCTTTTCTCAGGGTAGGAAATTTGCAGTGTTTTCTTTACAATCTCTTTTGCTTGTTCTCCCATTCTCCCTTTCCCATTCACTCCTTTTCTGGTTCCTTGAGAATTGGGGGCAGAAGGGATAGAGTGGGAAGAGGTGAGGATCAGAAACAATGTTTGTCAACTGCACACCTGAGATCTGCTCTGGTAGCCTCTCGCTGCTCCTAGCATGGGTCTCTCTCCCTGCCTTTAGATATTTATTATTATTACCATTATTATTTTCCAGGAGGGTGCCTATCCACCTGCGTAGGCACAAGTTCCAGGAGTATAACTCTCCGTGCTGTCCTCTTAAAGGACCCTCCTCCCTTGGCCTGAAGATCTGAGCTAAGGGCCTCAGGTCTCTTATTTTATTCTGTTTAAGTGGCTGGCACCGATGGTTCTCAGGCCTGGAGCCTCTGCCTAGTTTCTGAGAAAGCAGGAAAAGTTGCACTTACCTTCCTGTTAGACTGGAATGCAGGGACATTTGTAAATCATATTTCTGAAGCACAGGAGTTAGCAGCAGTTGTTGTGTTGTCAGCTAAGTGATTTGATTATAGTAGGATGGGGTCAGTGTAGGAAAGGTCTGAGGAGGATAGAGTGGAGTGAACTGAAATATCACGACACAAATCTGAAGGCGTGTCCAGGAGGGGAGTGAGTAGAAGGCTTGGGTGTGAGAGCAATGGAAACACCCTGCAGCGTTCAGAGAGGGCCAGGTACTGCGTAGCATGGCTGTTTGATTCGCAGTGGCACAGATGCGCACAAACACCCCATCCATGCCAAAGAGCTCAGGAAGCCTCCTGTCCAGTGTCTGGAGCTGACCAGAGCTGACTGGTGCTGACCAGAGAGTAGGATTTTGGTGTGAACAGAGTGTGCCGGCAAGTGTTTCAGAGAATGTAGGACTGGCCTTGTACCGTGAAAGATGGAGATGGGCTTACAACTGTCTGAGGACACACACACACACACACACACACACACACACACACACACGAAAGGCTCGATTCCAGGAAAGCAAAGGTACGAAGATGCAAATTGCTGTGACGTGTTACAGTGACAGTAAGAAAACCGGCCAGATGAGAGCAAGAGCAGACAAGACTAATGGCAGTTTCTGAGATGTTTGCAGTAACGGGGCTGTTTTATGTGCAGAGCACATCAAATTCCCAGCAACAATTTCTTTGGTGGAGATGTGCAGACCCCAGGGAGCTTCAGTAGTGGAGGAGGCGATGCCACTTGTCATGCGGTGGGCAGGAAGAGGCATTATTAGTTGTAGGGAAGCATTAAAGATTTCAGACAGATGTATGGGAAAGTTCCAGAGGTTCCGGGAAAAACGTGCTGAAGAAAGGGTATGAGGTGTTCTGAGCAGCTGCACTGTTATTCCAGGCCAGCAAGTGTGGACTGGCACAGGACTTGGTTTATAACACTTGCAGAGGGTACTCAGTGGTCTGGCATGAGAGTCCAGCAAAGCATAGAAAGGAAACCTCCTGGGATGAGACCCAGCAAGGGAGAGGGGAATCCAGGGTTGGGAAGGGCTTGGCCCTGGGCCCAGGTGGTGCAGAAATCTAGCCTTGCCAGAACCTGGCAGATGGTCACATTGCTCATGTCTTTCCGGGTAATTTCTATTTCAGTTCCCATCTTTTTCTTCTTTAACATTCCAGATTTACTTACCCCTGATGGTTAGAAAGTGACAGTGAGCGCAGTATCAAGCCCAGCGTACACACTAATCTGGTCCCTCAGTCATGAACGATGGGACTAACATTTGCTATTTTTATAAATTGCTGAGATGACATAATTAGTGTATTTTTATATTATGGTAAATACTAGCAAGGAGTTGTTATTATCTTCCACCAAAAATATAAATGATATCTAAGATAACCCAAGACCACTAAGAAAATACAAAGGTAATATGGCATTTAGTGGGAACAAATTGGACAAAGTCAAGGTTGAGAATAAAGGATGAGGCAAAAACACAACAGAGAAGGAGCTGATCCTCATGAAAGACTGTTCAGCAGAGTAAAAACTGAGACATAGATCACCAAGAGCATGGTACACAGCAAGAATAAGAGCTAACGCTGAGAGAGGTGGGGTGTGCAAGAACGAGACATTAAATACCACATGCATTCACTTGGCTTCTTCACACGAGTACCATGGGAAATACAAAGAGGTTAAAGCCATGTCCCTTAACTTCAGGACCTTACTTACCAATGAGTTAGAGACATAAAATGCAACCTTGAAGAAAAGTCCTTCATAGGAAATGTTTGATGTTACTTATCCCCATTTAATTTCTGCAAACTTTAGTCTAGCTGTCCATGAGTGTCTGTAACACAGAATCACCTGGAAAGTTTTTTTTTTTTTTTTTTTTTTTTTTAATGGACACATCAGACCCAATGACTCAATTTCTACATGTCACTCAGGGGTGGGGGTGAGGGCAGGGCTTGTTTTTGGAGAGCTTGCTAAGTGATTCTGTCCCACTCGAAACATAGGTGGAATTGACACCCACCAACCAGGGCAGGACAAATAATTGGTGTGGCACAGGCTCTGATTGCCTTTGGGTACAAATACAGTCACTTTGATAACTGGTGCCAAAATTACAATGGCAGAAGTATGTTCCAGTGAATTTCTGGTGCATTCTATCCTATCGTTCTAAAATCATTCTAAACGTTACTGTAGTAATTATTTCTGGGACTCCTCAAAAAGCTAATCTTATGTGCTTTCAGACCGCCCCCTTTTCTTTGGTCTCCACATTGCCTCTGCCATGTTGCTTTTTTGAGTGGTTCTTCCTGTGTGATATCCACTGTCCACTGTCACCCTGCAGCCTGGCAAGGAACCTTACTCTTGGCTTTGGTGGTGGCTCCCCATGGGAAAACACCAATGTCCACTTCAAAGCCACCAGCTCCTAATACTACCCAGCTGATGTTCCCAGGTGCAAGAGAGAATGGGCTCTGTGCGGCATGGGACAGTCCCCCTCCTCCAGGTTACTGCTCTGTTTTGTAGCCAAGACCTGAAGCAACAGTGCTTTGTGCACATGGTTCCTCCAAGTCTCTCGAAGGAAGCAGCTTCTTCCATTTCTTGTCTACTGCCTGTTTCCTAAAGGAAGCTGTCCACACCCAGAAGTTCCTATGCACACCTCCACAGGAACATGCAGCATCTACAGCCCAGAGCTTCCACCTTCAAAAGAGAGCAAATCTGCTGAGAGGCACCTACAGCCTGTCTTCCCCCACGTGGCCTCAACCTCCCCTTGTCAGAGCAGAGTCTCTGCTTTCATTTGTTTTTACCAAAAAGTCCGTTTAGATGGTTGACTCAAAACATTGGGATCCTTGTCTCAAGGGGGATTTAAGCCTCCTTGTTTGAGAGATACAAAACCAATGGCAGTTCTTGGTTTCGTCTTTTGGCAGCTGGCCAGCATGGGGACCTGAGCCCCTGAGCGTTGTGGTATCAGCATTTCGCTCTCCTAAGCGAGCTCACCAGCCAGATTGCAGTTTTACATGGCAGTTCTTCTAGTGGCTACCTATCAGGTTTAAAAAACAAAACTCTTTAGAGTAATTGTCTGGCTACTGCTAAGCTATGGCTAAGACCTAGAATCCTCACAGTGCCAATTGTCTAGCTCTTAATCCTGTTTGTGATGCCAATTGTAAAGCTAGGCGACCATGCTAGTTGTCACGGCTCTTTTACCTGCCAGTAATCCTGCACCTACTGGGCCGATGGTTGAGCTAGGGCTGGGTCTGGAGCTCCCAAACCCCTCAAGTCCTTTCACAGACTGGGTCACAAACCATTCACATGCCAGGCTGGGTCACCAGACCTCTTCACTCAGGTCTATAAGCTAGGCAACCGGCCACATGGTCCTTGGAAGCTGCAGGTCTGGAAAAACATAGCCATGCAGGGTGGGTGCCCAAGGCAGTAAAACACCAGCCAAAGTGGCACCGCCATGCAGGCGCACTTACTCCACCCACACACAATGTTTTCCAAACAACCCTGAACCAGCTCCAAGGTGAGGGGAGCCTGACCAAATTGTTCCATTTTCCCAACAGTAATGCTTTAGATGACAATAAACAACCACATTTTTATAAGACGTGGCTCTTCTAAAAGAGCACAGTTGAAGCCTTACAGAATTTTCCTAAGGAGACTAATGATGTGATAGTTTCTGGTGTTTGACCATTTTTCTTTATGTTCTTTGGAATCTGGGTCAGAGAGATTATTCAGAGTGCATTTCTTATATGATGACTTTTTCTTTTACCATAACAATATGGGAAATTATTGAAAAATAAAAACATGTAGTGTGTGATATATATATCTATATGTCATACACCAAGTTAATATAATTAACCCCCTCCCCCACAGCTTCCTTCTCTCTCTCCCCATCTCTCCATTGCTTCCTCCCTTTCTTCCACCATCATGTATTAAGCACCTAGTATCATCAGCAGCCATGGTAAGGTCTGGGGGTATAGAAATAAGCAGGCCACATTTCCTCTTCTTAGGTAGTCATTGTCTTATGAGGAAGACAGACTAGTAAAAAATATTATAGAGTACAATAATATACAGTGTTATGTAGAATATTCTGGAAATACAAAGTTTAACTTTACCAGGGTGGTCAGAAGGGCTTCCCAGAAGAAGTGACGTGAGCTTACTCTTGAAGAAATTTCTCATATTTCCTTAGTTTTCCAACAGGTTAAAGATGTTTCCTATTTATCTACTTATGCCTGAGGACTGTTTTCTACACAAGAATAGATAGAGGTTTGTCATTCCAATAGGAAATAACTGAAAACAAATGGAAATGATCGTAATTTTCTGACAAGATAAATGACCACAGGGAAAAAAATGTTACTTTCTGGGGATGTTGCAAAGCAATTTACGGTTTTTTTGTGTGAGTATAACATTGAAACATATCAAAATTAATACAATAGTTACATTGTATACAGAGTCCAGTATCCAACAACATGGACAACTTAAAATAAATTCATGTGAAATATGGAAACTGAAAGTATAGTCAAGTTATTGATGTAGAAAGAGTAATGCTTAGATTCTTGAAACATGACTGATGGAAATGCGGATTGGGAGGAGGAATATTTATAGTGGTTATCGGTGAGGTTCTGAAGTTATAAGCCTAGATTTGAATCCCAGCTCTAGACTGTAGTGAGCCACAACCATGGGCTAAAGAGTTTCTCTCTGTTTTAGTTTTGTTATTTATAAACTACTAATTCAAACGGTATTTAGTTTATATGTTATAAACTAAATACCATTATGATTCGATAAGAAAATGCTCAAAGTACAGTCCATTACACATTCAATGACTCAATAAATGTGAACTATTTCCACCATCATTGTCATATGAAAAGCAGGGTATTAGCAATGCGACTCTCGAGACTTAATCCTGATTGCCAACAATGTCTAAATCGTTTGCTCTTCATGAAATCTGAAAAATTCCCAGGTTTCTTGAATGTACACAGTTGAAGAACATACAAAAAGGCAACTATTTTTTAAGCCATTACTATTTAACTTATCTTAATAAATATTCATTTGCACAACACAACACAACAAAGCAGGTAAGAACACATTAATATACCCTTTGTGAAGTTTCCCTTTCCTTACTAAAAGTATTTTTCTAAGCAATACAGCTTTAGAACATCTTGATTAAAACAGTGTAAGAATATTTACAGCAAAAACATCCCTTTTAGGAAATTCAAGAAGGTTGAAAGTTAATGTGTCTTGAAACATGAAGAGTTTTACAGGTGATCTGTTCACAAGACTGCAGGACATATGCTTTCATGAGGCCAGTGGAAATTCAAGGGATTAAAGTACCCAAATTCTGGATCTTTCTAGGAGGGTTTATGTAGAGCTGCAGTGGCTTCATCTGCCTTAGTTTACAAATAAGGAACAATGGGAGCATAATTGCAGAGTTCCTGGAAAGTAACACATGTGTGACTTCTCATTTTAAAGAAAGTCAGATCTCTGCTTATATGTCACATGTGTACACGGATATGCGAGTCTCTGCAGAGATGAGGAAGTGACAGCCCACAAAGTTAAACTGGTCTCAGTATATTTCAAGGCAACTGAAAGAACTAAAGAAATGAAGCTCACATTTCTGACTTCCCTGCCGATTGAACCACTCTGCATCTGGCTGTGTTGATAAATTGTTTTACTGGGCAGGACCTGTGAGCCCAGGTCTGCTCCACTAAGAATGGGCTGCTAGCACTCCCTGAACACAGTAGTGGTTTGCAGCTTCGTGTTTTCCCCTCGACCCCCTATCTGCCAGGCCTGACTAAAAGGCACATTAAACATACTACAGGCATGTTGGCTACAGGGAGATCCGAAGATAGAATGGGTTGGACAGAGGATATAGGGAGTGATGAGACAGTGATAAGGGTCGCTTCCTACACTGCACAGAAGGAACAGAATGAAAACAATTTTGCAGATTTGATGATGAAATGAGAGTATTCTTGTCTTCTGAAATGACTTATAAATAATGCACAATAAATAAATGTATAATCTATACATGTACATAATATAGAAGCATAGAAATAATACACACATGTATAATAAAAATAAAGTATCTAATAATTTATCTTGTGGTTTAAAAAAGATATTTGGTGCACATGCTAAGAAAAAAAAGGATGAGACACTGGACTTAGCTTTTTTTTTATTTGGTGGCTGGCCAGTATGGGGAACCGAATGCTTGACCTTGGTGTTACGAGGCTGTGTGCTAACCACCTGAGCTAACCAGTGGCTGGACTTACCTTTGAGGTGCTCACACCTTAGTCACTAATTTATAATAAGATTGCTTTTTCTTTGTTGTTGCAAATACATCAGGTCTTTGAAGAATTCAAAATTCACTCTTAGGTATAAAAATTAGATCTTTGTTAGACACTGCACCAAGGTCACTAGAGTTTCAAACTGATAAATCTGTATGGTTCTGAATGTTCCTGCGACTAAAAAATGTTCACGGTGGTGCCAGGGCATCACAGGTGTGAGAGGAAAGATCCCGGTCCTCATAAAGTAACTAGTGTAAGTGGGGACTGGACTACCTTGAATTTGTCCTGGAATTATTCCAAAGCCATTGTTTAAAAGGACCATAATTTTAATCATTTATTTCAGCATGATTTTAATATAATATTGTAATTATCTGCTTTCTTATCAATTAGTATATGTACAGTGTACATTTTAGAGAGTTTAAAGAAAACTACTCCTGTTAGTCATGGTATTTCTAAAGTATAAAATATAGTAATATGAGGAGAGTCTGTATTAGTCCTATATGTAAGAAAGATCATTCCAGTTTCCTAATTCTACCACCTACTAAACAGTTCTACTCCCCAATTTCAAAACTTAAGGTATTTTTTAAAAAGCATTTCTCAAGTGATTAGATTTTGGTAAGCTTGACTTCCTTTGTTTACTTACATGTATCTTTCTCTTAACAACTATTTGAAATTGTGACATAACCAAAAAATGTGTATTTAGACTATCAGCTGCTTCCAACTTCATTAACCACTTTGTGATGTTCCAATGAAAACGTTTTCAATATCGTCTACAAAAGAGTATCTAGAAAAACATTCATTTTTTAAAAAATTGGATTTGGCTCTTTTCAGACTTCGTTTGTATTTTCCTTTGCTTTTTATCTGTTCCTCTTCTTTTGAATTCACTGGTCACTTAACCAGCATTCTGTCACTATCGATTCCAGTTCTATCCACACTGTACCTGTTTATTGTCCATGTTAACAGCAAGCTGAAAGTCACAGACTTGCGGGGGGGGGGGGGGGCTCATCAGGACCAAAGCCTACTGAGCTCTCCAAACCCAAAACGTGCTACAAAAACAGTCACTCTCCACAGGAGGAATCTGCTGCAACCATTATCTTCTCAACCTCAGGCACAGGTTGCATGTCCCCAAATGCAGGTGCATGTCCAGCACTGCTTATATTGGACTGAAGCTAAGCAAAACCACTTCGTGATTTTTTTTTAAATTTCTGTATTTGTTTTTGTGGTGGCTGGCCAGTACCAGGATCCGAACCCACGGCGTTGGTGTTATAACACCCCACTCTAACCAACTGAGCTAATTGGCCAGCCCCTGACTTTGTGATTTTTAATAAGTAAGGGGCTGACTTTGTGATTTTTATTTAGCATACATGGAATCACAGATTAAAGCCTTGTCATAGTCTGTTGAGCTAACAAAGCATAGCCCAAGGACTCCCCAAGCGTTCATCCGCATGCCAGATCTTAAAAGCTTCAGAAGCGCTCTTCAGCTAGGACCTGTCACTGCTCAGCAGATTAATTACCTATCAGCGCAATAAGCCATAGCATTCCGGGGAAGTTATTGCAGTATGTCATCTCAATGACCTGTGGATAGCCCACTACTGGGAGACTTGTTTTGAACTGCACCTTTCAATCCATCTCTTAGCATGTTGAGGATTCACCGAGGTGTATCAGAGTTGGAAACACTTCGGTACCCCTCAAAGTATTCTTTAAGCACCTTAGTCCGTGTCTTACATGCTTCTGAAGATACTAATGATACTCCAACAGCTATAGCACGTATTATTTACTTATTGAACACACATTCATTCAGAGCCCAATGGAAAGGTGAATGAGGAAGATATTTAGGCTGAGACTCAACACCTAAAGCTTAAGTGATGGATCAACTTGTTGGTCTCCATGTGGTGCATGTTTCTCTATAAAAGACAAATTTATTAATGGAATTAGAGTGCTAGTGATTATAATTCTTATAGCAGAAAGAAAATATCTTGGTAACTCATCCTGAAATGTTGTAGGAGCCAGTAAGCAGTCTAAGTATGGTTGATCAGTAAAGTAGCTAGAAGGAAGTGTGTAATGCTTTATACAAGAAGAATTTGTGATATTTAAATATAGCAATAGAACAGCCAAAGAATGATATGATATTCAGGTACTGCACATCAAGGCTAAGGAATAGGGAAATAATGACATAAACACAAGTGCTGTATTAGTCTATTTCTGCTGCTTGTAACAGAATACCTGAAACTGGGTAATTTATAAGCAAATGAAATTTGTTTCTTA
This sequence comes from Cynocephalus volans, assembly GCF_027409185.1. Classification (NCBI taxonomy): domain Eukaryota; kingdom Metazoa; phylum Chordata; class Mammalia; order Dermoptera; family Cynocephalidae; genus Cynocephalus; species Cynocephalus volans. The sequence continues at coordinate 159,361,739 of NC_084464.1, read as the reverse complement.
CAGTTTTAGAGCTGGGAAGTCCAAGGTTCAGGGGGCACGTCTGGGGAGGGCTTTCTTCTTAGTGAGAACTCTCTGCAGGGTCTCTAGGTGGTGCAGGGAATCACATGGTGAGAATGGCAAGAGTATTTTTACGTGCTCACTTGCTCTCCCCAGCTTACTCCCTGATGACCTGGTAAACCACCAACCCATTAATCCATAAGTAGATTAATTCATTCACAATGGCAAAGTTCTCGTGATCCAATCACCTCTTAGGGTCCTACCTTTCAAATACCACAGTCGGATCTCCCACCCTCTTAACACTGTTGCAGCAGGGATCAAGCTCCAACATGAGCTCGGGGGACATTCAAACCACAGCAAGTGCCTTAAATGTAGTGCTTTAGATTTTATATTTTACTTAGAGTTTCAGAGAATATAAAGTCATTGCATAGTAATCTTATGAATGTAGAGCCCACTCAATTAGGATTTATTTAATGGTAGAGAGCTATACTCTATGTTCTTGGGGGGGAAAGAATCCTAAGTACATAAGGAATATTGCAGACAATTATGGAAAGTTGAGAAAACTTATAAATTACTTTGAAACGATCGGTTTACAAATGACAATTTTCCGTACTAATCATAAATCATTCATGTTGTTTTTTTAAAGCAGGCCCTAAAATGCATCTGCCAAGATTATGGGAGCTTAATTTGTATTACCATGAAGGATTGGAAATAATAAAAATGCTTTCCTTTTAAATTATTTTATAATTCAGACTCTTCAAGTAGTTCAGAAATGGCTTTCCTCATCACCAGTTTAAATTAATCTTTTAACCACATTTCCAAAGAATAAAATATTAGCACTTGTGCGTTTGTTTTCAAACTGCTATTGAGCCTCCAGACTGATGTGCCTCCCTCTGAAGTTATGGAGGCTCTCTTCTTCAGCCTGTTCCAGATCCTTCCCGCAGGGTCTGTGTGCTTCCTGCATAGACAACCAGCTGCCTCAGCAGGGCACACACAGAGCAGCAGCTCTCCCTTGGGGTTTCTTTTTCCATGCTGGGTATTGGTTTATTTTAAGATGAATGTGACTTGTCTTATAGACAGCAAAAAAGAAAAAGGAAAGTTAAGTGACTGAAAAGGTTAACTATGAAATTTAAAAGCCTACGGTCTCTTGCTGTGACAGGCAAGATTTCAGAAAATGATGAATTTGATTTTTTCAAAGTGGTATTTTACTGTGATGGAGAAAATATCTGAATTAATTAGACACAAAAGGCAGTGCTATTGAGCCTCTGCTGAGAAAAATTATGTTTCTGGTGAGGAATTATCATATCACATGTTAAAACAAACCTTGGTTTTTCAAACATTCTTGAAATATCTGATTATAGTTTTAATTGTTAACATTTCCAGTGTTATGTTGAAGGTAGTGATTTACTATCATTCAGTCTGAATTAGGTATTTTTTTCACAGTATTTATGACATGACAGTGATGGATACAATTTACAGGGCACTGAACACTGTCAGGCACCAACAACTTCCATATGTTGTCACATTTAATCCTAACAGAATTCCCATGTGGTAAATGCCATTTTCCTTGTATTATAGATATGGAAACAAGGCCTAGTTTAGGCACCATCCGATGTTACGTAAGTAGTAACTCCTAGAGCTGAATTTTAAACCTGCTTTGATGAATCCAAAGTATGTTCTTTCATGAAGCTAATCAGAATAATGAAATCAGCTGCAAAAAAATATAAAACACAAAAGATTAATCTGTATGCTGTGGTTTTAGATATTTCAGACAAACTGTTTAGTAGTTGAGGGAGATTTTGAGCAGGGTTTTGAGGGAGGCAGATGCATACAGGCTCCTGAGAGGAAGTATGAGAATCTGGAAGAGCGTTCCGTGGGTGGGGTTGGTGCATTGGGTGTCCAGCCGTCGGGCTACCACGTGTGTCGGGGGCATCTTGCAGAAGGAAATGAGAAGTGAAGGACTGCTTTCTCCTTAGCTCCATGCACGCATCCCTGGTAAAGGCTGGGTTGGACCACGTGGTCTCGTGAGGCTTGAGGCCAAAGACGACCTTCGGGTTCTCACCAACTGTAAGCTGTGATGTCAGTGTTGTCATCACTCAGTGACCAGCAGGGTTGGGCTGGCCATGGGGAGTGTGCTGCAGGGTAACTTGCGTGACCTTCTAATACCCCACTTCAATAGACACAGTCCAAACAACGAAGCAAGCATTGGCCGTCATATTTGCTGTCCTTCCCTGATGGTGGGAGATGGAAGAGGCTGGCAAGGGGCAGGTGGAGTTGCTCGGTGGTCCTGTGCCCTTTCTACCCATAAAGACAGGAAGAAAGAGAGGAGGAGCATTTTATGTCACCTCAAAGAGTGTGTTTTCTCCAAGGGACAGTCTGGGGGTTCCAAGCACAGTCATGTCTGTGTGTGCAAAGTGGGTGATGGAAAAACATGCTGAGTGATTCTCTGATCTGTCTGCATTTTCACGAGTCTGGTATTAATAAGAATCAGACTCATCTGGGTGATTCACGTGGCTTACAGGAAAGAAACTGGAAAGTCAACAGATGTGTCACCTCTGCTATGGATTCTTTTCTTTTTTTTTAAACAAGAATTAGTCCCACCTTTGATTTCTTTGATGGAAAATTGCCCTTTAACATAAAACCGGCTTTCATACAATATCAGTAAATTTGAAATGCCAGATGGAGACCTTCATCTTGGCAGTTTTGAACTGTCCTTTTCCATTTTAGAGGCTGAGAATGAATACTTATCTTGTCAGTTTATGCTCTATTGTACAAAGGCTCTGTTTTGTATAAATGAACTTCAGTCAATTTAGAACAAATTGATTTCCATCTCTAGGAATGAAATATCCTACCCTGCAAGTAGATACTTTTCCTTAAATGTGTCATTTACATTTGATTTCTGACCTCAGCCTTACACATTGACTGTAACATATGAGTATTCATACTTTCAATCTTGGGGATTTGAAAGTTGTCTGCTTACGATTTTCTCATCCAAGGAAGTTCCTATATTATGTTCTTTATATCTGAATAACCCCCTGATTTTTCTAGCTTGGATCTCATAGAATACATTGCAATTTGCTTCAATTTCAGAGACTAGAAGGGTGAGCAGTAAAAGTGAAAGGGGAGAAGGGAAGGGAAGAGGAATGCATCAAAAACAGGCTTCGTAAATAAGACCAGAGCTGACAGCCTGCAACCTACAAATGCCATTTCTGTTGAAAATTAGGCTACGGCTGAAATTGGACCTCAAAGAGAAGAATATTATAGCCCTGAATAGAGTTGGTTCTGTGCTTCTGACTGAAAGCTGGAATTGCTGTACTGCTTTTCCCTTTGCAATTGCCTTTGATATATATCTTTTTTTCCCCCTTGAGCCTTTGATCATTATCCTTAGCCCATATACTTCTTACTGCAATTGAAGAAAAAAACAATCCTATAATCTCAAAGAAGCTTTTTCCCCCAAAAAAGAGTAGAGCTCAGTAGTTCACTTCTTCTGTGAGTTCCTTTTCTCCACTGATATAGTTTGGTTATCTGTCAATTTAAAATTTCTGAACTCATAGTCAGGGAAGTCTTCCCCAATACATCACCAGAGGAAACACTTAACAATAAATTTGAACAGTTAGATTCTACTTTCTTAAAGGAATGATTGCAAATGTTTCTCTTCTAGAAATCATGCTTCAAGTTTACTCAAGATAATGTGTTTAAAATGTATATTTTCTACAGCAATGTGAGCATGTTATCTTCCAACAATATGAACATACATACACTCAAGGTAATTGTCTCTAGCTGGAAAATACTGAAAACATCCTAGGAGTTGCCTAAACTTAGAGTAAAACCATTCGATGCAGTAATCTGTTGGGAAAAAGAGAATGTGAAAGACCTCTTCATGCTGATATGGGGTACTTTAAAGAATACATTGCTAAGTGAAAAAAAGCAAAATTCAAAGGATAATCTATATTGTGTTATCTTTTCTGTAGGAGTGATGGGGAAATTGTCAGGAGCTCAGGTGAGCTGGGAGAGAGAGCGCTGACTGCCAGGTATCAGAGTCACCAATCAAAGCAACAGCCATAGAGTAAAGAGTAAGAAGTCTTTGACCACTAGTACAAGTGTGTAAAGAATGGGTGAAGGAGGAAGCACCAACTCTCTCCTACTGTATTTTCCTCCGCAGAACAGCATGCTGGGGGAGGGTCAGTGGGTCCACTCTGATGTGGGAGTCCCATCTCACAGTTGAGGGTGCCCTGAAAGAAAGGCTCTGGCAATTTTATGGACCCAGAGGCCAGGTGGGGAGAACTTGGAGTGGACTGAGTCAGAGTGGGGAAACATGTCTTCAGGGTTTTCCCTCCTCCTGTAAGGAGGCCTCAGCAGAGATGCCCAAGGAGGACCTCAGCCTGAGGCCTCAGATAAAGAGACCTAGGAACGAAGGCACCAGAGCTAGGAACGGAAACAAACAGAACAGTGAAAGGGGGAAGGAAATTACCAAGTAACTTTAAACACAGAATTCGTTACTATATACCTTTAGTATAAAATCAAAATAACTATAAAAATAAATTTAGTTAGTAGTTTTGTTTTATGCACTGACCGAGTTATCCGTTCCTTACCTCTTTTCTGTGTACCCCAACTTTGAACAATTAAACAAATATTGAGGATAATTGGGCCTGGATTTCTCAGTATCACAGAAGGAAGCTAAAAATATTGAAAGGGAGAAGTCTAGAATAAGCACTTTGATGCTTGATTGGAATCATAGTTATGACTATGAACTTGGGGTTGTCATAGGTATAGATATTGCTGAGTTTAACACACACATTTCCCAGCATTGACTTCTGAGAAGATCTGGAAGCGATGATGTCCCATTAGGAAAGAGTGCACCTCTCACTCAGATGTTAATATGTTTCTTAATGATTTCTGCACTAAATACACTCAGGCTCCTTGGAGAAATGGTTGATTCTGGGGTGGGGCAGGGAATGTATAAGAGGTGCTTGGGACGTTCCATGCACCCGAAAGGAAATAAGAATGCCTGTAACAGTGGAGGCATGTCCAGAAGACACAGGACCCAACTTCAGAGGGCTCCCATTGGTGAGATGTAGGAGAATCTGAGCATCAGAATAAATAACAACATCATAATCAACAGATGTTAACTGAGTAAAAAATAGGAATCTCTGTGTCCATATTAGTATAACCAAATAAATGTATAAATAAGTAAATGGTTGGAAGGTCTCAGTAAAATTTTAAGTGTAGAAGGAATGATACATTTAGAAAATCACATTTTTCCAGCCATCATACTAATAATTGATTCAGGCAGGAGTGATCAATAGATGCTTAAACTGGTGAGTGGAAGTTTGATTGATAGCAGGATATTTGCGTAGCCATGTCTCCCCAGAAAACAATTGTCTGTAATAAAAAATTAATGCTAACCTTACAGTTGAGAAACCTGTCAGACACCACCTCAACCAAATGATCACTATTAAAATATAGGGACAGACTGATGAAATGTTTCTCCTGATATGAAGAAACATGGAACAAACCCAAGCTGAGGGACATTCTACACCAAAACTGACCTGTACTCAACAGAAAATGTCAAGGTCATGAAAGAAAAAGACAGAGCTGTTCCAGATCAGAGGAAACTAAAAGGACATAACCAAATACAGCATGTGATCCTGAATTGAACTCTGGGCCAGAGCATTGTTTGGTATATAATGGACATTACCGATATAGCTGGTGTAATTTACAAATAAGATTTAGATCTGCTAAACTAGATAGCAGTATTCTATCAATATTTCCTGATTTTGATAACAGTCTTGTGTATGAAAGAGAATTAGGTTATTCTCAGGAAATACAAACTGAAGTATTTAGGGGTAAAAGGACATCATATCTCAAACTTACTTTTAAATGGTTTAGACAAAAATAGTTATATTCATCTATATATGTATGTAAAAATATATATTATGTATCGTATATCTCTACATAAAGAGAGAGATTAAGAGAGTGAGAAGATAAACTAAATGTGGTAAAATACCAACATTCAGGGAATCTGGATGAGGACCATATCAGAGTTCTTTGTACAATTCTTGCAACTTTTCTATAAATCTAAAGTTTTTTCAAAATTTTTAAATTCGAAAAGAAAAAAAAAAATATGAGTTTTGGCATCAGACTAAGGCTAGAGTCATGGTTATACTACTTATCCCCCTGTGGTTAAATGGTAAAAGGAGAGCACCCACATGATAGAATTGTTGAAGAATCTGTGTGTAACAATGTATTTAAAGCATTTGGTATATCATTATAATATAACAGAGTATAGTGTAGTATAGTATTATCTATCCATCTTCTGTATTTCCAAAAGGAATTTCTTAAGGCATTTCTGCTTTAAAGTACAGTTTTACTAGTCAATGAAGCAAATTGGATATGTAGAAGTAAATAATCTGATAGTGCTATTTTTAAAAGCTTTCTGTACTTTTAGTTACTTCTTATGGCCAGAGTATTCAGAATTTTGTAAATTCCTAAAATATATGTTTAATCTAAAGAGAGGTCATTAGCCCAGAGTAATCCTCTGAAGTACGGCTTTTTAAATATGCAGTATTGAACACAGATATTAAGATTTTAGCTGTAATAGTAAGGATGGTTATTTTAGCCATCTGTCAATTATTTATAGCACTGAAGAACAAAGTAAAATGGATAATTCAAATATCAAGCCAATCTTTAAACTTCATTTTAGTCCAAAAAGCTCCAGTATCTTTATAAATCAGAATTTTGTTGCAAAGTAAAGGCTGTGATTCCGTGCGAGGTTCCCCTGTGCTGACACAAGGCAGAGGAGGTAACTTCTACAGCCGCAGCAAATAGGAGACACTTACTCATATTTCAAAACTGTTTCTTTACTTTCTCCAAAAGATTTTTCTGCTTGTTTGTTTCAATAAATAGTAACTCCAAGTATATGGGAAATTAGCAAGCAGGAATTAAATTTATAAACATTTTACAATACACCTAGTAATAAACTAGAAGACTTTTACTTCACTTCATATATCCTAGTGTGCCTGGGAAGAGCAATTTTTTCTCTTCAGTGTTTATAACCAAGATTTAAAAAAAAAATCTGTGAGTCTGTGCTCCAGCTTCAGCTTTTCTTTCTTATGGATATCGACATTATTATTTTTCCTCCTTTTTTGCCTTAAGTTATTAAAGAATAGTGGTGCTGATGGTAGAAGTTTAGTTTATTTTCACTTTGCTGAAATTTCTGGAAAGAAGGACGTTTTCCTAGCTTATGAAATGTGATCATTTCTGTACAGTGTTCTTCTGGGTTGAGTTACTTTGATTTACATTTTTTCCAATTTTTATGTCCAAATTTCCATTTGCCTTCTGGGTTTGAGTGTAGGCATCTCACCTCTTTATGATCTTTCTTATAGAGTTAATTTTGTTCCTTAAACTCTGTTCCACAGAGCTATTTTAAAGGTAACCAGAGATTTTTGGTTCTCAATGATTGTTAAACTTTTCTCTACTGTAGTCATATTCTTGTATCTTTGCGGATAAAATCCTAGTCAAGTATTGTAAAGGTAAGTAAATAATATTCCTATTAAAAAGCCAACATCTTTATTCCCAGAAACCACGGTGTCTTTTTCTCATGTGATCTGTTGTTAGGATTTATTTTTCTATTATTTTTTTTTCTATTCTCATTGTCTATTTTCTTTTATTTTTAAATCAAGAAGTGTTCTATACAAATTTTATTTGAAATCCAAGGATGACTGATAAAAGTAGCTGAGTTGTGATAGGCTTAGCTTCTTAAGAAAGCTTCTTAGAAGCTTCCAGCTTCTATCAGAGGGTCACTGACCCCCAGACTTTGTTCAACTTCCTGCTGCAACTTCTCTTTGGTGGTAGATGATTGTATAAAATCAACACTAAATACCATGCATTTTACTACGTTTTTCAATACCTCAATAATACCTCAGTTGTCACCTCCTGCAGTGACGGATATGCAAAAGATTACTCGGAGCCCAAATATTAAAAGCAATGAGCAGCCCAAAGGGACTGCACCAAGGAAACTCCTTCAAGAGAGGAGAACCCAGGCACAGCCAGGAGTCAGTTTTTGCTTCAGCTTTTATTGTAAAGACAAGAAATTACAGAAGAAAAACGGATGGTTAATCAATCATAGTGAAAACATAAACAAACTGGCTACGTGACAATCTCCATTTAAGCATGTATAGCTTAATAGTTCAAGCAAATTTACCATCAAAAGGAGTCATAAAACTAAGCTATGTGACATAGAAAGAAAAAGAATGAGATAATCACCAAAGCACCGAACTCCCCATGAAACTCAAAGAAACAGCTTAGGGCAAGATGTGGAATGCCCCCCAGGTGCTAACTAATCTAGCAGAATATCGTTGAAGATTTTAACTTACATGCGTTCCCATCACTTAGGTTTAGCTGAACTAAGGGCTACTGTCCCCCCAAACAATCCCTGCTCTGTCAATTCTCTTCTCTCCATCACAGGCTTTAGTCCTGTGAGCGTTTTCTAGTCTTTCTCAATCTTAGCATTCCTACGTGTTTTCCTAAATGGTTGGGCTTCGGCCATCTAAACTAAGGACTTGAGTCCTCTAAACTACAGGCTTTGGCCTTCTAAACTAGGACTTTGGTCCTGTGAAATGCATATGTTTTATTTCTACCTCATTAATAACTTCTTAATCAATATCCTCTACCCTCAGTCAAATCAATACCTCTGACCCTTTCTTTATTTTCTTCTGGAGCTCCCAATGGACCAAAACCAATAAGAGGACAATGTCGCTCATGTAGGTCTGGCTCCTGGGGCAGAGAAGGGTGACAAGTGGGTCCCAAGTGACAGACAGCAGGTATACAATACATATAGTTTCCAAGTACATGTTTCTGCTTGTTGCTATATGGTGCCAAATTTTCAGACACACATCTATGCCTTCTGTCTCATTTCTGAACGTCTACAGTCTCTTGGGAATTTATAAGAATTTTCATGGTAAATTTTGTAGTTCTGCTTCCCTTCAAAAGAAACTCAGTTTTTTGGTCTTAGACAACCCGGTTATGCCTCATTTCCCATTGTATGTTTTTCAGTTGAATTTCATTTTTTATTTTAGTATCTTGCTTAAGCATGAGGTATCTTATAAATACTCGCACAGTGTCATCTGAAAATGCATCCACAGCTATAGTTTTCAAACTTGGCTTGTATATGAAAGCCTTCATTCAGCTATGTCAGAATGACATGTAAATAGAGCACCTGGTTGTTTTGGATGTATATTGATTCTGGTTTTTTAAAAGGTATTCAAACTTTAGTGTTTGTGGGATGAGGTTATTATAGAGAACTCAAGATAGCTATAAATTCAGATTGATTTGGAACCATATTGCCTGCCTTTGGGAGATGCTAAGCCATTTTCCTTACTTTTTTTCCTCCCCATATCATATCATTAAGGTAATAATGTTGTCTGCCAGAATTTGTTGTGATGAGCAGATGGATGACTAATATTTTGTTGATTGATTTCTTACTCAGCTCTGCTATAAAACTTAATTGATGATTCTACCATAAGCAGTTTAAGTGGTACCTATGATGTTCAGGCTTGGAGACCCTGTAAAACTCTTGCCCATTAAGCTTGGTTTTTCATTATCTGTTTTCATTTTTAGAAATATATTCTCAAAATTTCCCCTATCCCTAGCTCAAGAAATGTGTGTCATGCTATAAAATTATCCTCTGGAAAGGTAAGATGTTTTCAATAACTTTGATTTCTTGCCTGAAATTTATGTGTTATTATGCTTGTGAGTACTGTTATTATTATTCAATATTTTTTCCAAATTCTTAGTGAAAAGAATAAAACCTATGTCCTTTCTTTAATGTGATATAGTTGAATTTCAGTCAGACACTTTTTCCTTCACCTTATTTCAACATGACCATTCACTGTACTGTATTTTGAAACTAGTGACATTTCTTCATTGAAGTACAGAGAAATGACTAATACCAAACCAGCTTTGCAGGCAAAGTTAAAATCGATTCTTAAAAAACACCCATTTTCTGTGTTCCTTCAAATACAATGTTCGGATCTTGGCTGGTAACTGTACTTCCCATTCATTTATTCATTTATTCCATGATCCATGGTTCATTTGTTTAACTGTATAGATATAACAAAGCCATGCAATGTGCCTGGCACTGTTCTAAGTTCTAGAAATACAGTGGTGAAAAGGAGGAGGTCACTGGGCTTATCATGGACCTTGTATTCCTGGGGTGTAGGAGGCAGAGGCATGTCAGGAGAAATAAATGAATAAATATTGCTTAGTTAATATCAGGTAGCAACAAGTGCTGTGATGGAGATCACCAGAGGCTGCCGTCACCCAGAAAGAATAAGGGAGGGGTGGGAGGCTGCCTCAGACTGAGTCTCGAGGACCCTGAACTGAGACCTGAATGTCAAGATGGAGCCAGGCGTGAGAAGATCCAGGAGGCAGAGCCCTCTGGGGTTCAGGCACAGCTGGTGCAAAGCTTCTGCAGCTGGGAAGGGGCTGGCCTGTCGGAGGGGCATGCAGGAGTGGAGCCCCGGCTGGCACAGGTCAAGTTGGGCATGGTGAGAAGGTCGATTTTGTTTTTCAAGTGGGACGGACCGCTAGAGGGGAGTAAATAGGGGAGAAATGTCATCTGGTTTACATTGTCAGAAGTCTCAACTTGCTGTGGGATGAATGAGGGGTAAAAGCATCAATTTACTGCATACAATTTTTTCCATCCAATTATTTTTTAAAATTATAATCATTGTTACTGGTGCATTCAGTTTAGTAAATAAATATTTCTTGAGCAGAGCCTGGGTGTTAGGGACAATGTGAAGTAGTGGGAAACGAAAACAGACGTTAGACAAACTAAAATCACACACAAAATATATAATTTTATATGTTATATAAAATTATATAAAATATATAATTTATTTTAAATATTTAAAATGAAAAATTTGATGTATTTGATAGTGATTCTAAGAGAAACACATTTACCTAATTTTGTTTAAATAGGATAGCTGTGTTTTAATATACCTTTTTATTTTTAATTAAATTTAGCATTGCCACTGCTAGCATAAAATGTAAAGAGATATATACTATTTGTTTATATTATTTTAGATTTACAAATGGCTTTAAAATTTTACAGGTATGGACCCACATTGTAATATTAAATAGATTTAGATAATAGAAATAATATACGATCTTTCTCTTTACTGTCTTCTAGCTCTTACATCCAGCACCAGTTTTTTAAGTTATTTTTTTTTTCTTCCCCAAAAGGTCAGGTTTAATATATTAGCAAAGACCCTGCAGTGCTGTATCTCAACTGCTTTAAAGCTAACTTGGAAAAGTAAACCGAGCCTAAGGAGCTTTTATCATGAATACAGTCTTTCTTCTCACTAGCCAGGGGCATTCTTGGCAGGGCAATAGGTTCTGGCTGTCAACACTCAAGCAAGAAAGCAAGTAAGAGCTCAAGAGTTTGGTTTCTTTTTCTTTTTCTAGCAATTTAATACTCCCACTGAGAGAGAGAGTGAGCGAGAACCAACTTAAGAATTTCACTGAACCTATTCCCCCAGAGCCTTTCTTCTGCTTAAGCAAAGTACCAGGTCAACTTAATTTTTAGTGATATGATAAAATTTCTTACCATGTATTATAGCATGTCTTATGAGTCAACATTTTTGTCCTTATTTTTTGGAGGTATTTCTCACAAAATTTGCAATCTGGACAACTTTCATGGCATTCTGTACTTTATTCCCTGTATTTAATTCTCAATTGAGAGTTAAATGCAGACCAAACTAACAGCCCCCAGAGTTAGAGACCTTATCTTAAAAGAAGCACATATTTGAAATATATTATCATTTCTCTCTTCTAACTTAATAGTACTAAATTATTTATATCAAAGATTAACTTGATATTTTGTATTACCTTTTTATTTTCCAGATTTGTCTTATGATTCCAAAGCAATGACTCAGATTTATTTCATTTTAATCTAAGTGCTCTTTTAAGCGACTGATCTTTGTCCCTACAGACAAATCATTAATATGTTCCTATGGAGAACAAAATGTGTAGTTTTCATATTTTGCAAAATAATCAATGCAAGTTCAAATAGAGCATTTCTTTAACATTTTCCTAAAATTTTATTTCTCCTACTGACCCAACAACAAAAAATACTTCCGTGAAATTTACTTTCCATTCACAATCATACCTGAGTCTGAAAATCCACTTATGAACTGAACCTGACCAACAGCCAGTTTTCAAAAATCACTGCTCATCACCCAGGCAGAGCTCCGCAGTGTGGCAGGTGAGTTCTTATGCGGATTCCAAGTGCTCCCAGCCCTTTCAGTTCAATAGTTTCCTTTTTGGAGCTACTATTTTGCAACAGACCTTTCTAGAAAACTTTTTGTGCTATCGTTATGTTCATATTACCTCCACTGATTGTAAGAAGGTTACTAACTGCTACTGCCACAATAAATGCTCATTATCCTCAAGCAAACAATTAAGCAATAAATATCTAATATTGTCTGCTGGCCAGTGGACATCTATGACATCCTCTGAGATAAATTTGTAATTTCTCTGTGTGAAATGACTGAAGCCAAAGACTTTCATACCTGGACGCAAGTCACTGCAGGGTGAAAATACCGTGAAGTTCTCTTTACTTATTTCTCTCTAGGCTGACACTAGCCTACTTCCATGGTTTGTAAGGAGAAAACAGGAAAAAAGGCTGAAGCTGGGGAAGGCTGTTCCTTTTCATCTGTGTATTAACCTAGAATACTCTGAATTGAATGAAACAGTAAAACGTGCATTGCTTCTTTTTTTTTTTTTTTGGTGGCTGGCCAGTACGGAGATCTGAACCCATGACCTTGGTGTTATAAGGCTGCGCTCTAACCAACCGAGCTAATCAGCCAGCCCAAAAGTGCGTTGCTTCTGTTTTGATTATTATATTCGTGTTGAGCTAGATTGTTAACAATTATTGTGATAATAAAATGCCAGTCTTCTACTTCCAGCAAGATGGTGAACTGGGAATCAAATTTACCCTTTCCCCACCTGACACAAATAAACAAAAGACCAGACACAATACATGAAAGAATGCTTTACAAGACACCAGACACCAGTAACAAGGAGAAGTGATTCCTGCAGACAGAAAGAAAATAGGCGATTGTCCCAGCTCACTGCCTTGAGAGAGTTGCAAGGCTGTGGCACAGGGAGGAACATCGCACGCAAAGCTCAACAGATTCCCTGATTTGAAATGACAGATATAAAAGTCTAGAGAGACAAAGGACACTAGACTGTGTAGGACAGAGAGAGAACAAAAGGTATACAGAGAGGGGAACCAGAGATCACAGTAAAATGTCTCTGATTACAGAAACAGAACCGAGCTTTCGCACAGGGCTGGTGATGGTGATTCTTTCCACCAGCCAGCCTGGAAAAATCCATAATTAATGGAGCACTAGCTAGAATACTCAGACAGACATTGCCTCAGTGGTGGGAAATAATTTTCTCCAAACTAAATGCTTCTCTGGACCCAACTACCGAATCTTAAAAGCTAGACCCTAAAAGATCAAGCTATTACCAAGGAACTAACTCCATTCCAACACAAAGTCCAGGAATATTTCTTGGAATACAAAAATGATTAACATCCAACATGGCAAAATACACAATGTCTAGCATCCCATCAAAGATTACAAGGCATGCAAAGATACAATCCATGAAAGAAATAATTTGATAAGTACAGTTTATTGTATATACCTTAAGAAGAAATTAGGCACCAAAACAAAATGGATATTTGAGCTCCTGTTCATTTTGCATTGTCAATTTAAAACTGCCAAATTATAAACTTGTATCAAGAAAACTATTTACAAAACTTTCCAAAACAAAACTTTGTTCTAAATTAAGAATTCAAACATAGCCTATTTTACTATTAATATAAGTATCATGTTACTATTAGTATTTATGTGAAGTATAATTGTCAGCATTTTAAAAGTTGTCAGTAACTCAATTTATTATTTACTGTTATTATAATTATTGTTATTATGATTATTTTGGTTTGTGAAATCCAGAAGTCTGGGATCCACAGCCATAAAGTCAAAGAGTCATGTTCAGGGCAACAGGCTGACAAAGATCCCTGTTTTCCCACAACTAGGTACATTACTCTTCATAACTAGAGGTGGTTTCACCCCTTCATGCCTTTTCCCTGTCTGTGCCTACCACGCACCCGACATACCGTATTATAATCATTGTTGACCTCTCCCTACCTTCTTGGCTGGGGCATTTTACGTTGCTTCATGTGACTCATAGGACCTAGTACACTGCCTGACACATGGAAGATGTGATTGAATTAATCACCATTGCACAAACGGACGTGCGATGAAATATTCACCCACACACAGATGAGGGTTTACTGCTGTGTGCTCTTGCTTGGGGCTTTTACTACAAGACACGTTTTATTTTTCAGATATTGTGGAGCTGGTGCAAGGCAGGGACAGTCACTCTTAATATCACAGGAGCAATGACCAATAAAGTCCAGTGTATAGATGGACACAGTGTCATTAGCTTCCTGATATCAATTGCAATGACACCCCCACCCCCACCCCCAGTTATTTGTCAATTTTACATTCATTCAGACTGTTTTTCCTCTAGGCAGTTGATGCTGATTTTGTTTTTATTATTACTGCTGAGAGACTTAACTTCACTATGGCAATGATTCTTAAAGGGGTTAGAAGGGGTTTACAGAAAAATCTTTTGTGGTGGGCAATCTATATATAATTTTCTGTTGGTGGTGCTAGGAATCCCTCTTCACCCTTTCCTGTTCTCTACTAAGAATCTACATGTCTTTCTATCAAGTGCTCTTGTGTGTTAAGAGCACAAAATAAAATAGAATGGTTTTCATCCTCCAAAAACTAAAAGATGACTGTGGTATTGTGAGGAAAATGACCTAAGCACACACACTCAATTCACGCTGCTCTTTTTTGGAAACATAAACTGATGCCATAAATCGCTTATTTCCGCAGTATGATTTCCCCAAAGATCCCATTTATAGTGAGGCATTTTAGGGGAAGGAAATATACTGGAAACTGGCCCTTTGACAAATTTACACTGCGAGTATTCACAGAACGATTGGATTTCTCTTACACTATCTTTTATTCTTGTGAGACTTTATTGGAGCCCAGAAAATTCATTTAAACTTTTTCTCATTGAAAGTGTGAATAAATGTTGTTTCTTTTTTAAGTACTGCAATCACAGCATGATAGGCAAACTGTAGCTAATGAAACAGTAGCTACCTGGTACCAAAGCAGAAAGCTATAACTAGGATAAACTGGCATGGAGCCCTGGCAATACACATATTGCTTGCTGATGATACACTGATAGTAATGATTTATACTTGACAGACAGACATAAATTTGACAGAACATATAAACATTTAATTTGTATGCAAATATATGGGGGTTTTCATATGTGTAGCTAATATATTGCTCCCAGTGTCATAAAAGGAGGTTATAAAATATTTAGCAAAACATGACTTCATGCCAATTTTTTACAGATAAAAAATGTCTTAGCAGCCATCCTAGCACAAATCAAGACTTATGACAGTATGTCTAATATGTGTGTACAAAGAGTTGAGCCTGATAAATAGGTTAAAAATAGTCAACTCATAATTTTTATATTCATAGATTATCCAAAAGTGTTATTGGTATTGCTTTCTCACTAAATCTTAGAGAGTAAAACTCATACTTCCCAAAAATCCTCATAAAGAAAAGACATGATGAAATACTATATTTAAGGGGCTTTATAATTACCATATAAATGTAAATTTTGTTATTTTAATATGTTTTGTAATATATGTATCTCTGTATTTCTACATTATTGCCACACATAAAAAATTGTCGCCAGCGCTCTTGCCTTCACAGGGTCATGAAGGGCATCACACTCAGCAGTGCCTGGCACCCATGTTTTAGGACACAGGTCTGGCCAACTGTGAGCAGGCATTTCGCCATTTTTGCACAGATGGGCTTATATATAACCAGCCAAGTAATGATATATTCATTGGGCACCAGGTGTTGGTGATAAAAGGAATGTTCACAGCCAAAAAATTGACGACACTGTCCAACTTGAGTTTATTTACATATATTTTGGTTTGAGAATGGTTTTTTAATCAGTAATATAAGCCTAAGATATTACCAGTTTTCTGAAAAGAAATTAGATTTGTATGTGTGGGGTAAAGAGGAGCCTTCCACAGCAGCTCGGCAGGTGCCAGGTATAACTCAGCGTGTTCTGAGTAGACTGGTTGACCCAAGGATTTGTCATTCTTCTACCACAGCGCCTCAAGGGATACATCTAACTGGCTGGTATTAAGTTAGGTGATGGGGAGAAAGGAACTACTTGTTCATGGTATTGGGTCCCCGTGCAGAAAGGCACAGGGACACTGCACGAAACCCATACATTATAAATTATGGCCAGTTAGGTTGAGTGGCTTAGATAAAGCTCCTAGCAATCCAGAATAATTAGCGACAGAACCCCAGGTGCCTGGTTTTTATACCTCTTGTTCTAAGGAAGGTTGTAGTATATACTCCTGAGAAATATAAAATTAATGTTTTCCTAGGCTTCTATTGTCGTGTAGAATTTTTTTTTCCTTTTGCAGAAGCAACTATAATTAAAGAGTACATATATCAATGTACATAACAAAAATGACTTCATCTAACTTAATGCACCAACAAATAGAATGGGACATATGAATAAAATGGAGCACATTGTTTTGATTGCGCTAGTCACCTAGATCTCAGTGTATTATGTTATTTCATTGTACCTACCTGCTGTCATTCAAGAACTTAAATTGAAGCTTACTCTTTTAAATGTGCAGAGGTAGACTAGGTTGTCAGGATTTATGAGCTGTTTCAATTGAGAGCTCTCTGGTGATTTGAGTCCTCTATCACGGGGCACATTTCCTGGTTGGACTGTTTTCAGTCTGACTTCCTTTTGAGTGATTCCTTCTGATGATTTAAGTGCTTTCCCCATGTTCATTATAAACAAGTTTTTTCCACAGAAAATTTTGTAACCTAACCATAAGCGTCTAGACTAATGCTTGGTATATGAGATCCTGGGCAAAAGACATTTTGGCGGGATGCTGTTTTCATATGTGTGATTTTCCCTTTAAACATCCTATCTAAAGCTGAACAGTATTGTTAACTGTGTAAACATAAAAATATTGAAATAGTAATATATATTAATGTGACTGTCATAAATTTAAAGCAGATTGAAAGATTTACTTTCTAATAATCTGCTATCCTTCAAATAATTAGCTGGATATTACTTATACCAGGTACAAATAAATTTGATTATCAAGAGGAGCTATAAATTGAAGAAAATAAATTAAAGAAAGACACAAAAAAAATTCAGTAAGTTTGGGGTAACACTGGAAGTTACAGTATTATTTTCGGTCAACAGACCACATTTTAGCAAATCAGCCAAAAAGAAAATAAATGTGCCTGAAGTAAAGTATATACGTACTGCTGGCTTGAAGAAACTTGTGGGAACCTTGTGCTTAAGGCAGTGTAGTGAAGGTCTGGTGACCAGACCTGGCTTGATGTTTCCCTTGGATTCAGGGAGGACTTCTGGGGAACAATGCAGCAGGCATTGCTGTGCTGCAACACAGCTCCAGGACACCTCTGGTCCAAAGGGCGGCTCGGCAGGTGCTAGTTATTTGTGTTCTCTCTGTAACAGACATTCTATGCATTATTTCTAACCAGTTCACATCACTTGCCTACTTAAAATCATCCACGGGCTGCCCGCATCCTTTTCTGACCTAACGTCTGGCTATTGCTCCAGCGTGGTCTTCTGCCGCTGTCCCCCATGAGTTTCTACCCTTTAACAACAACACAGGACGTGCACAAATGTCCATACCTCCTTCTTTACCTCTTCTCCCTGCCGACTGCTGTGCATCCTTGAGACTTTAGGACATGACTCGATCTCCCCTGACCTTGGCACGAGTTACTTCCTATACACTCGCGTTTCCCCTGTATGCATTCTTCTGGTCCAGTGACTGCACTGGGACTGTTTGCATTTGTTTTGTGGCTGGTATTAATGTCCGTTGTCTTTATTTTGAACATTTAAAAAGAGTGTATGCCCTTTGTAACAATTCAAACAAAAAGAAATATGTAAAGAAAATAAATTAATAGTCTTCTCTTTTCTCCCAGTTTCATTCTCCAAAGATGATTAATGTGAACTTTTTTCTGTTAATTCTTCTAGAAACTGTTCTGTACTCATTTAATAAATCTATACTTATATGGACACTTTAATTCTTTTTCTTTAAAGGGTAATAATATTATATTTATTTCATCAAAAGGTTTTTTTTCACATAACAGCAGTTCCTATAAAACTGTCAAGATTGGTACACATGTATAGACCAAACTTGTTCATTTTAATAGCTGCTTAATATTCTATAACATAAGTATTCAGCAAAATCTCCTCTTGGTGGTTTCTTATTTTTTCCTACAAACTATGCTTAAGTAAAATCCCTGTATATAAATTATTATACAATGTTACTGTTATTTTTGTTAATAAGAATAACATGATAAACCAACATGTGCACTTAAATTTTTTATCCAAACAGCTAGATTGCTTTCCAAAAAGGTAGAAGCATTTCCCACTCTCTCACACAACGTTCTCATTTAACACACACGCGCTAGCCCTGGAGTCTTTATTTCTGGTAAAGTCGTGTGAAAACATCATGTCATCTTTGCTTTTAATTGTCATTTTTTCTGTCTACCAGTAAAGTTAAGCATCTCTTTACGTTATTAGAGTCTTAGGTTTACTATCTTATGTTCTTTGGTATTGGATTGTTTGACATTTTGTTAAAGTAATTAGTAAAAGTATTCTTTAAGAGTAGGTATATTAGCCCTTTATCCACTAAATAGTCTATAAACATTTTTGTCTCTTTCCATTGCAGGAATTTTTGAAATGCAGGGCATTTTCCCTTACATAGAGACTTACTTGGTTTATGGCTTTCTAAAGAAGCTTTCCCCACCACTCCCATTGCAAGTTTATATGAATTGCCACCTACACTTTTCATCTAATATTTTATTACACTTTTTGATATTTTCATATTTAGATATTTAATCCACCTGGAATTCCTTTCTGCAATGATGAGTGACCAACTATTCACTGCAACTACTGGCTATTCAGTGGTACCCACACCACGTATTAAATAACCACCCTTGCCCTGCCTCATGCAAAGGCCCTCTTTGTCATATTTTCAGTTACACGTATACTGGCAGAAATTTCTAGAATCTGTATTCTGTTCCATTGGCCTTTTTATATGTTTCTGTGCAAACACTATATTTCTTTGCATTATATTAGCTTAGCAAATGGTGATAAGTTGTCATGCCTGCTAGAGTGTTATTTATCTCTGTGCCCAATCTCTCTCTCTCTCTCCCACCCAAAAATTCCACCTGGGGGTCCAATGTGCCTTGTGACAGAATTATATATATAAATTCAAGGACTGATATTTAAATGATAATATCCCTTACATTCAGAACACAGTGCCAATTCATTTACTCAAGTCCTTATTTTTAAATACTTATCATAGGTCCTTTGCCTTCCTTGTTGAATAAATGTATTAGTATTTTATATCTTTTGTCAATATTAGGAATACATTTTTTTTCTATTCTGTCTCTAACTGGATTTTGCTATTATGAAGAAAATCAATTTTTACTTTTACTATGTACGTTGCATCCAGCCACTTAACAAAACTTTCTTATTAATTTTTGTAACTTTTAATTGGGTCTCTTGGGATTTTACGTATGTCATCATGTCATCTGGAAATAAAGATAAATTTGTCATTTTTTTTTTCTTTAACATTGATGACATGTGTTTTATTTTCTTACTTAGGATGGATAATACTAGTCCTAGTGAGCATTTTCATGTTTTGGCAAGTGACTTTATCGAATTTATAGTAGCTTTTATTTGTCTAATGTAGCTGACTTTTACGTGGGGTTTTATTAGAAGCAGCTTCTAAGTTTGGTCAAGTGATTTGAGCTTACCGTTGACATAATCACATACATCTCCTAGCATGAATTGAATTGATGAATATGTGAAGGTTGAGGCCTCCTTACACTTGGAAATGAACCCTTACTCCTACCTTACTTTCTTTTAAGGTACTACGTGTTCACCCTCTTCTTTACTGTCTTTCCATCCTAGAATGTATGTGTTGTGTTTTGTTTACCTCTATATCCTTAGCACCTACAATAGTTTCTGGCACAGACGTGATGCTCAGTAAATATTTCTTAAATAAATAATCAGATTTTCAGGATGTATTCATATTTTAAAACAATACTGGGTGTAACTTGTCAATAACTGATTTAGAATTTTCCTGTTATAAGTTGGTACATAATTTACTTTTCTGATAGCTTTATCGGCCATTTAAATTAAACATATACAAATTTTTTCATGTGAATTGAGAAGAATTAGGAATTGCTTTATCTTATTCTGTGGTTTGTATTTACTTGGGTGGCTGAGAAATATCTATGCTTTAGCTCACAGAAGGTCTTTTTTTGTTATTTCTTTGATTTTTTTTCCTGTGTTAATTATTTACATATGGAGGTCCCCACTCTCACATTCATGGCTTTGAGGAATCATTGTCTCATGATTTCCATTTTATTAATGTTTTCTCTTCTTTTTTTTTTTTCAATTCTTAATGAAATTTTAAAATTCTTAAAATTATATTCTCAAATTCCGTGTGAACCTGATTGAAACACTTTACTGTATCATTGTGTCCTAATTATATTTCCTTAAAATTTTTCTTTAAATTAAAAAAACAAAATTCTCCCCACAGGAAGAGCTGGCCTCTCCCACAGCTGCCAACACCTAAGAGAAGCCTCTCCCTGGAATTCCAGCACCGAGGCAGGCCCGGGCCAGTGGCCCAGAACAGTCCCCTCACACACATACTGTCCACCCAATGCCAGCTCTGAGAACTGCTTAAATGTCACAATGACAAGCCTGGTTAAGAGGGAGAATGTTCACTCTGTCATTTCCTCACCATCCCTTTCTTTGTTTTTATTTGTCTCTTTTCTACTAGACTATGTGCTCTCTTAAGGCCTAGACTGTCCGTCATCTTTGTCTCTCCCACACAGCGTACTTGTCTCAAAATTTTGGGAGAGATGGATAAATAGATTTTTTGGATGGCTCCCTCATGAGTCGAAAGCTTTGATGTTTCTCTATTATTAACTTATTATTAAGAATAGATGTGGTATTAATCAATTTGATTCTGCAATTGGCCAGTCAGTGTGGTAAATATATATAAAACATGCATGCATACACCCACCTCTATACATTTTGCATAAATAGAATGGCTGGCTGCATTTTTAATTCTTCCATTTGTAATTGGTTATTCTGGCATGTGAAAAAACACCTCAGTGTATCATTTATTTCCTAGTTTTATTCATCTTTGTTTTCCTGGATGCATATAGTTCATAGATAAATTTACAATTTACACTTTATTTTCTTTCTTTTCTAAGGAGAAAAGAAAATAAACACAGAGAATGTGGGAAACTATTAAAGGATATAAAGCACTTGCCTTTGTTTTGTCTTGAGTGGAGTGTTTATGGTTGCTTGGGCTTCCTGCAATAAAGAAAACAGGAATAAAAAGAAGCTTTAAATTCTACTTGCCAAAGAAACAAGGACTTTTGAGGGAAAAAAGTTTAGATTCCAAGTCTAAAGTCATTTAAGATGTTTTAAAGCTAGGGTGTTTTTTATTGCTCAATATTTCTCTTTGCTTGTAGCCCAAAACAAGTTATATTATCACTTTGTAAATTACTGCTACCAGAGGCGCGTTCCTCTCGTGCTCGCCGGGCCGGACGCTTTGAGGGTGCAGTTGCTGCGCGGCTCAGCGCTTGGTGCAGGGAGCGGGGCTGCTTTCCAACTGTGCGGCACAGTGGACTCAACAACGCCAGCAATGACAGCGGCCGTAACAGTTATAAGGAAGGTGCAGACTAACAAAGGAGGGGCAAGAACAGAGTGAATCTCTTCATTCCCAGGAGCAGAAACGTCTGGGATGCAGAGTTTCCAGCAATCTGTTTCCCCATGGCATGACTCCATACCTAAGAGAGTTCCCCTGAACCTTCCTTTCCTACTTTTCAAATAAGCTAAGAAGAGCTCATTCATTCAACCATTTGGACACCTAAGGTGCATCAGGCCCGGTGCTGTCACCAGGGATAAAAGGCCCTCAAGCCGGTTGCTCCCTGGTGATGCACAGGCAGGTGACATCAGCACTCCAGAGCAAGGACTCCTTCGAAGGTACGAACACGAAGACACCCCTCTCTCAGTCCTGGGGAATCAGGGAAGGTCTGCAGGACTGGTGACACGTACGCTGAGGCCTGAAGGACACTTGGGGGTTTGAAAGGCGAAGTGGGTAGGACGAAGAGGACAGACTCTGTTCAAGGAAAACCATGGGCAGGGGGTGACAGCAAGGCAGAGCACAGCCTCTGAGACCAGGACAAGGGTCTTCGTGATGGGACTGGGAGGGTGACTGCAGGGGAGATGGTGAGGCAGAAGAGGTGGGAAAGGCTTTGAAGGCTGGGCTCACACCTGTGTGCTCGGTCTGGAAGATAATTAACCAGGAAAATGATATGATTAGACAGCCCTTTTGCATTATTCGCCATTGTTGATTAGAATAAGTTGGGGTTTTTTTGTTTTGTTTTTTTTGTTTTTTGCACATTTAGAAATAAATGTGAAATAACTGCCAACTTCTAGAGATTGCCTGGAACATGCTAGGTACACAATAACTCATCTGGGGATGCTGAGTCATAGAACATTTTCAAAATTATGGCCTGTCTCCTTAGTGCCTGCAAATCATTAGCAGCTAAGACACTTGTTTACACCCGCTCTCGGAGCTTGCATCGTGTAACCAGATAGAGAATCAGTGGTGGGAGATGATGAAAGACAATACTCCGTGTTAACAACAAAACACTTTCCCATCTTTATTTATCTTAGAGCAAAAGCTGGAAAGCTTTGCCTAAACATAAAACCAGCAAATGCTAAGGATGCCGTTGTGCTCTCTCCAGCTGACACACTGTGAGAGCAGGAAACCTCTGGCTTCTGAAGGAGATAAGGAACGGCTAGAAGAGCGAATATTGACTTTTATAGTCTGGCTAGGCTGCAAAACTGAAAGAGAAGAGATAGGCTCAATTTCTATACTGAGCAGATGACTCACATAAGTAACTGCTATTATGTTAAGGTTAGACAGAAGTTACAATCCCCAAACTTTTATTGGAAGGGGGATAGGAATCCAGGAAAGCTGGTACCGCACCCGAGCAACTAACCGCTCAGCTGGACGTCACACCCCGGGAAAGAAAAGTGACTGCTGCATTGCGTGTCATCATGATCCGGGTTCTCCTGCGTGACCAGTTGTCCTGGGAATAAGTTAAACATCAGCCAGGCACAGAAAGACGAGCACTGCGTGACCTCACTTACATGTGGGATCTAGTAAGATCGAACTCATGGAAGTAAGGAGTAGAAAGATGATGGAGAAGGAGGGAATGGGCAGTTGTTAGTCAAAGCGTATGAAGTTTCATACAGACAGGAGAAGGAGGTTCTGAGCACTGTTGCACAGCAGGGTGGCTATCGTCGGCAATAATTTATTATATGTTTTGAAATAACAGAGAGTAAATTTCAAATGCCTCACCATAAAAAATGATAGGTAAGCGAGGTGATGGGAATGGTAAGTAGTTTGATTTAATTGCCCCGCATTGTATACAGATATCAGAACATCACGTTGTATCCTGTAAATGTATCTAATTATGATTTGTTAATCAAAAATAATATTACTAATATATATATTTTTTAAACAGGAAAGGCTGCCTCCTCTGGCCATCAGGGACCCCTAGCTCTACCTCAGGAAACCCATGCTAGATGGAATAAATGCAACCTTAACAACTGTCTCTTAGTTCCAGGAAGTTTAGAGTCAGGGACCCTTAATGAATGCTAAGAGCAAGATAATCATGAACAAGCAGAGAAATATCAACAACTGTAGTCAAAGCATTTGCTCTAAAAGTTCCCCAGTGTCATATAATGCAGGCGACATCGCTAGAGTTAAAGCTCTGTCCAAGACAATCAAGAAAAAGGAAAGTCCTTGCTTTCCAAGCTGGAAGATAACATAGAAATTAGTCTTGGAAGTGCCTCTAGACACTGCTAAACAATCAAAAATCTCTTCTGGATAAGTGATCTTTCAAAGTCGGTGACAAAGAAATAGTAATGGAACATATTTTATGCCGTCATGCCTCAGTTATTTTGGTAGAGAGAAGATTGACAGTGAAGAGTCACTTCAAAGAGCACTTGTCCAGGCCCTCAAAGCACTGGCATGAGTACGATGGGATGACATTAATGCTCATGTGCGTGAAGAACCACAGTCCCCGTTATTGCCCTGCCCAAGCGTGGCACCCTCCAGCCAGTCTCTGGACCCAAGTTCTTGCTCTCTGTTCCTGCCCTGGCTGCTCCACGTGCTCCAGCTGCTGCGTCTGAACCCAGTGCCTGCGTTCCTTCTGGAGCAAAGCCTCCTGTTCTCCTGCAGGGCTCACTGCTCTCTTGCCCCCAGGGCTCAGTGCTCAGGCATCTGCACAGCACTCAGTGTGTTTACTCAGTGTTTGTTGAAGTGTCTCTTTCTTCTCCCGGCTTATGAACTCTTTCAAGGATTTTGTGTGCCCTTGTGTCCCCAGCCCCTAGTGGAGGGCTGAGCAAGGAGAAAGTATTATTATTATTATTTTTTAAATGGATAAACATTGGGGGGAAAAAAAAGTCCTGGAAGCATGGTTATTTCTCTAGATTAAATAAACTAAGTAACTGGGGAAACATCAGGCATGCTGGATCCAGGGTACAAATGACGTCCCTGGGGTCTCTCTCTCTCCCTCTCTCCCCCTCTCCCCCTCTCCCCCTCTCCCTCTCCCCCTTTCCCTCCCCCTCCCCCTCCACCCCTCTCCCTCTCCCTCTCCCTCTCCCTCTCTCTCTCTCTCTCTCTCTCTCTCTCTCTCTCTCTCTCTCTCTCTCTCTCTCTCTCTCTCTCTCTCTCTCTCTCATCACCATTGCCTTCTGTGCACTGTCTTGGTTCTCTGACAGGTATCTCTGCATGGTCACGTGTGGGAAGATGTTGTATTCGGATTGATTAGGCCAGCGGTGCCTGCTCACCCCTGGGCTAGGTAGGGGGAAGGGAGGTACTGCCATCTGAGCATGCTTAAGCAATTACCTAAAGCCCAGAATGAGCTTTTTATTCTTGTCTGAACAAAGCCATTTATATAAACTCATGTATTTTGTGAGACAATAATGACCTCAAACCTTTTATTTTGGTTCAAAAGTCATTTTAAATATCTTCTTCAACAACCCCCACCCCCTTTTATTCTTAAAATAATGACTATCAAGTCATGGCTGAGTGGTATTGCACTCGGAATAAACTCTGGTCAAGGCACACTGATGAATTAGCAGCACAAGTGTAGAAGGGGAAGGTAAGGGTGGTTCTGTTGGTCACCTTTTGTTTTGAGGTTGAGCTTCTTGAAAGCACATACATAAAAAATGTAATTGTTAATCTCTGGCATTAAAGGGAAATATAGGAAATACCTATGAATTTATTTATGTACACATTTCAAGTATGTTAAAACGCTTTGTTTGGACTGAGTTGAAAATAGCATAGTACTGGCTAACATAAATGCAAGTGTCTAGTACTTTAAGGATAGTCCTGCAAGATTACTGAGATTTTTAGATAATATTATGTTTCAGAACCAAATTACTTATTACCCTGGGGGTCAGAAGTGTTTTGAATTTAGAAATTTTTAGATTTTAGAGAGATTATGCAATTAGTACATTTTTAACTCTGAAATGGCTCCAGGATTGTCTGTATGATGCCAATTTTAAAAGAATTAGTAATTTTGCAGTGAAAAGTATGAATATGCAAACTTAAATGGGAAAATACAGACTAAAAATCATGTCATGCAAGTTCAGGTCAGGTTTTACCATAAATGAAAATTAGTTCCAAATTTAGAGGAAAAAATAAAACTTTGGGTTTTTATGGTCTTTTGGAATTTAGAATTTAATTTTTTTATTTTTATTACCTATTACACACTGGCCTAGAGAATAGACCTGGTTTATGCTTTTACTTTTGTTGAATAATAAGATAAAATTTTAAAAATACTTTTGAAATGGAACCATAGCTGTATTGATATCAAAACGGCCATGCTAGTAGGCCTGGCACTGATGAAATCAGAGAGCCACGTGCTACATTTACATTTACGTCTCAAACTGTCTCTTCTGTTTACGGTGGCTGGGCTTGGAGCGTGCATGCATGCCTTCTGCATATGCACTTACGTGCATGTCATGTGTGCATTTGTCATTACTCACAGGAGGGTGGACACCACTGAAGGCGATGGTGGTGGTTGTGGTGTGGACAGGCAGCAACCGACAGGTTCCTTCTCAGCAGGGATGTGTTATGGTTTTGCTCTTTGTGGGAGGATATTGATTTTCTTTCTCCTGATAAACTTTGCACATCATCTAGAGGCTTTGTTAACATCTTATTAAGGAAAACAAACATTATTTAACACAACAGACTCATGAACTTTTTAGGTAGGTTTGATTTTAAACTGGCATTGTTAAATTTAAAAAGTCTGCAAGTATTAGACAATCTAACATGTGGCCTAGTTATTTCCTATCAAAACTCATATATGGTGAGTTCCTGACTGTTTACAACGCCATGTAAGCTGAACACTTCAGTATGGACTCGAAGACAGGGTTGGGAAGTCACCAGACGAGCAAGCCTCGACGTGCCTATTGTAAAGCTTCACTCTGTACAAGGCAGAGAGTGTCATAGTTATGGTTCATTTGGCATGTTTTAACTTAGAGAAAAATCAAACTTTGGTAGTAACATTCATAACGAAACTGCTGGATAAATAATAAGACTTAAACTAATAGTTGTTTCTTCCAAAAGAACCTGCATCTCACCACATGAGGGACTGTTACAGCCTGTACAATTTTGGAGGAGAGGAGAATCAGGAGCGTCTGCTGTTGTTAGCCACGACAGCGTTTTAATTTGGACTGACTTTAAGTGACAGGTTGTCTGTCTTAACTTGATAACTGTGAGAACCTCTTTGGGATAGATGTGAGATGCTTATTAGTAGTTTATCTGATAAGTAGTGACCACGGCCCTGTATCCTCAGTTAATCTCATTAGAAAATTTGGGTGGATAATCTCTTGACAGGTATAGTTGGGTTTAAACTCAATGCACAGTGTAAATATCTATGTATCTTTAATATATTTTACAGAGCAATATCTGAATGTATCTTTTTTTTCCTTTGGTGGAGGCTCATTGGAATGTGTTACCACTAACCAACAGTGCACCGCAGAGGATTTTGATTTCACAGGCTGGATTCGCCTCATAATGATGCAACAGTCATCTGCTGGTGACTTTCAGATCCACAACACCTCTTTTCCCTCTCTGCTCTGCATGTTGGGGCTGACCGGAGCAAATGCCAGCTCTCAGACTCCTTTGCCTGCTCAGGCTGGAGACAGAGGGCAGAGAGAAGGCAGAAGGCAGGGGTGTTTCTCTCTCTCTCCAGGGGTGTCTCTGGCAATGGCTGCATCTCATCCATTCATTGTCCCAGCTCCCACCAGCCAAGGGCAGAGCTGTGGCAAGCCCACCCCCTTCTCTCACTGCCTTCCAACCCAAGGTGGTAGCTGCCCCTAAGGAGTCTGATCTCTGGGTGGCCTCCTTTCTCTGTTTAGCTCCTCTGTGCTTCCAGCACCTTTGCAACTAGATCTCAGTGTTAAATTCCCTCACTTGAAGTACTTGGTGTGGGCCCCGTTTTCCTACATAGACCCCAAACCATGCCAGCAGCCACTCAGTTACTCGTTAAGTACAAGCCATATATTCATTGCAATCTTCCTAGTGAAAATTGTGTGTCCCTGTTATTGTATCAAGACAAAGACATTTTTCCTTTGGGGGATATTAACTAAGAAAGATTTGAAGACTGAAATGGAAATTAACTCTTTGTAAAGATAGGTATAATATTTTATTTGGAAAACAATTGTTAAACAGTATCTATAAAACTTTTAACTGTAGGATGTTCAATAGAAGCTATTCGACGGTTCCTGGGTAAATGAGAAGTCAGGTCTCGTTGCTAACTATTTTTTTGAGGTTTGACTAGATTATGAGTGGGACAAGCAGGACCCTCAAGCCAGGCGTCAGCTATTTTTATAGTAATTTCAGACCCATCAAATTATATTTGGAATTGACAAATCAGCTTCTAATACTATACATTTTTGTATGACTGGGTTCCTGGTATTAACCTGATTTCCAGATCTAGCTGGTTTACTTGCTCATTTCCATACTTTTTGCTTTAGTTTTCTCCTGTGTTTGTGAGAGGTCCTGTTTGTACGTCATGAGAAAAGCGCGTAGTGTCGTGAGCAGAAAGAGGATGCTGCGGACGGCAGACTGGAACTGGCGTGGGCCACGTTCGCCGCTCTTTCCCCCGGTGTACCTTTGATATTTCTGGGTCTGACTTGATTATATGGGCAGGCATCTGCCATCTGGAGTGAGAGGGCAGGTGAGTTATGATAAAATATAAGAATTCAGTGAGAGGAAGGAAAAGATCTCAGCCTTGTCCAAAGAAGTGGTACAAATGTGAGTGAGTACATTTCTAAGAAATTAAGGAATGCAACTTTGTTGAATTTCCTATTTAATACTAAGGGGGAAACCACTTATGTAGGTAGCATTCAAGAGTGCTAATATGAGGCAAGCACATTTCTTAAGGTCCTATTTTTTTCAGATTTTTTAAAAATAGTTTAGACTATCATTGAAAACAAAATGAAACTGGCCAGGTACTGTCATAGATTTTAGCTCTGTGACTAATTAAGGCTTCCCAGAAGTCAATGTTTTGTTCTAAATGAAATGAGCTAGCCAATGCTTCTGGTTAGGTGGAGGAATTCATTTAATTTAATAGGACTTGTTTTTTTCTTTATGTAATTGATTTATCTGTGAGCTGGCATTTGTAAGAGGTGGGATGAGACTTTATTTACCCACAGTTAAGGATTCTGTGCTGGCCTCATCAGAAATGTCAGTTGTACCCCCTGATGTTCTAGCACATTCTCCCTGCTATACCCACAGAGGACTGCTTCCCTAGTGACCTGGAAGCAACTTCCCTGGCCAACACCCAACACCCACTGGAACTATAACAATGCCACCTTGAGTAGCCTGTCCCTTGGAGGTAACCACTGTCACTCAGCCCAGCTCCAGATGTTTTCTGGACCACTTGCTGGGTCCCTGCCATGCCCCTGATGACAGGACCTCACAGAGGTGCCAGCTTTCTGACCAACCTGCCTGGACTCTAGCTAGAAGACTTTCTTGATTTTGGCTTCCTTGATTTTTTAAATCAGAATAATCAAGAGAAATAAAACAGAGAACAGAATTCCTAGACAGTTACTCCCAAAGAATCACACAACTGTCTATGAGATGACACCCTAGGTAAACAAGCTATCCGAGATACCCAAGGTAGAAATTTTGCAAAAGGCTCCTCTAACTTCTGTTGTGTTTTGCTTTATTGTTTGTTTTGAATGCAGACTGGAAATATTAGAAAAGACTTTGCAAATCCTAGCCCACTATTATGCAGGAGAGGAAATGACCAGATCACTTTGCTCACTAGCCTGTAAGGAAAGGCACTTCTACTACTGGAGACAATTCTCCATGGGTCTCTCAGGTGCTACTGCTCATCCTGGAAGGGGGGCACTAACTACCTTTTTATCTGCACTATCTTGTCAAGGAAGTTGTACAGCAAACGACCTTGGAAGACAGACCTTGGAAACGACATTTTGCCAAAGCAAAAGGCAGATTTGCTTATAATCCAGTATAATAAAGATAATGTGTCCCTTCAGGACAGAAGGAAGGCTTGCTTACAGCTCCTTATAAAAGAACTGAGTTCTGTAGGCTCGGGTTCCCCAGTGGTACTACAAAGCAGCTGTGCACGCAGTATCTAGCCTAGCCCATCACTTCATCCCCTGGAAACCAGGGTGCAGGGCAACCGATGTAATATGGTTCTCAGGCTTCCTTCTGTCTGCGCTGTGATTTATGCAGTCCTTTGTCTCTGATCCAGCAGTCTCGTGTCTTCTGCCAGCATCCATGATACTGCAGCAAACTAATTTGTTTGCTTGCAAGCTGGATAAAATCTCAGACCCTTCATAGTTCCTGCCAATTACTCTACTAGTATCGAAAAACCTCCTTTTGTAAAATTGGTAGTGAAAGAACAGAAATTCACTGATGAGACATACATATTTAATATACAGAGTTAGTAATTTGTATTTTAGTTTTGTCACACCATATGAATTACTAGAATTTTCCAAATATATATAACTTCTTATACTATTATCTGTAAACACCCACCCCCAGTAAAAAGGATTTTGGCTTTTATCTGGCTGAATTTTATCTGGTGTTAGAACAATTTATGATAAGTTAGCTGAACATGTACCAGTAGCTTTCTGCAAGCTAAGAAAACATATGAATACTTTCTATCTATCTGTATATGAAATACCTTCTCAATAATCACACCAACTCAGCTTTTTTGGAGAATTAGTTTGTATTATGAATGAGGATTTTTTTTCACATCTGCAAAAGGCAGTTGTAGCTAGCTCAATGTATTTCATAAGGGTCAATCATGTCCTCCACACTTTTTGTTTTGCTGGTCAGGAATTGTTTTAAGTCTTTTTCTCAATATCCTTGAACTGATCTTTGAAGGATTTGTAAAACATTTCAGAAGATTGCGTGAAAAGGATGGCATTCTGTGTTCAGAAAAAAACAAAAACGCAGTCAACCAGCTGATTTCATGTCACTGCAGGGAAGGACCTGGGCTCGTGGGCAGAACACCATAGACATGCCCGGACCTGGGCTCCTTCGCACATACTGAACCCCAGTCTGCTCTGGCAGGACTTGACCCACCCTCACCATGGGTTGAAGACCGCAGGTCAGAGGGCCGGCTAGTAGGCCACTGCTCTGGTAGGATAGTTCCAGTTGACTACAGTCACACCATCCGGGATTGGTAAGAGACTGTAGTGAAGGACAGCCTGGGTCCCAAACACCTGGCTTTGGGATACTTCTCTGTAAAATGGCGCACTCCAGATTTCTGGAGAGTAGCATATTTTACCTGAGATGTGGTGTTATCTTTAGATGCAGTAAACAAGGTCTGCTACAACTGTAGTCTTTTGAGAGAAGAGAGTTCACTCACTTTGCCACTACTGTTAGTGAAACTCAATGATTCTGAAAGCATGGTACCCAGAGCAGTAGCAACAGCGTCACCTGGCAACTTGTTAGAAAGACAAATCCTTGACCCAGCCCCAGAACTTAGAAAATCTGGGGGTGGGGCCCAGCAATCTAGTTTAATAAGCCCATGGCCCTTGCCCCACCCCACCCAAGTGATTCTGATGCCCACTAGAGTTTGAGATGACTGATGTTGCCCACAGTATCGCATGTCAGAGGAGAATGAAGTTAGATTACAAGATGAGAAAGTACAAATTAAGTGGTGCTATAAATTTATAAGAGCACAACAATGACACTTATTAAATAAATCTATGAATGTTTCATTTAAGAAAATATATCTATACCAAGGTCCAGTGTTTGATCCCTATACCAGCCAGCTGCCAAAATATATATACATTTAAGTATATATATAATGTCTATCCTGTATACCATACACTGTTAGGATACAAATATGAATAAGGCATTCCACAATATCTCAGGGTGAAAAAGCTGTGGCCTGCAGGCAAAATCCAACTTGCTACATATTTTTGTAAATAAAGTTTTATTAGGACACAGCTACACCCATTCATTTGCATATTGTCCATGGCTGCTTTTAGGGTACATGTTGACTTGAAAAGTGGGACAAAGACCAAATAGCCCACAAAGCCAAAAACATTCAATATCTGATGCTTTACGTAAAAGTCTGTTGACACCAGGTCTAGTGTTTAAAGGGAAAATACTTTCCACATTCCAGGCAGTCATACACACGTGGACTTAGGAGTAAGTGTCGTGCACAAGGGTTTTTCTATCGTCCAGCTATATATTTGTGTAGCAGAAAATTTAGCTTCACAGATGTTAGTATCACGGAAGGCATAGAGACTGTTTGACAAGAAGCAGGGCAGTTACTGGTCAAACACCTTGGTTTATGAATGGAAAGAACGGGTGTGAGAACATATATAGAAATTAGAAAAGAAAGAAATGAGGAAAAGTAAAAAAAAATAAAAATGGTTGAGAAGGAAGAATATTATCAATCAAAAGAATGTGACCTATATGAAAAGATAAAGAAGTGTGCTACAGGACATGGCCGGGAAGGAGCTAAGAAGGAGACAGGTGCTGGGTTGGGACATTCCCAGCTGCCTGGCATGGGGGATGGGTGAGGCGGGCAGCTGAGTGTCCCAGGGAACTCTGGGAGGTCACAGCAGGGCGGAAAGGAAGCAGGCGCTGGTTGAGGTGGGGAGAGCATTTCTCTGCTGCTCTCCTGTGGGTCTGCTCTAAGTCCACCTGTACTCGTGTGCTTGTTGATGGTAGGGTTCTCCAGATTCCTTACTCTGTACTGCATGGTTGCTGCAAAGTGACCAACGCTTAGGGATGCTGTAGTTCCCTGGAGGATGCTTGGGTTACTTCTTGGCTTCACCTCTTACCGTTAGACCATGGGCAAATCACTTCGTGGCTGAGGGTCTCCCTTTCCTCATCTGTGAGATGCTATTTTACGTTTCCTCCTCCATTCACATTCTATTATTCTTCTGGATTCCTTATTACTGAGGGGTTTGCTAAACTAGGGGCACAGAATGTTTCCCCAGCTCCCTGGCTTAAAGAGCAAAAGAAGGAATGACTTGCCCAGACACTGGGGCCCTTCTAAAAGGGAATGGTTGACCAGTCTGGCACAAGGGCTTTCTGATTTATTCCTAACTCACACCTAGTGACAGATTTCTTTTCTTGCCCAAAGAGATTGTTTACTGTTGAAATGTTTAGAGAGGAAAAAATGGCCAGCCAAGATCCATGCATGTGATCATATATCTCATTCTTTCAGGAATTTTTCTTTAAATGTGGAGCACACCCGACCTCCAACAAAGAAACATCAGTAGCTCTGAACCTAATCACAACAAATAGCCGAGATATCACCTGCATAACGTGTGCAGACATCAGGTAAGAGTCTGGAAACAGTCTTGTGTTCAGCATCCTGCTCTCCCTGTACTGTCCTCCTGTGTGAATCTTCTTCGGTAACCTCACCTTCCTAGGGAACATCTGATTTACTTTGATGCTGTCCACCTATTTTTTGTATATTTTAAGGGTATGAAACTATTTAAAATGCCGAATAGTTGTTTTAGTAAGTAGTCCAGTAAGGTTCTAAGATATGTGCAATGACATCTAAAAATGGTGTAATCTTAGTTGATATTAAGACATAAACTCATGTATTTGAGTGTAAAATGTAAACTTATCCATATCAGTGAGTTCTAAAATAAAATTAAAATATGATGCCAGCATTAGGAATGGAATACCAGTTATGAACACCGTTTATTCCTGGACTTGCTCATACATTTTATTATTTTTTTTAAAATGTCCTTTTCATACACTTTAGTTCTTGCACATATTTGTTTATACAAAGGTATTTCAAAAAGTTAGTAGAAAAATGAAATTAAAAGATAATACAATACATCCATGAAATTTTTGAAGTATTCTCACGTTTATATTGGAGCTCACATACACCCCAAACGAAAGCGTGTAGCTACTTTTGAACCCGGTTATTTCTCATCCCAGTGAATGAATACAGGAAAAGAAAGAAAATGTGGAAATGGCCTATTAGAAAAAAAGGGAGAATGACTAGATTTGAATTATAGTTTAGGAGCCAAGGACAAAGGAAAAGAAACGTGTCTGTTTAATCTGCAGAGTAGACAGTTGTGTGTAGAATTCCTTACCCTACACTGTTCGAGTGGACAGAGTGAAAGAAAGCGAATGGACTTAGAACATTGTTTGTTCTCCAAGGCTGGCTAAGAAGCCCAAATTGTACCAGTGGCAACGCAGCCCTGACATCAGGAGACCTTTTTAGTGAACTGCCAAAATAAATTGATGAATAAAGTCAAAGAATCTTTTGTTGCAGACTTTTAAGCCAGAAATACCCCATTCATTTTAAGTGTTGTCTCTCTTTGGCCTTCGGGACTGTTCTAGATAGCCTTCAAAGTTCCTTTAAACTCTGTGATTTCGTGATTAGTGGATATTGATAGTCCTAACATGGTATTTTTATTCTTTTAATAAATTTGAATTAAAATGTTAACTAATGGAAGCCTAAAAACCCTAACAACATCTGTTCAACAGACCTGTTTCCAAGAAGGAATAAAAATGAGACATATTTTTCTTTTTGCTGTATGTTTAGTCACTGCTGTGGCAGAGAGCATCACAATATTGCCTAAAAACACAGCATTTCAACCTCCCTTGGCAAGGCAAGTGACTCTGTGTGGCTAATGCTCTCAACCTGGAGGAAGAACAGCAAAGATTATGCTTCTGGTATTTCAGGAAAGGACATGGAAAGTGCTAAAAATGAGGGCTCAGCTGCTCTGATAGCAATAGATAATGATATCACTTCAGTTTTCCAGAGAAAATATTCAAAACATTTTTCCTTACGTCAGAATGAGCCCACCAGCCGGTATTTAGAAACCTTCCATTAAAGTTGATAAAGGTGACATTAAAATATGTAATGATGATCATATTATCCCTCTACGAGCATCGCCCTCTCAGTTTCCTGCTGCTAAGCTGTCACTTTTATATTAATACCTAGCAACATTGTTCAGAGAAAATGAGCCACCTCCCAGATACACAGGGAGATAATTGCTGGGAAAATAATATTGTTGCAATAAAATATTTTATATTATGACTTTTGGGGGATTTTATAAATAGAAGCTACTATAGTCAATTAAATTTAAGTGTGTTTGTGTGTGTATAGCCAACCACTTGATTGAATAAGGTCCTTTCTTGGATAAGGAAGCAGAGGAATGTCCCATATATAGGAAAGAGGAAAGGACACTTTCATCTTACTTTGATGGATTCGTGTGTAAGGTGTCATGAAAGCCTGCACGTGGACACCTCGGTACTATATGTGGTATTTTAATGCTCATTGTGGGTTTTTCCTGATAATGCTTTATTTTTTAATTTAGAAGTTACTCACAAGAAACTATGAAAAGTATTAGAAATGATTTTTTTCCCTAGTGTTTTGTAAGATTTTGGTTTAATTCTTTCCGGTATTTTGATTATGCCTGAACATTTGTGTGTGTGCAGTATATAGTCATATTATGTGTATAGTTTTGTATCCAGCTTTTTCCATTTAACATGTTACATTTTCTCTGCCATGAAATATTCCATGAAAACAATTTTTTAAAATAGGTGCGTAAGATTCTATCATTTGAGAATATTCTGACCATTTCCCTATTGAGGATCACTTAGGTTACTGCTAGTTTTTAAAAAAACAAGTAAGACTGAAATTCATATTCTCTTACAGAATTCATTGACTGAATGCTTTGAATCTAAGAACATAGTCAAAGAAATGGGAACAGGTCAATGGTAATGGGCATATTTAAGGTTCTTGATGCGTGCTGCCAAATTTCTTTCCAGAAACACTGCACCATTTTAGATTGTGATTGCCCATATTTGAGAGGGCTCCCTCCTGCATCTTTCCAGCATTGAGCATGTTCATATTTTTAGTCTTTGCCCATTTAATACAGGAAATTATTTTCATCATTAATATTTATTTTTTAATTATTAGTGAGTTCAAGCATTTCTCATTTACTCATCTTAAATTTTGTTGTGAGGGAACAACACAAAACTTCCTCAGTACAAAAGCTTTAGGAAAAATCTGCAAAACAGATCTGGTCTCAGCAGTTACTTTATCATTAACCAGCAATTGCTTTCTTATTCACTATTTGTAATATCAGTGTCTTGTATTAATAGAAGGTTTACTGGCTTTTGAATATATTTCTTTGGTCTTTATTTTAAAATAGTATATCTTCCTGGAGGTAAATCAAAAATCACAATTAATTACTGATTTGAAAATAAAAGGTTTTGATATCTTTATATTTTATGATCATTCTATTTATTTTTATATGTGTATTAATCATACATTATTAATCATGATAGACATAATTAACCATATAATACCATATAATAGATTAAAATCTGAGGATAGTGCTAATTTATCTATAAATATATTTTCTGTGTACCCCTTATCATACTAATGCAAGATAAGAATTTTATTTATTTTTGTATTTCACAAACATATACTTTTTATAATAAGAGAATAATATCTTTTATCTATCCATTTAATAATAAATCAAGGAGCCCCGATGCCACTAAGCTAACTTTTTGACCTTAAGAAAATAGCATAATCTCTTTGGCCTTCAGTTTCCGTATGAAATCTAGGAATTTAAGTAGGTAACCCACAAAGCTCTGGCTGGTTCTAAAGGACTGTGAAAGGAAGGCATAGCACTTGTCCACAGCTTATAAATTGATCGTGCCTGTTGAGAAAACACTTGTTTGCAGTTTTATCTACCAACAGATGTGGAAATAAAAGATGAGGTTTTCAGTGATACTGCCTACCAAATCACATACGTGGTTATAATCTGTAGGAAGATTGATTAGATAGGTATGCTATTCATTGCCAGTTTGTAGGCTTAAAATTTAATTCAGATATACAATTTGTGTCCTTTGAACTTAGATTCAAGATAAAATATTTTCCTCCCTCTTAAAAAAACAAGTGAACTACTTGAGGACCAGAACATCCTGAGGTTGTGAACCTGCAGGTTCTGTTCCGCCATCAAGCCTTGCCGTCTCCTCCTCTTCTCTGCAGTAGTGATCTGATCTTTATCCACTCATGGTCATCAGTTGGGAGTCTGAGATTTACGAATAAAAATGTAGTGAGTTGAACAAAAAGCAAAAACGTGAGCCAAGCACAGAAAATGTAGCACGGGAAGGCAGAAGGGCTGTGTTATTTAGTATATCTAATAGAAATTACATCAAAAGGTTCAAAACATTCCTGGATACCTCAGTTTGACTCAGGAATAACAATATTAAGTCATGTAAAAATGACATGGGCAAATCCGCAGGGACATGTGTGTTCTTTCCGTAACCAGCATGTATATTTTGGGGTTCACCATGTGTATGTCCCCTGAGGGAAGACGGGATTTCTGTGCCTTGAATCTCACACTACAGTATTATTCTTCACATATTTTTAAAATGTAAAATCTGAAAACATACAAAATAGAAAAATTATTACCATGATATCATTTGGGAAAAAAAATATTTTTACTCTTTCCCTGTTAATGCTCTTTTTAAGACTGCCTAGTACATTTCTATAGTTTTTTCTATCTCTATTCACCATTACACAGTTTACAAAGCTGGTGAAAAACTAAAAATTAATCGCATTCGTACAGTCAAAATGTAACCTTCCAGAAACATGTTTTAAAACCCAGTCCCCAGCAGACCATCAAATCTCAGAAGTGGTACTACCTTGTAATTTCCTTCCGCTCTTCCAATAAAAACTTAGGTTTTTGATGTCACTGTTGTTTGATATAAATGGTTTTATTATTTCCTTGCCTTCAAATTTGTCTTACAATTCCCTCGGCTTGTTGAAGCAATGCCACCATGCATTGCAGACTTAAAAGATTTGCTTGGGCCTGGAGATTAGCAAAGATTTATCTCAAAGTCCATTTGTGCTTGTTCCTGGTGTTCCTGAGGGAGAGTGACTTAACTGTCATTTGACGGTATTTTGGCATGCATGTATTCCTTCGTTTGACAGGAGAGATAAGAAACGGGGATCTTAGTTACTTATGTTCCCTTTGAATGCATTTGTTATGTCTTAAGCTCCTTTTGTCCATTCACATTTTGATGTTGGTTATAGTTGGCATTTCTTTATGATTCAGAATTACTATAAAAGTCCTTTATCTGTCTAATTTTTGAGACATTGCTGATGACTATCTTCTATTAACTTAACCTTTTCTTAACATTTTGGGGTCAGATGGGACCTGATAGTTTTATCCAGTGTTCAGGCTTTTAGGAGCCTGGTCAGAGACTCAGGTATGCTCACATAGAATCTAACTGGAATTTTTAACATGGCCTTTTTCAGTAAGTGGCTTTATTTCATAAGGAAAAATTGTTGGAAGTCTTTTGTGTGTTGCAGCACTAGAGTTCTGTTTGTGCACACAGAGCTATATATTTCCCCTATTAGACCCAAAGAGTTTGCATACTCCCAGGTAATGTGACATGCCAGGGACAAAAGATACCTTCATGTAAGTGGGGGAGTGTGTTGGAGTATCCATTTTATATAGTGTTATAGAGAATGGTAAATGGTGTAATTTAACTGATCAAGAATACAAAAAATTTACATTACAATAAACAGGAATATGTTATAGAGTAGAGTGTAAAATCTTCTAACTTTTTAAGATGAAAGAGGAAACTTCAAAGATATGTCTTCCAGCTAGCAGGCTACTTCACGCCGCGTCCCAGATCCCATGGGAGTACATTCTCCCTACCTATGCCAAGAGTGACTGTTTCCAGGAAAAGTGTGGAGCACTAGATCTAACCCCATCCCGAGGGAGAGCTGCTATAAACCCTTCCAGAAAGGAGAATCCATCCTTCGATTAAAGCCTCCCACAGAAGGCGATCACCTTGCCCCCTTTGAGATGACCAGTGATTCTTCAGCTACATGAACTTAAAATAATTTGGACTTCTATTTTATAGATGAAGAAATTGAGGCTAAGACATTTAAAAGATTACATCTGGTCATACCACAAGGAAGTGGTTACACCAGCCCTCAAACCAATTCTGCATGGTTTGCCACTTTCCTCCGTCGCACCTTACTCCCCCTGCTCGGTCCTGGTTCTCTGTATGGTAAAAGGTAAAAGGCAGGGCTGTCTGGGGAGGGTGGAGGTGGATTTGCATGTGAAAGGGAAAATATAGCAGTAACATGAGATACAGAGACAGGAAAAAGCCAGACTTGCCACTGCGTGCCCCATCAGAAAAAAACAGAGCTGCTTCCCAGTCTGTCTGCTCTGCAAAACTGCAGGCTGCTTGGAGGACAAGATCCAAACTTGACTCACACGCAAACGTGACTGAGCCTCCCTGCAATGTCCAGCACAAGTATTTGTGTCACAGAGGCTTGAACTGAAGTAAACCTGCTTCATGCAGTGCAGCAAACAGAAAACAAATTCTTTTTATATGGAACAGTCTCCTTTTAAAAATGTCTTCTGAATTTAATGGAATTTTCCAGAAGTCAATTAAATAAAATAATAAATTAGAAATCAATGTAGAGTTTTACGGAGCTATTAGGAATAAGGGGGAAAGTGCAATTTTGAAGTCTCACCCCATAGGATATAGATTACTTGACCATATTGTTTGGGGTCAGTTACTTATGAAAACAGAGAAGAAGTATTTTATTCACATTGGTACTTTGAAACATGAACCATGTCAGTTTTAATGTCAGTGTGTGACCTTCATTTCTCCTGGGGTGAATCCCGTAGAGTTCAGATCCAAGCAGCTGCATCAGCAGGGATTCCTAGAGATGTTACAGGTGCTTGTGCATAAAATTCCTATCCCTTACCTTTCCTTTTAACTGTCACTGCAGGCACACAGCAGCCCCGGCTGGCACAAGGAGGGCAGTATTGCAAGTCCTTCTGGACCGATTTTGTATCTGTTAAGGTCAACCTTGCATGTTGCAACCATCTGGATTTTAAACAGTTCATTTTCTGCTGTTGAATGTTAAGAAAGAAGCACGACATTCCTAAAGCATCCAAGAGGCCTTTGCTAGGACCTTGTTGACAGTCGCTTTATTTTTAAGGTCCATTTTTGTCAGTAAGAAATGCCCACATAGTCTTCAAATAACTATTTTTTATTTAGGAAACTATTGCGTGACTTGTGCATTTATTTTTAATTGCAATTTTATCCTTGCATTTAGCAATTGATTATAAACTAGGTGAGGGAAGAAGTTACTTTCCATTGCAAATAATATTTGCACTAATTCTTATCTTCGGATAGAGATTTTAAACTGCTGGGACCTTTTTTAGTGATTAGCAGTGAGATGATCTACCTTGCCCTCTGCAAACATCCTATATGTAGCTATTATTTCTCATGACATTTAGAATTAAGTATTTGCAGATTTGTCTTTTGTGACATCCACAGCTTGTAGAGCTATTTGTGATAAAATAAACAATAGTCTTAGTAAACTGGAGTTATTTATTGAAACAAGGGTTATAAGTGTTTGATTCTGTTCCTTGTTAATTTGACAAATTCCACATCACAGAAAACATGGCCTCAAATTCTGTATCTTATGTGCACAAGAAGTGAAATATCAAGGGTTTCTAGATCTAGATGAAGATTTTCACACAACTAACGGCTCCTGTGCTGTCATGAGAATCCTTACCCCACCATGCCCACATGTTAATATACAGAAGTGTGTACACACAGCATCCTAGGAAGTTAATATCATGGACAAAGCAATTTTATGCAGGCATCTGGGATCTTTAACGCCTCCTGTACCATCAAAGATCATGCAAAAGCCAATGAATCTGTTCATTCAGCACATACCTGTTGAGCTCATCTGTGGCTCAAGGAACTATTCCAAGTGTTTCCAGCTGAGATATAGTATCATGTTTCTGAGAGATGAAGGAGAACAAATGACAGGGACATAGTCCGGCAGGCGGGCCGTGGTGGAACCAGGCTAGTTCAGACGAGGCAGAGGTGATAGCTCTCTCATTTCATTCTCGGCATGTCACTGCTGTAGAACAGGGGCCCAAACTTATCTCTTTAGGCTGAGTCTTTCCCCATGATCCTTTCACATGGCCAGGTATTTCTGTTGCTTATAACACAATACCTGGAACTGGGTAATTTATAAGAAAATGAAATTTAATGCTTACTGTTTCAGAGGCTGGGAAGTCCAACATCCAAGGAACACACTTGGTGAGGGTTTTCTTTGATGATGGCTTCACTGAAATGCGGGGACCTCACATGGCAGAAAATGGTGGAGCAGAGAGACCCTAACCTCTCACATGCTCTTCTTTTTAAGCCCTCAAAACCACACCCCTGATCACCATTATTAATCTGTTCACTCCAGCATGGTCCTACAATCTAATCACTTCT
This sequence comes from Cynocephalus volans, assembly GCF_027409185.1. NCBI lineage: Eukaryota > Metazoa > Chordata > Mammalia > Dermoptera > Cynocephalidae > Cynocephalus > Cynocephalus volans. The sequence goes on along the minus strand of NC_084464.1, from coordinate 159,320,635 downwards.
TCAAGGCTCCACCTTTCAGTTACTGTTATAGGATTTCCCACCCTCAACAGTTACAATGGGAATTAAACTTCTAATATATGGACTTTGGGAACACAACTCAATCAATGCATAGCACCAAGAAAGAATTAAAAATAAAAAAAAAAAATACGTAGAATTGTTAGCATGTGTTTTAACAGAGCATGTACCAGTTTGCCCACTCCCTTTTCTGTTACCACCAGCCAGCCAGATACTGACGTTGCCTGCTTAACCCAAACTGTCTGTAGTTTCTGCCTCTGCTGAAGTGCCTCCTCCTTGCCTATCACCCTGGAAAGGACCAGACCTTGCCCGTAAAGTCAAATTCCAACACCTGTTGCTATCATCGCAGGTTTCCACATCAGGTTCCTTCTCCTGAGCCTGAACAAAAGTTCCTTCTCCTGAACCTTTGTGGTTTTTCAGGCTGTGTAGAACTGTTTTCATAAATGCTCAGTAGAGACCCATATGTATGCCAGGAAAATCTGATGAAAATATATATTTCACAAGGCTACAGTAGGTACAACAATCGTTAACAATTTCTGTTACTCTTACCATTTATTATATTTTGTATTTATGTTGATCTTCACTTCACCTCCCAAAGGTAACTATTATACCCATTTTATAGATGAGAAAAAAATAAGGTACAAAGAGATTGTTACTTGAATTGCCAAAAGTAACAACACGGCTCTCAAATGTGGGAAGAGCGTGGATCAGTATTAGACCCCATGATAATTCTCGCACCAAAATCCAGGCTCATAGCTGCCATACTGTATGGCCTCAGGGATATGTTTATTACCTCAAAAAATGACATCATTAATTGTGGGGAAAGAAAGGAACAGAGGTAGAAGATAGGAATGGATTGAAGAGGGGCAGTTTTCCATATAAGCTTACCTTTTAATCTTTGCCCTTGGCTTATTTGGGATTGATGGCACTCCTGCTTAATAATCCAGCTGCCAATCCAAGGTGTGAGAGGTCATTCCAGTCCGGGTTTCTATGAGGACGGTTCCCGTCCTCCAGAGGAGACGCTGTGTAGGTTCATACTGCTTAACAGAAGGCTGTGGCTTCTATGTATGGCTCAGAGACCCTTTGCTGAGGAGCGTGGAGGAGCTCCCTGGACAGAAAGGCTGGGCGGAGGAGCAGGAATCATGGGCCCAGTGACCAGTGGCAGAGGAGGAGGCAGTGCTCACTGTAGAGGTTGTCACCAGGGGCACCCAGGTGGAATGAGAAGACCACGGAGCAACGGGGAGCTCTCTCCACTCTGGGGTTCCCAGGCAGCAATGTTGGTTCCTGCCTAGCAACTGACTCTGGGCTAAGACCTGCTGACCAGATACCTCCTGAACATCCTCGAGGGAGCATAACCAGATTGAGGGTCCAGGGAAGTGGGCGTGCTGCACAATAAGTGGATGGTAGCCCTCAACCGCTTTTAACCATTCTTGCTCCCTTTTAATATTTGTACACCATTTAATAATCTTATTTCTGTCTTCTGTGTATTTCTACCCGCAGAAGTATTTTGCTTAGCTCTCCTATCTTTAGTCTGTATTAGTCTATAAGATTATAAGTATTTTTCCAAATATAAAATTATATTATTAAGCTGTGTACCATATTTATATCCGCACATGTATTATCACTTGATTTGGCACCACAGACAGGTAGTTCTTGGTAAACTGGATAATTTTATGTTAAAAAAATGAACCTTGACTTCCTATCTCACACCATGCATAAAAATCAATACCAACTAGATTGTAGATCTTGATATAAAAATTGAAGCAATAAAGTTTCTAGAATGTAAAATAGTGCAATAACTTTATAACCCTGATGTAGATGAAGATTTCTTGTGCAGGATACAAAGAACATTTAATTAAAAGGAAAAAGACTGAAAAATTCATCAACATTAAAATTGGGAACTTATCCAAAGACACCATTAAGGAAGTGAATGCACAATCCAGAGAGTGGGAGATTTTGCAATACACATGAGTGACCGAGGGCTCAGAATGTATAAAGAACTGTGCACATGGGTAAGAAAAAAAGACAACAGGAAAACATGGGCACAACATTTAAATAGATACTTCACAAAAAGAGGTTATTCAAATGACTGACAAACATATAGAAATGGAAAATGCAAATTAATACCACAATATGATACTATTACTTACCCAGCAGAATGCCTAAAAGTTGAGACCAACAATCCTAAGTTTGATAAGGATAGCAAGCAACTTAAACTCTCATATTTTACTTGGCAGTATCTACTAAAGGTGAATATATCCTTATCATATGACCCAGCAATTCCACTCCTAGGTATATACCAAACAGAAATACATACATATCTTTATACATGTAAGTGACATTCACAGCAACATAACTTATGATAGTTAAAATCTTGAAATAAACCATGTCCATCAGGATAGATTGTGATATGAACATTCAATAAAATATCATAAAGTGATGAAAAGAGTGAATTAAACTACATGCAGCTGCAAACATAATGTTGGGGGAAAGATGCTGTATTAGTTCATTTTTGTGTTGCTATAATAGAATACCTAAAAGTAGATAATTTATGAAGAAAAGAGGTTTACTTGGCTCATGATTCTGGGACAGCTGCATGTGGTATGGGCCTCAGGCTGCTTCTATTCATGGAGGAAAGCGGCAGGCAGCTGGTGGGTACAAGAACACATGAGAGAGAGAGAGAGAGAGAGAGAGGGAGAGAGAGAGAGGGAGAGAGAGAGAAAGAGAGGGAGGAGGAGAGAGAGAGAGAGAGAGGAGAGAGAGAGAGAGAGAGAAGGTGAGAAGGTGCCAGGGTTCTTTAAACAACCAGCTCCTCTCTGGGGAACTACTAGAGTGAGAACCCACTCACCACCCCACCCCGCAAAGAGAGTATTAATCTATTCCTGAGAGATCCGTCCCCTGTGACCTAAACAGCTCCCAGTACTGCCACATTGGTAAACAGATGTTGACATGAGTTTTGGGGCAACAACATATCCAAACTCTATCAGATGCTGAAGACAAGAATGTATATTCTGTGTTATTCCATTTATGTGACTTCTGTTCAATAGCAATAAGTATCCTTCACTTTTCAAAAATATATATATTTTTTTACTTATTCAAAAACGGGAGAAACTAACCATGGTAGCAGTTAGGAAGCCATTTCCTCAGGGGAAGGAGAAGGGAGTGGCTGAGGAGAGGGTGACCCTTTTCCTCTCCTTTTGTTGCCGTGCTTTTCTCCCCTCCCTTTTCCCCAGATTAATTGTGCCTTTGTGATGATGGTCAACAGCCTCTTCAACCCCTGCATTCCTTATTTTTAGAATATTTTATTGGCTTTTTCCATGATCGGGGTACAATTAGTTGGTCAGAGCTGAGGCTCTAGGAGTGATATGATCTTGGCATTTGCTGGACATCAGGGAGGGCCTGTGCGGCCAGGGTGACCAACAGAAGACTTGGAATAGGGAAAGGGAGCATTACAAATAAAATAAAATCATATAATCTCTTGAAACATTATTTCGTTGGATGAAAAAAGATTTTATTCTATCGGTGGACCTAGGAAAATGTTTCATTCCAAACCAATCCTAAAAAATAAAATTTGTTTTAAATATAGTATATATGTAGTATAAAAGGAAAATTTTAAAAATATTTTTATTGATTATATTAACATACACAGAGAATTTATTATTGGTACTTGTTTACATACTTTAATCAGTTTGTTAGCTAGATTTGTCTCTAACACTGCATATTTGGTATTTTATTCAAAATGTATTTTAGTATCATTCAGTTGAAAAAAGTTTTTAATACAATTGCCAGCAGTCTTCTTCAAAGTTGTAGAGTTATTAAAGCACGTGAAATTGGTAATACCTTCAGTAATTTTTCTCTGTAAATCTTATTATTTTTAATTAGAAAATCTCCCTCCACTGGTATTAAACTCAGAGATTTTGTTAGAAAGTATTCTCCATTCTAGCTTTTCTTCTTAATTAAAATGAGTAAATTTTTCCAACAGAGTGTTATCTAAGTAACTGTCTTTTGCTTCACTCTGAGAATCTTTCTTTGACAAATATTTTTACAGAACAGAACTTCTCAAATAAGTTATTTTTATTTATACATGTTTTGAAAGTTATCACCACATTTACATGCAGAAAAATCAGAATTTTCTCAGTTTTACTTCACGAAATGAACATAAATTTATCTAACTAAAAATAGGAGTTGCATTAAAAGATTCTTTCCACAAACTGAAATATCCCAAAAGTTCAGGTATAGATTTTAGAATTGAAATATTGGATATCATTTGAGTTATCATTTAATCAGTTTTCTTCCACTTTTACAGGCATCAGTTTCAGTGTCTCCTTGCAAACTTTTTTCAGTGCTTTATACTTACTTAAAGCATCAGGAGCCAAAGACTTGGGGTACTACATCAGTTGAAAACTTTGATTAAAGATTGCTAACTGACGTTGAACAAAATGCAGTCTTAGGATGTAGGCAATACTGTTGTAGGCACTTAGGTGTATTGACGAAGTGGTTTTTTCAAAGCTGGAACTTTCTTGAAGTGGCAGGAGAGAGACTGTGAGCACGGCCATGGTGAAGAGACATTTCTTCATCCAGTGTCAGCTCTGTCACTGCTGCTGTGTTGTTCGGTTATTCGACATATGTAAAAATATTTGTGAATTTTGACAACCGCAGCTTTTGCTTTGATGGGTAGAATATCACAGCTGGTTTCAGCACAGTTATGAATTATATGCACACCACAATTATGTCTAAGCATGCTCCAAGAGTTCCTAAATTTAGGGAAAAATGCTTTTAACCATAATGCTGTATTCCACCAAAATCCATGTTTATGCTATTTATTACTTTAAAAACAAAGAATATATTCAATGTTGAACTTTTAAAATGAATTTGCAATAGAATTCACAATAAACTTCCAAAAGCTGTACTTTCGGTCAGTGAATTACATGAAAAGAGCAACTGAACAGTTATTGGATTTAATGGATGTCCCATTTCTATCATCCAGTGACACTGATACAAAACTATTCAATTTAACTTCTTACGAAGTTCCTCTGCTAAGCAAGCTAACTCTGACAGCTGTCACTTAACTTTTTGTACGTGCACAGCAAAACTTGGGATCAAAACTGCGTAAACTAACTTAGGACATTTGATCTGAAGGAAACACCACATTTCTTCACTGGGTAATATTTAAATGTATCTTCTGAGCTGCATGTGTTCAATCTCATTCTTTGAGCACAACGTTCATAAAATAACTACAGACCTTGTAGTTATTTTGATGCTGATGCTCCTTCAGCAGATTTGTGTTGCTGGTCTTTGTGCAGCCAGTGATATTTAAAAAGACCCTATGGTCAATGGAGAATGTTGACAAACACCCATGCAATTTACACGTTCACTATTAACTTTCTTAAGAAATACAAATTCTGTACTGAATACGAGTGTACTTCCTCTTTTAGCTTATTACTATTAGAAGAACTTATTCCAAAATAAGCAACTGTCACCAACAATCACATTAATAAAGAGTTCTAGAATAATCAATTAATGACAAAGAGCCCTGTAGCAAAAGCCTTCTGACTTCTTTAACGTGCTCACTGTACTGCCTGGCTTGTATTCTCTGCATGTGCTTCGTACAGAGTGACCTGTAATTTCCCATGTTTTCAACTGACCTCATCAGACACTGGCCTGGTGGATTCAAGCATCTCGCAGACCTCAGCCCCGCCCTGGTAGAGATGGTGGCATAGCACAAGCGTGTAGGGCTGTCCACATGGAATGCTACTCCTGCCACCTCCAGACACCCGAAGGAGTTACCTGTCTGATGGGGATCTTGTGCCCGCGGCCACTTTGATTTCTGAAGGGCACCTGTGTGTTCTTTTTGTAAGGCGGTGTTAGGTTCCTGGTGACTTGGAATGGTCGTGAGAAAAGCGGCCTCTCTCAGTAGCGAGAGAACTAAGGGAGAGCTCTGTCACTGCCGTGCACCGCACACACTGCTGCATGAGACAGATGCAGAATTCGGAAGTCTGGGGTGTAGTCTACGAAACCAGGCCTGTTTCTTTTAATGTTGCTGTTAATAGTAATGCTCCTTCCAATAATAAAAAATCCAGAGCAAGTGCTAAGCCAAACAGGACGTGTGGACAAGAGGAAATATTGGGACTGTCCCACGTAAACCTGGTCATATGGTCATCCTATGTGTGCCTCTAAGACGTGGGGTTCCCTGGTTTTATCAGAGGTGTTCCTGGGGCTACTAGACACATTCTGTAACCCAAAGTGACCAGACCATGGGGGGGAGGTGTCATACTAGTGACACCATCTGTCCTCCCTCCCTTGGCCACGCGTCAACTGTTTACTGGGAGGTGCAGGCTTCTCTGATGTGGGAAAGAGGCTGAAGTGGAAGGGGGTGTGTTGCGAGTGATGCAACCCCAAGAGGGCTCAACCTGCATGAAATCCCCTTCTCCCCTGCAGCCTGAGATGCTGCTAGGCTCATTTCTGCAACGCTGAGTGCAAGATGAAGTCAACATTTTCCAATTTTTGTAAACTAAAGTTGTCTCTCTATTCATTAGATTAACCAAGTTACTCTCAGTTTTATCGCGGCCATTGAGGTTTAGGGAAGATCCCAGGACAGGCAGCAACCGTTAGTGTTGTACACAAATAGGAACCTGTGACAATGTGTGCCTACATCGTTCTCTCCATTCCCCGTGACAAAGTGAACTATGCTTCTCTGTGTTCCTACACTACAGCTAGAAAAGCAGGCTGCCTACCAGGAAGGTGACGAGGTGGTGTTCTTTGGTCCCCAGACTGACGCTGATTCCTTGTTCTGACAAAGACACTTTATTCCAAGCAAGACAAATTTACTTTCTGTCTCCTGCAAGCTGCAACCCTCCATTGTTCCAGCACTGACCGTTTAGCTAACTGCAACTAATCTTCATTCCACATCACTTTCACATTTCGCTTAAAACTCCTCTCTTTCAGATTGCCTCTTCTATTGAAGGCTTTTCTGATCTGTATTACTCTCACGAATACAGAAGTGTGTATAGACCATTTAATCCAAGAGTTATTTACAGACGTGCATTACTGTGTAAGTGATCTTAAATCATCTGCTAAATTTTTAAATCCTCGCCACGTGATTTATCCCCAACAGCTAAAGAACAATAAGCTTCTTCTACCTTCTTCCCCTTCCATTTTCCTTCTTTTTTTCACAGGTAAGATTTGGATGTCTTTTTAGTTTGCCTGCAATGGCCTTTTCAACTCCCAAGATGCTCAGGTAGCGTGACAGCTAAGAGTACTGTCTTTGAAGACAGACTGTGTGGGTACAAAATGTGGCTCTGCCCCTCTTTACCACTGTCTTTCCAGATGGTAAGAGTGCCTTCTCATTTTTGCAGCGTTTTTGTGAGAATTAGGTGAGGCAACACACACAAAACACGTAGAACAATGTTTTTTACCCAGTGTAAGGATACAAAGCATAGCCCTACCTGGCAATTTCAGCTTCAGATGGTGATGTCAAAAGTTACAAATTCTGACCCTCTAGAACTTAGGAACGTATGCCCACCCAGCGTTCTCAGGGAATGCATTCTACTTTGCCAAAGGTGTGTAGGTGTGTAGCTAGTAACACAGCAGACAGCTCCAGGGTAGCGATCATCAGAACGAGCTTTTCTTCCTGGCTCCACCACTAATCAATCGTCTGACTCAGGCAAATCAATCACTGTGACCTTAATTTTCTAAAGGTGGTTAATTCTGGTGGTGTTTGTTAGGATCATAGAAGTTAATTTATGTAAACATACTTTGAACATTTTAGATCGCTACACAAATGTAACCTATCAGTTGTAATGATTACTTTTAATAGTTCTTTTCCTCTTGAGAGACATATCATAAATAGTTCTTTTTGGAAATGAGACATTTATCCAAATGGGAATATCTAACCCTAAGTATCAGCTCAGAGGAAATATTTTGAGTTAGGCGGGACCATTTTGTTTAAGGCAAATATATTTCAATATTAATAGGAGGAATGGTTTGGGAGTGTAATTGTATAAAAAGTGATTGGGAAAGAAATTGGGCCTTGGTTACACAGAAGTATTTGGGAAAGATAAGACTTCTTTAAAAGAATCACTTTAGAAATGTTAGTATGGCTTATCTTCCTAAATGTGCCTGCTGAAGAAGCTATGACAAGGGACATGTTGGGGGTTGAGTTCTCCAGAAGCAGAGATTGAGACAGAAGTTGAGGTATAAGATTTTAAACTTACTTATGGGAAACCAAGGCCTGCAAAGGAGAAGAGGAGGGAGCAGGATTGACAAAGAGGCCTGGCTCGCCCTGGTGGCTTTGCTGGAGCTGTGGGCTGTGTGTGGCCTGCAGGGTGTCCTGGGTTGGACCAGAACCAGCTTTTACAGCCGAGCCTCGCTCAGTCTGGTGGCGTGGCTGCCCAGGGACAGGTGCTGACGCAGACCCAAAGGAGCTGATTGCTGCAGGCTGCCCGCTAACCGCACGCCCCCCAACTGGGCAGCATGTCCTTCTGTAGAGCAGGATCTGGGTGGCACCGCTCAGCATCCTACAGGCCATAGACAAGGAGCATAAACAGAACCAGAGAATCCAGAAAAAAGCTATATAGGACAGTGTTAGAAAATACAGTGTACGATAAGTATTTCTGGACAAGAATTAAAAATAATCATATTTAACCAGTTCCAGTTGTTGCTATAATGTAAAGGGAGCTTACACCACTCAGTGAAATAATATATATTTTGAAAGCAAAAATAGTAAGATTCAACTACCTTATTTATTAACCACTCTGACCATCCTACATAGAGTTCAAGTGTCGTGTTACAATGCAAACTGCAAAGGAAAACAAAGTTTTAATTCTTCCCCCCCCCAAACATCATGTATTGGTTTGATGTAGAAATTATTGTAAATTTCTGTTGTTACATCTGATATAAATGATCCTTTTAAAAATAGAAACAACATAAACCATACTCAAATGGTCAAAAGAAATCTTAAAGAAAGGTTAGAGAATAAATTTCAAAGTTTAGTTTCATACTGAAACTTCATATGGCTTCAAAGGTGTGAGAAGAGATGAACAAATTAGCTTGTCTTTTAAGAAATTCAATTGTTGCTCCAGCAATTTACCCACAGTACAAATACTCAGCAATGCCACTGATACATTAGCCTAGCATATTAATATCAGTTTTTTAAGTAAATACAAACATCTGTAACTCTTTAATTGTGCAGCTTGAACTGTTCAGACTTGATGTCCAGGGCTAACATCCTTAGCTTTATAGAATTTGATGAACTTCTAGCACATGGAACTGTGTTTTGTTCTCTGCTAGACTTTCTGCATTTGGATTCTGTTTTTATGCCCATTTTTTAAGGCTACTACATTTGCTCATTGATTATTTCAAAGGTTAATCTCCAGTGATTTCCATGATAAACTTGTATTGATGAGGTTAAAGTAATCCCCTGCAAGAAGTAGCATGGGGGGACAGAAAGCAAAGGAAATCGAGGTGAGACCTGGATTTGCATCTGAAGCTAATTTCTTGCTGTGGAAGCTTGAGCTGGTCATTTACCTCGCAGCTTCCTTTCTGTCAAATGGGGTGGATAATACCCATTTAACAGGAGTATCAGGGTTGTGGTGACGAAAATAAAATTCCCATGAAAATGCTTCAGAAACTGTAAAATGTTATCTAAATGTTATTATCAATGAACACTTTCCCTCAGATTTGCCAGTCCTTCTTTGATCCTCTGCTACTCCAAAGTTTTACACATGTAATATTAAAGAAGCAACTGTCTCACTCCAGTTCTGCACTGGACAAGTGGGCAAAGGCCACCCACTTGTGATGATGGCCAGCTGACTGATGTGGTCTCCTAGCAGGTGTCTAAGGACTCAAATGTCCCCATCATCACAGAGTAACTGTTCACGGAGGAACTGGCCAGTCTTCTCTCTTGAGTCGAATGCCAATACTGAACTTTTAAGTTGAGAATTTCCAAGAAAGTGCCCTTTCAAATCATTAACATAATAGCTTAGAGTAATTTTATTACAGGAAATTCATTACAGAATTTATGTAAACAATACTCTAGAAAAATTATAAAATGCATGAAATGGGATGATTCCATCACACACGTTGGTTTTCACATTGCTGCCATTGTTTGGCTCTAATCTGGTTTTTTGGAATGAGATATACACACATATATATCTATATATATAATTTTATATATACAAATTTATATATATAATTTTTTTTTCTTTTGGCTTTTGCAACTCCAAGTCCATATGGAGAGATATTTTGATTCAGGAAATTGAAAAATAAACTTCAGTCTTTGAACTTTTTCTTCAAATTTGCATTCTTTACTAAAATATAGATAGGTGGGATGATCCTTTTATTCATCTTGAAAATTTGGCTTCGTCAAGATTGATCTAATTTTCCATAAATATATTAGAATGCTTTCCTCAGTACCATCGCTTGCTTCTTGTTCGTTTGTAGTATCTTTTTTACATCGTGCTCATTCTGCAGCGAGACTGACAGAAGGCGCAGAATCTTCTCTCCTCCCCCCGTCTCTCTCCATATCTGATTTTCTTATTTTCCAGGTTTTTATGTTTGTTTTTAAGCCTAGATTGACTTGCCCTTGAATCACGCAGTGGTGCTCAGGGAACACCCGGGCAGTCAGCCTCTGGTGAGCGCTTCCCGTGGACCAGACTGTGATCGAGAGCACAGGCTCTGCAGGAGGAATGTTAGGTTCAAAACCCAGATCTACCACCTCTCCTTGTCTTGTTCCTTGGACAAGTTCTCCAGCCTCTCTGAACTTCAAAAGATGGTGAAAATTAGATGAGATAACCCTTGAACTGTGCCTAGAACCTGGCAAACAGTAAATGTTAGCTGAGATTTGGGCTCTGACTGGCTGAGAGTATGTGGTAGGTGAGTTTTTGTCGGTCTTGTCTCAGCTATGTTTTGTTCTCCCAACTTGCTTTGATCAGGGTTCTGTGAAGCATCACTGAAGAGTGTGTAATCTTTACTATGGCTGGTGTGCGTGCTTCAAATTCCCAGACATCATCTGTCTAAAGAAATTCTCATAAACAAGCCTTCCTTTAGCTAATTGAGTTGACATATTTTGTCCTCTAAGAACAGTAATGTTTTTAAGGGCAGTTTTATACTTTTTGTGAATATAGTTAGGACAATGTAAAATGTAGTAGATATTCCATGCAGCCCCATTTTTCACTTTTAGTAATATTGAATGAGGCAATAATCTGTAGCTCTCGTATCCTTAAGTAGCTGTAAATCAGTGGTTTTCAGCCAGGGGTGGTTTTGCCTCCTTGGGAACACTTGGCCATGTCTGGAGACATTTCTTGGTTGTCACCACTCAGGGGTGGTGCCAGTGGCATCTAGCATGTCAAGGCCAGGGATGCTGTTCAAGTCCTGCAGTACACAGGACAGCCTCCCACAGCAGCTATCTGGCCCAAAATGTCAATAGTACTGAGACTGGGAAAGCCTTCTGTAGGTGTGCAAGGAGGCGGGGCCGACCCACCTCTGACTTTGTAAGGCGGGATGCTCACTTGCTATGAGACCCTGTATCCAGCTGTGCTCTAGAGCCGTGCTGATTCCAAACTCCACTGTTCCTCTCGATTGTTTCATGGTCTGGAGATAAATAAACTTAGTTCTCAATTTCTGATTGCGCATGCGAATGACTTGACCTTCACGTTGAGCCATGGGGCTGGCTCTTTTCCATTGAATTATGATAAACTAAGGAAGAAAAACTGGTTTAACCAATACTGGAAACACGCTTCCTGGGCAGCAAACAGGTAATGACCAGGAAGTGTGCACCGTGAAGGAAAGGCGAGCCTGGCGGTACCAAGATAAAACAGTCTGAAAGCCATTTTCCAGAACAAACCAACTGTAATTTATTTACATTTTACATAAATTTTGAAAACCTCAATTGGGTTTAGAAGGCGTCACACTTTGAGTTTAAAAGTGTTAGTGGTTTTTATGCCTCAGAGTGGAAATGAATCCTTAAATTCATGAGGAATGGAAACAAGTTTGTAGTTCTCTAATTCAAGTAAAAATAATTACAAAAGTCATCTAATTTCATTCTGGAAAAAAATGTCCTCCAGTATGTCACTGTGATTTCAGAAATATTGCAGAATTTTTAATGCTATTTGGTAATTTTAAGCTGAGTGAATCACTCCTACAGAAAGCAAGGAAAATGAAGCAGAAAAAAGGCCAGGCAAAGGAGAACCTGGTTAAAGAGCATCTTGCTGTTCTTCGAATTCAGCCTTCGTGTGTGTCCCCCTTGACACTGGTGATGCAGAGTGCAGAATTTCTTTGGTATTATAACACTTTGGTTTAAACCTTTTCCTTGCCAGGATTATAATGAGTTTCTAGTCCTTAATGGAGCTGATAAGTTAGACACTGCTCAGGGCTGCAGAACACGTTGGCAGAAGCCATATGCCTCCACGTGCTTGGCTTCGATAGATCATAGCAGCCACATTTGAGCTGCACGTGGCTCTGAGATTCTTGTCAACCGAGTCCCATCTGCTGGAAGCCTCTCCCGACTGTGAGAGTCCCCTCCTGCTCAAACTTCTCACTGCTAGTGCGTGCTGAGTGGGTTTGTCGCCTCCTTATATGCTCAGAATAACCCCAGGAGGTAGATACTTTACTGTCCCAGTCCTCACATAAGTCATCGAGGCTTAGTGGGAGGAGGTTTGGAAACTAATCTAACATCACATAGCGAACAAGTTACAATAGGGTCTCAAACCCAGGTCTTGTGCTAAAGTGTGTATTCCTAGGTGCACTCCATACTGTGTCAGTACTACTGAGCATACCGAGGAGAGACCTTATTCTGAGATCTAAATTCAGGGTGTGTCATGCTAAGTTACCACCTGCCTTGTTACTTAGATGCTTAGTCTTCCTGGGGATGAGCTCGAAATGTACTAGTATATGTCATACAAATACAACACGTGTGCAGGATTTAACAATAAGAGCCTGACACCTGCTCTCCTGTGACTTGCATGTTGCTTTTTCTGCCTGTCATGTCTTGGATCCCCTTCCCTGGCATTACCGGCAGGGCTGGCATTCAGCAGGTGTGCGGGTCCACAGCTGTGCCGCTGGTGGTTAGACCACTGGATGTCCAGCTGCTGCCCCAACACTGACTATGATTTCTAGGTGAACTGGCTCTTTGTATTTCTTCTTTTGTGAATTACTTGTTTTGACCTTTCTCCAAGTTTTCTACCGGGTATTTCTCCTTTTTTATAAAAACAAATTTGGAAGATTTCTTTATATATCAGAAATGCTAGCATTTTTCCCTACGTGTAATAAATGTAAATATTTCCCCATTTATTCTTTCTCTTTTAATATGTTTTGAGTATTTTCCTATACCAATTGTTAGATTTTTATGTAGCCACTTATCAGTGATTTTGATTTTTCTACATTGCCAGGAATTTCTTTGCCAATACTGGGCTCTTACCTCAATTTACCCATGTTGTATTCTCAGTTTTACAATTTCGTTGTTTTAAATATTCGATTCTTTGGACTTCCCAAATACCTGTGTTGACGAATGCTAAAAAGATTCAACTTTATCATTATTATTATGTTAATTATTCTAACACCATTTATCAAGTTATCTGATAACTCACTAACTTGAAATGTCATTTCATAACCTGAAATCACATATACATATTTGTGTCTGTTTTGAGGATCTCTATCTGGCCTTCTACTTATGTTGCATGACTCATTCTGTGCCAGGCACACAGTTTAATTACTGTAATTTTAAATAAATTTTAAAATATAGTTGGAAAAGCCTCTCTTTATTGGACATGTTTTTTTCATAACAATTTTGGCTATTTTATGATTCTTCTTTTTTTTGAACAAATTAAATTAATTTTTTAATGTTCTAGAACAGAGGGGCACCTGCTCACTTCCTGGTAGTTCAGGTGGCATTACCTTTCTGAGACTAAATTGAACCCCATTTTCAAGCTGGCATCAATTTTAACTTGCAAGGATCAAACTTTCAACATTTTTGTCAATTAAGGCATATTGTTTTAATGTTTAAACAATCCTGGAATTACAAATTTGTATGTCTGGAAGCTGCGTAAGAGGTGCTATAATTTATAGAATTTATGTTTCTCTCTATAAATAGGAAAGCAGCCAAGCTAAACCAGGGAGAGGAAGAGTTACTTTTTTAATATTTTTATTTTTATTTTTTATGTTTTGAGCTTTTGTATTCCACATTTCAAGTTTGCTGCTCTGGTTTGACTTTGAGTCTCCTCCAAACCAAGTGACAGTGTTTCTACTCTGGGACACCCTCTTGGGCAACATGCCCTTTCTTTCAAGACTAATTTCTTGATTCTCTGGCTAAAGAGAGAAGGTTAATAGTTTAGGGAGTTTGTTTACAGGCCATTAGAAACAATTAGCACATTGCTGAGATTAAAAGTACTTCTCAAGAATGTTGGATGGCCTACAGAGGAAATGGGACTTTTAGAAACATCTATTTTTAGCACTTAATTAAGGCAGACTTGAAGATCCCCATCCTCTTTGCATACTGTTTCATGTTTTAATTATCAAGAAATTCTTCATTTTCTCCAAACTAAATTCTGCACACAGTAACTTAAAGTAATAGTAACTTGTACCCCTATTCATGGATACTTCTGAACAAATTTTTGAATCACTCCATAACCTTCTTTTTCAGGCTGATTATTTCAACCCCTGTACCTTTCCTCTTTGATAACTTTTTCTTGATATTCTAATTTGGTCATGATTTTCCTTTCCTCCTAAAAACACACTGTTTTTCCACTTATGCCATTTTCCTTGATGCTGCCTGAACAGGCCAGCCCTGCTTCCGCTTGTTTTAGTTCCTGCACCTCTGCTGCTCTTCTTTCTCCCAAAACTTCCTGCTCCAGCCCTTCACTCAGGTGTCTGCCATTCTTAAAGACTCAGTACAATTCTCACATTCCATGAAGTCTTCCGAACCTTCTTTATTTTGTACTGAAATTTCATTCCATTTTGTGTAAATATTTAAGTGTCTCCCCTACACTTGATACCCCAGTGAATATGTCTCATTCACCTCTTATATTCCCTACAATACCATGCACTTAGAGACCTCACAGTCCAATAAGAGCTTGTTCAATTGAATTCTATCAGTGTCTCCTGCTGCGTTAGTCTGTTTCTGTTGCTTATAACAAAATACATGGAACTGGGTAATTTATAAAGAAAATGAAGTTTATTACTTACAATTTCCGAGGCTGGAAGTCCAAGTCCAGGGAGCACATCTAGTGAGTCTTCCTTGGTGGTGGCTTTACAGCAAGGTAGGGGTCTCACATGGCAGAAAATGGCAGAGCAGAGAGAGAAGAGAGAGACCAACCTCCTCATTCACTCTCCATTTAAAGCCCTCAGAACCATGCCCTTGACCACCATTATTAATCCATTCACTATGGCATGGTCCTAGAATCTAATCACCTCTTCAATGCCCCACCTTTCAATTACCATAATAGGATTTTCCACCCTCTTAACATTGTCGTGGTGTGGGGGTCAAGTTTTGGGGGTACACTTAATCTGAGACACCTACTATATTCTGGTTTTGTAACCATTTATTTGTTCTCTTCCTTACTGCAAAGGTAGAGCCAATTTTATATACGGTTGGGCCCATTCATATTTTCTGTTGTACATTTCAGTTCAACATGGATGTCGATCGGTCACCAGTTCAGTAACATTTAATAAAAGAAAAAGATAGTTACACTCCTTAAAACCCCAATCAGAGCCCACACTCGATGGCTTTCTCTTACATAACTCCTGCATCCCACACACTGGTCTTCCTCCAGTTCTTCCAGTAAGCTGTGTCCCTCTTGCCACAGTACCTTGGCACATGCTGTTTCCTTCACCTGTAAAGTTCTCTCAGTCCTCCTCAACCTAAACCTCCCCCCCTCCCCCCCCCAAAAAAAACCTTTGCCTAATGAAGGGAAGCTTTGCAAAGAGGTTAGCTGTCAGGACACCGGGTACCAACATCTGTAACTCACTAACTACCAGGTAGATTGAGCTGACCTGGTCAGCAAGGTGTGTGCCCTCAGTGCCATGTGCTGCCCTCTGAAAGCTGTGGACTCAGAGAGGACAGAGGCAGCAAGCTGTCTATAGGATCAGCAGTGGGTTACCATTGCTGATGTCTTGGTTGGTCATTCCTGGAAGAGAAATACCATGTGCCAAATCACAGAGGATGATCTGTCTTGACCCAAGTGTGTGTGTGGCGGGGGGGGGGGTGGTAAGCAGTAGTTTTAGCTCAGCAAAGTAAAAGTAGACAATATAAGAAAAGAATTTGGGAATCCACTTGCAAAGGGCCTTGTGTGTCCTGTCAAGGAGTTGTCACTGTATCTTGTGGTCATTGAGGACTCATTGGAATTTTTAAGTCAGGAGATTATAACAACCAATGTTGTGTTTTCGGAAGATAATTGTTGTGGCTGAAGAGGAGGGAGCAGGACTTCTCCACAGTGCTGTGTGGATTTCACCCTGCATGACAGCCTCCAGCTGAGATCCATCCCATGCTGTTCATGAAGCAGCCTGGAACCAAAGAGTTACATCAGGTTCCCTCCAGTCTTACAGTCACCTCTTCACTGGGCTTCTTCCCTTCAGTCTCTCTGTCTCCCAGCAAAATGTGTCCTTCCAGAATGAATTAGAGGCCTGTGCTTTTGTGGAAATTCTGGAGCAAGTTCACAAAGCTTCATGTGACACTTTATACCACATAAGAACATGTACAGATAACGAATGACAGGGCCATTTGACAGGGTCACGAAGATCTGAGTTGAAGTGCCAGCCTCATCATTAAAGCCTCACTCAGATATGTTCTTATTGACCTGGATCTGTGCCCAGGTCACCAACCCCTCTCCAGGCACATGGACTTTATTCCCTTTCCCAAGCAGGCTCCCAACCTTTCTGTACCACAGGGCTTTTGCCCGTCTCATTGCCAGGAAAACCATATCCGGTTCTTTCTGCAGCTGGCCCCTACCCAGTGCTCAGATCTCTGCTTAAATGTCCCTTCTGCAGAGAAGAGCACCTATCATTTTCTACTTCCTTTCTTACTTTCCCTTCATGTATCATTTGCAATCTGGCATTCCACTTTTATTTATGAGATTGTACGATTAAAGTCTGTTGCCCTTGGTAGATCCAAACTATGTCATTTTGTTCACACATACATCCCCAATACTTCACAAAAGTGAATGACAGGAGGTAGGTATTCAGTAAATATCTGATGAATGAATGAGTGAATGAATCCAGCGTTGAGACCCAAAGGAGTGGTGAGAGCTGTTATAGAAATTGCATCTTGAGACGCACTAGGAGAAAATGGAAAACAGATACTCTCAGCCCAAAGTATGCTTTAAGAGGATGGCGTAAGAGTATGTGTTTCTGGTTTGGTTTTAAATTCCCATCTAAGCAGAAGGTGCACAAGGCACGTATTAGATAATGTCAGGTATGTGAGGTTAAGTCAAATATTTGTAAATAAAAGAACATTTGAAATGTACTAAGGCAGCTCATGTAAAAAATAATTCTACATTAAATCATCTTTTGATGTGAAAAATACCCTTTTAAAACTGAATAATCGTGGTTTAACTCTGTTTCACAAAACTGAACTTTCTTTTATTATAGTAAATCAGTTACAGTGGTCTGTTTAGCATATAAATACAAGGTCTGGTTCCATGACAGGCATCTGAGTATTCCAGCATCTCATCAGTGTGACATACGAGTAACATCTTGCAGTGACTGGTTTGAGGAGGTGAGGCCCCGTACACACCCACTCCAGCCCTCAGCACTGCAGGACTCAGGGCCAGGTGGGTGCACAGGAAGGAGGTGAGTGGCTGGGAGAGCTGCTGCAGACTCCTGAGGTCACAGGGACAGCTGCTTTAAAGGACTGCACACATGGCCTCCTTTAGCGAAGTCCCAAAACTGAGTAAGAAGAGTGGCCATTCTTAGGAAGGAGACTCAGGTATATATCACAAGTCTGAATCATAAATCAGGACAGTCCCCAAAATAAACACCACAGTCTTGAACTTCTACAAATTGTCATATTTTTATATTTCTAAGTGAATAAAAGTTCACTTCTTCCTCCTTTAAGTTCATACCAAGAGGTAATTTTTTGAAATCTTTCTATACCTTTTTATCTATAATTATTTTTTAAAAATCTATAAAGCTATGTGTATGCATATATTTTACATAAAAGATATGTGTAGACATTTGTACACACATATGCATATCCACAGATGTTTGAGCACATGCTCACATGAACAACTATACTCAAATGTATACATAAGTAAGTGCACAGGATATTACTCTTAGAGAAATGATATCTACATAATGTTCAACAATTTGGATTTTTTCCCCCCATATTTTGCAGCATTTTTTTTATAGTTATCAATATGTCACGGACAGGCTTTTTAGCAGAAACCTTGTTGACATACCTATTAACATACCTCATTCTTTTTTATTTTTTTCTGCTTTAAATCACACATTTTATTTATTTATTTATTTAAATTTTGTTTGATTTTAACATTTACTTGTATACGTTTGTGGGGTGCAGTGTCTTGTCAGTACATGCATATGCTGCACAGTGATGCACTTAGGGCAGACAGCGGAGTTTCGCACCATTTCCGCGTGCTTTGCTAGGGCTGCAGAGCACTTGTTCCACTGGGCTGTAACTGACTGAACTTTGCTCTGTTTGTAGACCAGACACTGCTTACCTTATCCCCCTTTCCAAATCACGTGGGGATTAATGGCAGTGTGCATGTGTCTTTACAAGCCTTGCTAGTATTTCTGAAGAACGTATTTCCAGAAGTGGATTTTCTAAGCCATAAAGATAACTGAATTAATTCTAAGATCGCTCTGAACTGACTAGTAAGTCTTTTGGTGAATCTCAGAAGGAAAGAATGGCATTCACCGTGAGGTTGACCTTTCAGCAGACTCGAGTAGGTCATTTTCTGAATGCTGTATCAGTGTAGCCCTTAATGCTCTGAAATGTATGCACTGGAAATTCTATGGGTTCAAGACAGCTTTATCTCTCTCTTTAGGATTAAAAATATACATGAAGGTACTTTAAAAAGTTTGTGGAAAAATGGAATTGAAAGATAATACAATTCTTTCCATGAACTTCTTCAAGTACACTCATATGAGTATATTGGTAAAGAACTATATTTATTTTCTTTACATTTCTCTTAAAAATTCTTAACAAGGTTATCACTTTTCCTGACAGCGCTTCTAGTAAATAAATTAAAAGCACATCCAGGAGCATAATAAATAAGAAACTTCATCATTTTCGGCCAGTTTAGGCTGCAAAGGTGTGCTGTTTATCCAAAGCAACTGCCCTTTATTGAAATATTGAAAATATCCTGCAGGCTTGAAATAGACAAAATTCCTACTTGTATTTTAAGAAAAAAAAAATGCAAGTTCTACTCATTTAGTTAACAAATATTTATTAAGCAATTACTAAGTAAATTCTAAAGGGACTGTAAGGGACAAGAATGGTAAGAAAAACTAGGTCTTTACCCTAAGGAATTTCTCATCATCCTAAGGAATTTATAGAAGAAATAAAATATAGAAAGTTAACAATATATGTTTCTAAGTACTTGGCAGAACAGTGGGAGATATAAAAATAGTTAAGAGAAGTCTTGTCTGTTCCAGAAGGTTAAAATCGAGGGCATGATAAGTGTTGTGGGTATGAACATATTTTTCTGGTGCTACGAAAAAGAGGGAAACTATCATTTCTAGCTTCAAGGCAGATGTGGGCCTTGAACTGAACCTTGAGCTCCAGGTAGGACTTTGACAGGTGGAAGTAGAGAGAAGAACATTACTGCTGGTGGTGAAGAATGGGCAACAGTGTGAGAACCGGCAGCATTTATGGACTGGCACACACTCTGGTTTGGCTGGAGTTTGGTGCATGTCAGGGAAAAATGGGAGATAAAAGGAAAGATAGGTTAATGTCAAGTTGTAGAAGGCTTTGAATGCAGCATCAGGAGCTTATGTGGTGTGTAATGGGAGCTATTGAAAGTTTGGGAGCAGGGAGAGGGATATTTTCTCAGCTGGGCTTTAGAAAGATTAATCTACTTGGTGACATTTCAGAGGAATAGGAAAACAGGAGGATGAAAACCAGATAGAAGTCAATTGTATTCACTCAAAGAAAACATTCCGATGTGCCTTTAATTAGAATCCAGGCAGCTTTTTTATAGGTTATACTTGGCTTAAATCAAAACAATAATTCTCTTAGAGGGTCGTAAGGGCTAATCATTTACTCATAAATGAGAAAATGAAGCTCAAGCTCGTGAATAATTGTTGTGTAAATTCAGAAATATGACGAACCAGGACATGTGCTATTCCTTGTGGTTCTGACTTCCCTGAACTTCAGTAAAGAGCTCAAACAGAAAGAGACGAGGACGTTAAGTCAACTCAACATGCAATTTGTATACAAGGTGGAAACTCAATGACTGAGCAATCTGAGGGCACACTGCGGAAAATGCACTAAACGTGTCTTGGAGTAGTACCTTGGAGAACTCCTCGGGAAGAAGTTAGGAAAGAGAGGAGCTAAAGATCCTAAGTAGGGTTTGAAATGGAGAGAAGAGCAGTTGATTCACTCCTCAGCATTTTTGCCTGGGACGCGCTGATATGAACACTGTCTAGACCCGAGATCTCACACGGGGTCTTCCTGGGTTCTGTTGTTGGTGTCGCTGAGGATGGTGACGGAGACGATGTGTGTGTTTCTGCTTGAAACGCCAGCCCAAGCCTTCCTCTCGTGGTTTTGGAACAGGTGTCCAGCAGCGGTGCCCTGGAGCTGACCCTGACTGGCTGCCCACAACCAGTTGTCAGAATTTCATGAGCTAGCTGTTATTAAGCACAGCTTATATTGTATATACTTATAAGTTATAAGTTATATTGTATGCAGTTACAATTTAGTAAATTATGTTTTTAAAAGTTAAATACTCTGAACTCATGACTTAGAAATTACTATGTTTACTATTACCGGTGTTCTCGAGGTGATTTTCCTCCACAACATCAATATGGTAGAAATACTATAGAATGATCTACTACTGAGCGTCTCTTCCCTGCTCTGGTCCAATAAATTCGGGTCGTGGCATGACACTGACCGTGCAGGAGCATTCACATCACAGACATCAGCAGATGCTGCCAGTCAGCCCTCTCCCGTCACCCCCAGACAACCAGCGGTTCAACGTTTGCCAGGCAACCTGTGGATTCTCTGACTCTTCAGAAGGAAAAGGCAAATTTTTTTTTTCTAAGTAGCTTCTACACATTTATTTATCCCTTCTTCAGTTCTGTAGGTTTCTATCACGTTCTAGTATTATACAAGATGCCTAAAACTACAAGGGTACTTCAAAAAGTTTGTGGAAAAATAGAATTAGAAGACAGTACAAATCTTTCCACGAACTTTTTGAACTGCCCTCATATAATATTGCTGTTCAACTTTATTACCGTGCCCATTTCCACTGATGAGAAAATTGTGTCTTTTAGTGACTATGAGAACTTAGGCAATTTTGTCACTCTCAGTTAATTCAGTTCTAAAATTGATAGGTCAAAGTTAGTTTTCTCTGATACTTGAGCTTATCCTAGACACTAACCTAGATTCTAACATCTCTCCAACCAGGGACCTCGATACCTAAAGGAATTTCAGGTAGACGAGAGTTTTTATTTTGTTTTGTTCCGTGTTTACCTAACATTTGGGCATCTCTACCTACTCAGGCCATGTGATCCACTCATGAGCTGGCTGTGTTCCCTGGCTTTTATGGTTACACAATTCTATTTTTTCACCTTGCTAGAACAAATGAAAACAATTAATTCGGGAATGCAAGTATAGGCATACTTTGGAAATGTGGCAGGTGGTTCCAGACCACAGCGATATAGCAAATATCACAAAAAAGAAAGCCACACAAATTTTTTGGTGTCCCAGTGCATATAGAGGTTATGTTTACTCTATAACATAGTCTATTAAGAATTAGCATTGTGTCTAATAAAACAAAGTACATACTTGATTAAAAATACTTTATTGCTAAAAAATGTAATGATCATATGAGCCGTCAGCAAATCATAATCTTTTTGCTGGTGAAGGGCCTTGCCTTGACGTTGGTGGCTGCTGACTGATCCTGGTGGGGGATGCTGAAGGTTGGGGTGGCTGTGGCGATTTCTGTTTTAATGAGCAGTGGTCCCATTAGTGGGCTGAAAATATTCAGTAAACCATGCAGTAAACAGATGTGCTGCATTAGCCTCTAACAACAGAGTCAACCTTTCCTTTGAAGCTTTGAATTCAGGTATTGACTTCTCTCCGGTTTTTAAAGTACGACATGGCATCTTCCAATAGAAAAGTGTTTTGTCTACATTGAGAATCTGTTGATCAGTGCCACCGCCTTCATCAGTGATCTTAGCGGCGTCTTCTGATAACCTGCCGCAGCTTCTGCGTCAGCACCTGCTGCTCCACCTACACTTTTGTGTTATGGGGACCGCTTCTTTCCTTAAACCGCATGAACCAGCCTCTGCTGGCTTCAGACTTCTCTTCTGCAGCTTCCTCACCTCTCTCAGGCTTCACAGAATTGAAGAGAATCAGGGCCTTGCTCTGGATTAGGATTTAGCTTAAGGGAACGTCATGGCTGGTTGGATCTTCTACGCAGACCATTCAAACTTTCTCCCTATCAGCGATAAGGCTGTTTTGCTTTCTTATCATTGTGTGTTCACTGGGGTAGCACTTTTAATTTCCTTCAAGAATTTTCCTTTTCATTCGCATCTTGGCTGACTGTTTGGGACAAGAGGCCAAGCTTTCAGTCTCCCTTGGCTTTCGACATGCCTTACTCACTAAATTAATCATTTCTAGCTTTGGACTTAAAGTGAGAGACCTGCAACTCTTCCTTTTACTTAAACACTTAGAGGCTATTTTGTAGGGTTATTAATTGGCCTAATTTCCATATTGTTGTGTCTCAGGGACTAGGAAGGCCCCCAGGAGAGTAAGGGAGAGAGACGGGAATGGCCGGTCAGTGGAGCAGTCAGGACACACACGACATGTATCAATCCATCTTATATGTGCACCGTTCATGGCACCCCAAAACAATCCCAATAGTAACATCAAAGAGCACTGATCACAGATCACTGTAACAGATTGTCTATTATTATCTGACAAAGTTTAAAATATTGTGAGAATTACCCAAACGTGACTCTGGGACACGAAGTGAGCACATGCTGTTAGAAAAATGGTGCCGACAGACTTGCTCAAGGCAAGGTTGCCACCGACCTTCAATTTGTGAAAAACCCAATTCTGCAAAGTGCGATAAAGTGCAAGAAAATGAGGTATGTGAGGCATGTCTGTAATAGCAGGCCCATTACCTCTGATTCTTATTTTGAAAAACTTCCGATTGGGTCTTCAATAACTGAGGCTTTCTCTCCGTTTCAGAGTCTCAGCCAATATTTTTTTTAAAATTATTTACATTCACTAGGCTTTAAAGTCAATCTTGATATTTTCCACTGTTATGGTTCTGAACTCTAAATAGGTTACACTGACAAGACAGACAAATTTAATCTTCTTCATATATAACTTGAGGATAAAAGGTCAAAAAGGAAACGTGTTTCTCTCCTCTCTTACAGATAAAAATGCAAATAGCTAATTTCCTTTGAAGTTTGTAAATACAGCATGTATTCTGTGTTCTTTTGAGCACTAAATAGGCCACTGTGATCCAGTAAAAGTTAACCCTTCACAGTCTCTGCCTGGCTGAGAAAAAGGGTTATTTTTTTCTAACATAGGTTTCCTAGCTGTGATAAAATCAATCTTGTGACAGTTCGTTCTTTGCTTTATAAGGAGCACATCCATAACTCTTTCACCTTTTATTTAGAGAGCTCACTGATAGCCCTCTTCCCAGACACTGTGCTTGGCCCCAAGGAGCAAGGTGCAGTCAGTCTGGCCCCCTTGAGAGGATCGAGCTCAGGGGGACGTTACAAACCAAGGTGCCAGGCCCGTAGCAGAGGTATGTGGAAAGCACAAAGAAAGAAGGAGGGACCTTAATTTCGATGAGACTGAAATGGCCCCTAGAAAGAGGCAGAACAGACAGAAAGGAAACAATGATGCAACAAGGAAAAAGAGCAGCTTCTGTGTTTCCAGCACGCATCCTTGTGGGGAGGGACCGTGGCAAGGCTGGGGTTGAAATGACCCTCCCCTGAGATTATCCTGCAAATCCTCCTCCAACCCTTTGTCCTGAGATTATCCTGCAAATCCTCCTCCAACCCTTTGTCAAATTATCAGATCCCTTTAAGCTTCCAATTGCAGAGTTTTAGGGGTATCATGAAATTATATCAAAATATAGATCATGGATAATACAGAACTCGGTGGAAGAAGGAGAGATAAAGTTCAATAAAATGACTCCCTTTTCCCTGCAGCCTGAGGTATCTGGCATGTTTTCTACTTTCACTTACTGAAAACCTCTTGAAAGCATAAAATAGTAGTTTTCGAAATAGCATTAAATTGATATATTCTTGAAAATACATTACCCATACATTGCTTTTCATATCTCAAAGATATTTATTCATTTGTGCATTTGTTAAAAATGAATTAGACAAAAACAAAATGAATGACAAAAAATGCCATCTTCTTTCCCTCCTCGCCCATGTTTGGCACAAGGTATATCAACGATGTTTGATGAATGACATCAAATGGAGTTTTGAGGTTTGTCAATTTTTTTTCCTTATTTGACATAATCGTTTTCTACCTCCTGCCACCTTCATAAAGGAGGCGAGATATTAGCAGAAGAATTGTAATTTGTCTATAATAGAATGATGGACAGTGGATTTAATGGAAAATCTTCAAGTTCACTATTGAGGTTAATAAGCCCAAAATACCTTAAAACTAAGTTAAAGCACTTTCTGCCTTAAGAAGGCATTTTTAAAAACTTTGATGGCATTTTAGCTGACTCCAGAGGTAAGTAGCTGTTCTTTGTCAAAAAACGCTATTTGCAACCCAGATAAGAATAAAGATTCCTTGTCTCCCCTGCATGTTTAGTAAGAAAACTGTCTTCACTAATCATCATCCTTGCAAATGTCTATTTTAATTTTTTTTTTTTTTTTTTTTTTTTTGGCCTCAAAATACTTTCTGGTGGATATTCCAGCTATTTCAGCTATTTTTTTATTTTTTGGCGTACTCTTAAAGGAGGATATGCTATATTTTGTATAACATATATAAATTTTTGTGTCACATATTAGACTGTGGTTTCAATCTTAATGTTTCCAAATAAATGATATGAACAGTCTTCTCTCATTTGCTTTTTTGCTGTGAAGGTGCTCGTATTTCTTGATCAAATCTCTGGAGTTTTTCTATTTCAAGTAACTACAATGAGAGCAATTTGCAATTCCAATGCTGTGCACTATGTTTGAATTGAAACAAGGAGGAGGCTAAGAACAAAACCTTGCTGAGTGGAGTAATTTAAATGTCTTTAGTTACAATGAGAGTTTTTTGGTGAAGGCAGCAGTAAAATGCTCGCCCTTTCCCCAGAGGTACCTATTATTGAAACACTAAAGAAAAATGATATGTAATCGTAATGACTGCAAATGTACTCCAGTAAATCTGGTAGCTCGAGGACCACACTTTAAGGTGTAATTTATAGGACGATGTCTTTGTTTTTCTTCTCTATTCATGTTGATGCCCTCCTATGCTTTCGTGAAGATACTGTTCTGTCAGCAAAAAGTTTTATACTGAAAACTTGGACCAGAATTAAAATGCCCACTGCTTACCCTGCTAATAACAAGATTTCTATCTTGCCCTAAAATCGTACACTCACCTTTCTTTGTATGCCCTTTGCCTTGGGTTGACTGTCCCCGCAAAATTTAATCCCCACTATAACTGTTGCGGGGGGGGGGGGGGGGGGGGGGGAGTCCTGTTATGGTAATTGAAAGGCGGGGCCTTGAAAAGGTGATTAGATTATAGGACCATGCTGTAGTGAATGGATTAGCAATGGTGGTCAGGGGTGTGGTTCTGAGGGTTTAAAGAGAGGGCATGAAAGTCTGTCTCTCTCTGCACCACCGTTTTCTGCCATGTGAGACCCCTGCATTGCTGTAAAGACACCACCAAAGAAGACCTTCACCAGATATGTTCCCTGGATTATGGACTTCCCAGCTTCTGAAACTGTAAGCAATAAATTTCATTTTCTTATAAATCTCCCAGTTCCAAGTATTTGTTATAAGCCATAGAAATGGACTCGTACCCCGCTGCCTCCACATTCCATGTCTTCGTTATGATGTCCATCAACCTTTATCTCTAGTTGATGACCCGTTTCAGTTCTGTCCTGTCTCATCAGCAATAACACCCTGTGGCCAAACAAGGTAGCAGGGACCAGTAATGTGGCCTGTGCAGGGAGAGCCTGACGCATGTGGGGAGCAAGAGCATCACAGTTAGGACATTGTGTAAAAGGCCATAGTCAACCACACAGAGGCTGGACCTTGTCGTCATGCCCTGTAGAGCACATGGACGCAGGGAGCATGAACTTACTTTTCTCTTGCCACGTGTAACGCTGACATTCTGATTTCCGAATAGTCACTTTCTGGCTCTTCTTTTTAGTGCTCTAAAGAGATGACAGTTAACTGATGCTCATGAACTGATTGTCATTCCTCTTTTATTAAAGCATCCCGAACAAAGGAGCATAGAAACCATAAACTCGCTAAGCATCTGAGAATCAAAAAAACATATTGTATGTCATCAAAAGCCTTTATGTTCTTTGGTTCTAAAACTTCTGGTTGGTCCCCAATATTTTTTTTTTAATCAGTGCAATTTTTTATGGTATTTTGCCCCACTTTTATTTTGAAAAATTTCAACCTAAAGAGAAGCTGAGAGAATATGCCCTCAGGCAGCCGGATGCCCTTCCCCTCGCTGGCTCTACCAGCCACCCACATTGTGTCTCGTTCGCTTTGTCTCTTTCTTTCTCTTCTGTGCTCACACACACATGCTCAAGGCATACACACAGTCACAGTTTTGTTTTGTTTGTTTGTTTTTTGCCATGTCTTTTGCAAGTAATTTGCAAGTATTGCGAAACTTGTCTCCTTGAAGCTTCAGCAAGAGTGGCCTAAGAATAACTCCATCATTCTGTACTATCGCACAGTTTTTACTGCTAAGAAGATTAAGTTATTTAATAATTTTATTTCAAATGGAATCCATATCGAAAATTTCCCATTTGCCCTCAAATTATCTTTAATACCTGCCATTATTTTTTCAATCCAGTTTCCAAACAATCCTGAATTGAATTTGGTTAATACTCCTATTTGTTCTTTTTCAAAATCAAGAATAATCCTCTGATATTGGTAAAAGTATAATTTTTAAAAGGACAAAGTCATGACCCTTATACAAATATGAAATGAACGCATGCCAAAGATTTCATTGAATTTGTTAGTTTTCGAGAGAATCAGTAAGATGTTAAAAACCAGTTTAAAGTAGAATCCAGAGAACAGTAACCCACACACAATCAGGAATGTTAAAATGTATTTAATGACGCACAGACACAAAACTGGCTTCTTTGTAGGGAAGGAAGGAATCACTCACATTTCTAAGAGACAAAATCTATTTGTATCTCTACAGGCACAAATAATTTGCATTAGTTTTAGCGTTATAAAATAGCTCAAACACAATGAATACCTATAGAATCCTATTACATGGACAGTATGCTCGACAAGCCCAGCATTCCATAAAACACCCAGTAATCTTTTCATCATTTTTTTTTCCATTTCAAAGTCTCTTGTAATTTTTCCTGTTTCCCTCAATTTGTGATTATAATAATCTCAGAAATTATTAATAATTACAAAAAAAGACTAGTCTCATTAGATTTGTCCTGATTATTTACACAGGTGTGGCAGGAATATTAATTTGCTATACAGGCCTCCTTGACTTTACTTCATAAATCTAGAGCCATACGATGTGAATAACTACTAAGGCCACAAAATTACTTCTGTCTGGAAGCTCTCGTAAAGAATTTCAAATTAGATTTTTAAAACCTTTTTCATTTGCTGTTCCATGACTGCAAAAATAAGCTAAGATTCTCTCTGCCAGATTTCACCCGCATAACTTATGAATTTGGCTGAATTCCTCTCTTGAAGTCCCAACAGTTTGTTAAGGTTCCTAACGGGCCAGGACTTGGCCTGCCTTACCATCTGCAAGGCTGGGGTCCTGTAAGCTGGTTGCTCGGGTCCTATAATGCTGGTTTCTCAGGGAGTGCTCTGTGGACACATGTAAAGTCAACAATTGTTCCCTAAGAGCAGACTGTCAGATCTGATTAAATAAGCATCACTGACAACTATGACATTTCTAATTGACCTTGGTTGCATAACTCATTTGTCCAATTGTTTTCTGGTGAAAAGAAGGATAGATTTTTGTTGAATCTATTGAAACTATTAGATTACCATGAAAAGTAATGAAATTTAGTAAGAATGTATGAATTCTGGGGTGTCAGTAAAAATCAGGCATTATTTTGAAGTGTGTTGTTATGGTATAGAAAAGTAGAATCTACTAGATTTTGTACATAATAGAAAGGTTAAGAAGAAAGAGAAAGGGTTTTGTCATATGTCTAGAAAATAGAATATTATATCAACATTGTTGCAAACAAATAACCACAATAAATTTTTCTTTATCAGTTTATTCAGACCTAAGTCATTAATTTTTCTTTTGGTCAATCTTAGATTAACAGTCTGATCTTATTAAGAAGAGTCCTGACTCAGTCCATTGATAGGTCTGAAAATTGTCCAAGCATTGTCAGCTCAGAAACCCACATCTGAGAGACAATTATCTGGAATGTCAGTAGTTTAGAGTTCCTGGTACAGTACTTTTCCAAAAATCTCTGAGATTCTCTTTTATTGAAGGCACAAGCTGTATGTTGAAGACACATTTTGCTCAGACAATCTTACAGACAGTACTGGACCTTATAAAAGAGCCTTAGGAAAGCATCACAGTGAAACAAAACTATCTATACATTTCAAAGACTTAAATGTTATTACTGAAACAGATACTATCAGAATGGAGAATAAAATTCTGTCCTGTGTGAGTTGACTTCAGTGTTTACCCTGATAGTAAGAACATATAGTGGACAGAAAGGGCACTGTGAAATCTCTAGGGACTTTCCATAAAGCATACAATTTCTGAAATATTTATATGAATAACATTTTACAAACCTAACTAGGGGAGGTTAGTGTTTCTTGAGATTTAATAACCCTTCCCATGCAGCTCTTAAAATAGGAACACATTAAACAGACCTAATTATTTCCAGCGTCTCTCTATTTGCAAGGTGAAAGAACAAACCTTGGTGATGTTCCAGGGCCCTTTAGGAAATCTGAAAGAGAGTTTTAAGTACAAAAAACATCTTGAAACTTCTGTTTTATTTTTTCTAAATTTGGAGTTTGATTTGGAAAGGTAAAGTCAACATATATCAGAGGAGACTTGGTTACTAGGTTAATATAGGATTATGGATGAGTTAAAAAAAAAAAACTTGCTTTTCAAAGTGACAGCATATATTTAAAATTCAAGCATAGAGAATAAAGGCAATTGTAAAGATTCTCCGATCTTACGTGAATGATGAAATATTGTCTTAAATAGTCAAGGGCATAATAAAGTCATCCTGAAGTGCAGAAAATCATTCTGGTAAGACACTTATGCTCTGCTGTGAGGGCAGATTAGAAAGAAGGTAAAGGATATGATTTCACTGGGTACATTTTCATAGTGTAGGTGAAGGCAGTATCTTGTGGGGGAAGGCATAATCAGTAAACCAGTGAAGCAAGCCCATCAGAACTGAGTAATCTCTGCTAAAATGTTAACATACTTTTGTAGCTTCTGTCTAGATGCAGTTATTATAAAGCAAGGCAAATAGCACTCACCTTCCAAGTGTGGTCCTTCATTATGTTCTTTAATATTGTGGAACAAACTGACAATTTATTTTAGGAAAAAGTGTGGTCCAAAGACCCTTGGAGGTCCCTGAAATGTTTTCAGGGACCTGTGAGGTCAAAGTTATTTTCAGAATAATACTAAGTTACAGAGTTTTCCAGAGGCTACATGATCATGATAGACTGAATGAATAAGCAGATTTGAAAACTCATCAGTTGTCTATTAAGCCACTCAACATATTTTTGTAAAAATACTAAAGGGTGCATTTTTCTTGTAAAAAATTTGTTTTAGAAAATATTATGTTATTTATGTTAATATCTAGTGTATTCATCATTGGTATTTTCTGGTACATTAATATTTTTTAAATTTCTGTTTTACTTTTTAAAACAGCAAATATTGATAGTTATAAACCACATTATAAACTATATAAACAAAAGATGTTTAGATCCTTCAGTAATTTTTAAGGAGATACAGGATGGAGAGACCAAGTGTTTGAGAAATGAGTCTTTATGCAAAAATTAGTCCTTGTTCTTGAAGGAAAAAAAAAAAAAGCACATAGGTAGCGTATTTCCTTGTCACTATTTCTGCAACCATTCATATTAACTATAACTTTTAACTTCTGTTTCACAAAGATAATTGGAGAGAGATAAGAGTTTGTCTGTCATACATGACCATTTTAGCAGACTAGCAAAGCTCACGGACAGACAAGGCCTAATTTGTTTTACAGCCACACACATTTCTTTATACCTTTTTAAAGAGGCAGAAATGAACATGGTTATTAATAGAACCCAAAGATATGGCCTTTCCATAGCATATAAAAATAAGAATAAAAGTCTACAAACTTGAAATTACGCTTGGTAGTTAATGTTTCACTATTCTTTACATATTACTTTGAAATTTTCTAAGTACCCAATGATTTTCTATTTTGTAACTTAATTTAATATTAATCCAAGATTTTAAGTTACCTAAAGATCTTGGAAATCATCTTTAAGGTGATATTCTAGAAAACATAATTACAGTTGATATAAAAAGGGTATTAGAATAATGATTTGATGAATACAAATTTATATTTTTCATAATCTTAAACAATAGGTAGGGGTGACTTTAGCATATTTAAACTGCATGAGTTTAGGGAACACAAAACCACATAAAACAATATGTATGCTTGCTTTATAATTAACCGTGATGCATCAGACAAAAGACATAACTATTTTTTACACCAATATTATTAAACTCATCTCATATTGCTAAGATTTACCTTAACTGTGAACTTGGATTTTTAAAATATTTTTGAGTTAGTTTTTATGAGAAAAAATTTTTAATCTAACATATTTAAAGTGTTAGAAGGTTGATTTTTTTTTCCCGCCCGAAAGAAGGTTAATTTTTTAATTTTCGATGAGTTTTAGAAATTTCAATTTATGTAAGCATGTAGTTATCTTTATAAATGTAATCAGGACAGAGCTCCTTTAATTTAAGAGACTTTATAATCTAATTCATTAATGGTGTCTGGAAATCGGCAAACATTTCACATGCCTACAGTGAGAGGTAAAGACCTTTGTGCATTTCTGACACATAGACTCACCCACACATAGAGACAGCTTAGACTCCAGTTTCACAACTTCAGCTCTATGTCAAGACTGAACATAGAAACACCAAAACTCACTGGCCCAAATATTAAAGAGCTGTTTTTTCCAGTGGGCATAAAATTGTTGATTGGTTTGTGATCAATATATACAAATAGACAGATGAAGAACAGAACAGATTCTTTGTCATCTGTCACCTGACAGAGAACAGATCTCTGTCATCCCTCTACAGAAATCACCAAGTAATTGGACTATGAAACCAAGTTCCCCATCATTGCTGCCACCATGGGGGAGTAACTTACGAGCCATTCATAAACCAGAATGAAAAATGAAGCGCAAAATCTGTAGTGAGGGAAAAGAATGAGAGAAACAGAGCATCAGCAAAGTTAAAATTTTATTCCCCTTGCGATTCACCTTTGAAACCAAGAAAAGACACGCCTGGGCTCAAACTCCTGCCAAAGTGTGCAGCAGCCACGCCGTTCAGCCGGCCTGTCGAGTGAATTCATGGGACATCTTAGTGGATGATCTCCAAAACTGTTAGCATAATTTTATTTTAAAAGTGGGTAAAAATCATGAGTGCTAAACAAGTGTAAAATGAACTCATAGCAAAGACTTTATTGAACTCATTAAATAATGAGGGAAGAACCAGTAAGATATTATAAACGCACCCTAAAGGAGAATCCAAAGAGCAGAGACACGCATACACAATCATGAATTCTGAAATGAATTTGTTAATAGAGGCAAAACTGGCTTCTTTAGGCTGAGGATGGAAAATCCATTGCTCCCCCACCAGATGAAATTCACAGGCATGTACAGGCAAGAGACATGGCCTTACCACCGGTCACCTATACCATATGGAGCTGTGAAACAGCTCAAAGTTAGTGAGTTTTCATGGGTAGGTTCAGACTAAGCTTGTCTGGCAGGACTGTTTCAAAGCTGATGAACAGCTTTTTCATACTTCTGAAATCACTGTACCAGCGGTCAGGGATGCAGCACTGAGCCGCTGCTGTCCTGGAGCACACTTTGCAGTTGGAGAGCCAGATATGAAACAGTTCATTGTAATTGCAATTAAGTGCTATAATGGACTATTAGTTATCTGATACAACATCTCAGATGTTGAGGATCAGAGAACACAATTTAGCAACTAGCTTTTAGCTCTGAGTTGAGTTTGGTGTGGGAAAGGGGCTTTGGAGATTTGGGGAGAAAAAGGAGGGGCCTGGAAGAGGCCCTGAGGCGGGATGGAGCCTGGGAAATCTCAGTCTGAAAACTGGAAAACAAGTAGAGAGATGTGGTGATTGTCACCTGACAGAGGGACTTGCTGGCCTTGTTAAGGATTTCAACATGTGGCGTAAGAGCAGTGGGAAGCCACTGAAGGATTAAGCTGGGAAATCACCTGATGGTGTTTGTGGCTTTTGGACTTCACTGAGAGCCAGGACTGGAGTTGGGCAAGGGGTGGGCTGCAGGTGGGGGGACACAGATCTAGTGCTCTGAGACTATCCAGATGACATGAAATCAACCTAGAGTAGGTCTTTACATGGATATGAAGGGGGAAAGTGTGTGTGTATGTGTATATTTGGGAACCCTCCAAAGCTTAATTTTTTGTTTGTTTCATATTATATGGTAGATATAGCCCCAAACTCAAATTAATCCTAGCTGTTTCACAGTTCCTGGATGTCTCTCAGTTTCTATCATCCATACCTTTCTCCATCCTATTCCTTCCCTGTCAGAATGTCCTATAGTCATGAACCTAAGATTATCAAAGAGCAGAACGACTGTGCGCTGAGGGCTGAGGGTCATGCTGAGGCACAAGACTGGCAGGCACTTGGTAGGTAAATGAGCTACAGCTAACGCTCAGCTCACATTGCTGTACTCACAGAAGCATCTACCCCTTTCTTCAGCAAATGTCGCTGAATGCCTGGCTGGTGTCAGGTAGGTTGAAGCTGAGCTCTGAAGAACATCCGGAGAAGAGCGGTCCAGCCAGAGGAAGGGGCTGGGTTGGGTGGGAGTGAGGGCCTCCTTGCACTTGCACCTGGGGGCCTCTCCTGCCTCCCTCTGCACCTAGCATTTCAGAGGACAGTGTGGCTTGCTGTGAGCCAGGGCATGATGTCAAGGGCAAATGGCATAGAGACCAGATGAGAAAGCAGAGGGAGATGTCAGCAGAAATTCTGGGGTAAACAAATAGATCTGGATACCTAACAGGAGAAAGGAAGGAAGGTCGTGTCAGGAGGGTAGCACTGGAGGAGGGGCTGGAGCCAGAGCGTTGACTGACCTGGGAGAGACACTTGCAGCCTCTGCAGGGGAAGGCCTGGGCAGGGCGTGGGAAGATGGGAGCAGGTGGGACACACGCCCTCAGACACAGTGCCAGGTACAAGGAAGAAAGGCAGGAATCAATGGTAATCCACAAATGATGAACTTGGGACAAAAATGATCTTATAAAGCCAAGCATCTGTTGTTATTATGGAGTGAAAAAAGGCATTATTAAAAACTATTTGGATAACAGGAAGAAACTGGGACTTCCTGAGCAAACCAGACATGTGAGATAGTAGTTTTGCTCTGTCACAACCTCAGAAACTCAGTGGCACCGAATAGGGATGTGTCCCCTGCTCTTGTGCCTGCAGCTCAGCTGGGGTTTGGTTCATCTGAGCTGTCCCTAGCCTGGCTGGGCTCTAAGGTGTTGGGGTCAGGTTTGCTTCATGAGTTTTCCATGATCTGGGACCAGCAACCATCAGGGACAGTTCTTCTCAAAGTGACTGCAGAAGTGTCAGAGGGCAGGACAACTGTGAAAATGCATGTCTCCCTCTGCTCACGCTAACTAGCGACATCTCGTTAGCCAATACCGGTCACAGGGACTTGGCTGGGCATCACTGTGTAAAGCAGTTATTACTAGAGGGGAGTGAAAAACTGGGGCAAACAATTTAACCTGCCACACCTGACCATCCTAGTTATCATGACTATAGATTTTCCCCAAGATTCAGAAATTAATGAGTAAAATTGTTATTCTATATATATATGGGTCCTATTTTTCTCAGTGTTCACTCTAAAATAACTTTAAATGTTTACAAGCTCTATTCTCATGCTGCAATTTATTCTCTCATATGTGTATTTTCTCTTTGTCCTTTTTAAAAATATATAATATGTTTTTCCCTTATTCTTCAATCGTATAGGGTCTTGTGTGTGGCTCCTCAGATAAGAAAAAGAAAATAGAGGCATTTCCATACAGAATTGAAAGTAAGTTCTAGTGCTGTTATCTCAGTTTCTAGAAGACATTAAACTGTGGGGATCTTTTGGACTATGTAGTGATGCCTCCTTAAGCTCAGTGAAGTGTTTATGCCTCTTGTATTTTGTGTGGTGTTGCTTCATTCAACTCCAAGAGTCAAGTGCAGCTTCACCTCTTTCTGCCATGGACGTTTTCCTGTTATGTTCCAGAGCCCTTATGTTTTCCTCACGTCCCGAGCAGAACCTTCCTCAACAGCTGCTTGAGCAGGCTATTGCCTGAAATTTAAAAGAGTTCATAGGCTTTTCAAAGTAATCATTTAACTTGCAGAAACTGGTAGAGGCTTTTCATAGTCCTGCTGAACTCCCTTATAACCTTGCCTTCAATAGATGAATTATTTTTCTTTCAGTTTCATGCTCAGCAATTTCCTAATTGGTAAGAAATGAAATCATTTTATTCTCTTGAAATCACAGTTTTGTGGTCATTCCTTCTCTAATATTTTATCATATGTTTTTGATAACCACAGCTATTAAAATCTTTCTGCCTTCCAGAGGGGAAAGTATAAATAATTTGTGAGTAGTCACCATCATCAATACTTATGTTCTTATAAAATGTTATTAACATTTTGATTTCTTTTGAAACTTGTAGGAACTCTTTGCTCTGGTTTCTTTCACAATGGCATGTGTTCTCTTGGCACTGGTAAGTAGGTGCCCATATCTTTCTCAGGGCAAGTGGCATTGGTCAGACTGAGAAGGATGTTGGTGCTTGAGGGGCCTGTGGAGACCCTCAGCCACTGTTCACGGTGTGCAGGCACAATCCCTACTCAGGGTGCTCCACTGAGACCACTGCCTTCACCAAGTTGACACGTGTCATGCAGAAGCAAAATAAGAACACACCAGTCATGAGGACAAAATTTCCTTGTATAGTAAAAAATAACAACAACACTATTCCACAGGAAACTATGGAGCTAGTAAGAAAAACTTGAGTAGTCCCTATTAAAATGCCTTCTCATTCTGAAATAATGTAGTGGGCAATACGGCATGACTTACCCTTTAGACTTAGGCCCACACTTAGCAATTTCTCAGTTAAAAAAAAAATGTACATTTAATCTCAATTTTTGGATCTAGGGAACAGCTACTCAATCCAGGAACCCCAGAAGCTTCAGGAGAACAATGATGTGCTAGGACCTTCTCTGTCTACTGATTCTGACTGTAGAGTCCAGGACAATAGTGGCTTTCAGAATCACAGCTAAATGTTTTGAATTTTGCTTCTTATTTTGTTTCCTGTACAGTTCTGTGCCTTCAAAGAGTCCCTCAGTCACACGTTCTTCAGCTTCTTTATCTACTCAGGATAATAATGCTTACTTCACCTCCTTCCGTGGGGAATCAAATGAGGACTTATACAAGCATATGAAAGTGTGAATGCCACAAAAAATCTGAATAGTTACATAAGAGCAGTAGTGACATCTTTACTAAAATGAAGTCTGCCCTTGAGAGTGGCAGGGTCCCTATCAGGAGCTAGCTTGATCAATACCAATATGGCTCAGACCTCCTTCTCTTCTCCAAAATCTCACTTCTCTTATCTGCAGCCATCCCCATCGAGAGTGGTTCCACAGCCTCTGGGAGAGTGAGTGTAATACTCACCTTCCAGTGCCTTCTTGGGGCGTCCCACAGTGCCTCAGGTGTGCTAGGTGCCAGGTCTACTCTGACCACACACTTCCATGGGCTCACTCATCCATTCATTCAGTCAGTCATTGTATTAGTTTTCTTTAGTTGTTTGAACAAATTACTACAAAGTTAGTGGCTTAAAAGAACACACGTTCATTAACTTACAGTTCTGTAGCTCAGAAGTCTTAAAATCAAGGTGTTGGCAGACTTATGTTCTTTTCTGGAGGATCTCAGGGAAAATTGGTCTCCTTGCCTTTTCCAGCTTCTAGAGGCTTCTGCATTCCTTGGCTCTAGCCCCCTTCCATCTTCAAAGCCAGTGGCAGCCAGTGGAATCTTTCTCACATTGCATCATCTGACTCGGGCTGTCCTGCCTTTCTGTCTTACTTTTTGAGGTCCCTTGTGATTATATTGGTACCACATGGATAATTCAGGATCCTCTCCAACTTGAAAGTCTGCTGATTAGCAACCTTAATTCCATCTGCAACTTTAATTCCCCCTTAGCGTGTAAAGTAACATATTCACAGATTTCTGGGATTCAGACACAGGCATCATTAGGGGCCATTATTTTACCTACCACAGCAATTCAGTCTGTCATGATTATGCAGCAATACATGTGAATTTCTACTATGTGCAGGAATGTCAGTGTTACAATGAAGTACTCAGCCATGTAGGTAAATAGAAAAAAAAAAGTTCTATTGAAAATGGTTGTGTCTAAGTAGATGGCTAAATTTTATAAACCTTTGATCCATTATGACTCCAGTTTCTTTCTCAGCCAACAGTTGAAGAACAATCTCTTCCCATTTTTGTTAGTACATCTTACACCACTCCTAATGTATTGCTCCAGGCACTTTCTGGACACTATTTATTATATCTATTATATACAAGATGAAGTCACACTTCATTTCATTAATAAAATATTAACTTATAGAATGTTTAGTTTAGAAGATAATGTAGCAATCACTCATCTGGCCTAATCTTATCAACATCTGTGGATGGATAAATAGGCATTGAGAGGTTGTGAGCTGCCCAGTTCCCACGGCTCTTCCCTGAGGTGGGACTAGAACCCAAGCCTTCTGATCCCCAGTCTGGTTCATGGTATCATTTCTGCTCAAGAAAGGATGCAGGACTCAGGATGACCCAGTTGTGTTGCAAAAGATTTTTCACCTTACTGATAATGCAATACACATAAGGCAAAGGAAACACCTTCCTTATTTACTCAGTTATGAAAATAGGGAATCCCGGTTACTGATCTGTCTCATAATTTCAAGGAAGTGTTTTGAGCCATTCTATTTTTTATTGAGATAAAATTTGCATATCATAAAATTAACCATTTTAGAATTAACAATCCAGTAGTACATTCCCAGTATTATTCAACCATACCTCTATCTAGTTTCAAAATATTTTTACCATCCCATAATGAAACAACATACCCATTAAGCAGTGACTCCAATTTTCCTGTCCTGCTAGCCCCTGGCAATCACTAACATGCTTTCTGTCTCTAGATTTGCCTGTCCTGGGATTCTTCATATAAATAGAATCATACAATATTTGTTCTCTTGTGTCTAACTTCTTTCACTTAGTATAATGTTTATCAGGTCCATCCATGTTGTCACATGGATCAATACCTCATTGTATTTTTGGACAAACAATATTGCACTGTATGCATGTACCGCATTTCATTTATTCGTTCATCTGTGGGTGGACACATGGGGGATTATTTTCACCATTTGGATATGGTGAATACTGCTGCCATGAGTATTTGTATACAAGTATGTGTTTGCATTCTTGTTTTTACTTCTTTGGGGTATATACATAGGAGTGGACTTGCTGGGTTCTGTGGTTATTATATGTTTAACATTTTGAGGAGCTTGTGCCCTTTCCTCATGTTAGATCCAGCGTAGGTTTTTAAGCAGCTGTCTCATGAGTCTCCATCTTAACTCTAAAGCCTTAGAGGTGATAAGATGCTTTGAAAAATGACCAGTTCCAAGCCCTGCCACTCGGGACTTTTATGACTTTGATCAAGTTTGTTAAGTACACTCTGAGCCTCAGTTTACTTACATGTTAGAGCTGAAATACTACCCACCTCACTAGGTCAATTGTTGCAATTCAAAGAAATAATGTATAGTAAACGACACTACAGTGCCTGGCAAATACTATACCCTCAACAGAGAATAGCTGTGCAATGACTGTTATATTTTCTATCTAAACTCACCCCCAACACCGCAGGTCCATATGGAAACACTTAACATCTTGATCCATTTATATATTCATTTAATGTTGTAGGGATGAAATAGATATTAGCTTATTTATGACTTAATCCTATGGAACAAAACCAAGGACTTTGTAAAGCTAAGAAATATTAAGTCTCCTGCCTCTTCTACCTACATGGTAAGTCATAGAGGAATTAACATGATAAAGTGTGATTTTTCTTTCAAAGCTATGTTCTTTTTCTCCTAGCAGCCTGTACTTTTAAGCATCATAAACTATTGACTTTCCCCCTATCTTCCCATATATTAATGATAAGTTTCTTAGTCAGTTCAGGTCTCCATAACAAAATACCATAACTAGGTGGCTTATAAACAACAGAAGTTTATTTCTGAAAGTTGTGGATGCTAGAAGTCCAAGATCAGGGTGCCAGAATGGTCAGGTTCTGTTGAGGGCATCTTCTGGGTTGCAGACTGCTGTCTTCTTGTGTCCTTACAAGACAGAAAGAGGCCACTCTTGGATAGGCACTAATCCCACTTACGAGGCTCAGCCCTCATGATGTTACCACTTCCCAGGGCCCCACCTCCGATTACCATCATATTAGATATTAGGGTTTCAACATAGGAATTTTGGGGAGAGACATTTAGCCTGTAACAGTATGCTGTCTTAAATCTTATCCCTGCTTACTCCTTTTTTTAACAATGATATAAAGACTGTTCAAATTTTTTTCTTAATAATTCTTCAGTAACTTTATCAGGTACTTTAGTCTAAAATCATTTAATTGGGACATTTACTCTTGTCTGATTTGTCTTTGCAAAGTGATTTTTAATAGCCGCTTTAAAATTCTAACTATTCACTTATTTTATGTCATTAAAAATGAAATGTTTGTTTAGATTTATTTCTTAAAACATGTTTCTTTTTTAATTTCAGTTTTTAAAATATGCCTACTCTAAAACTTACAGTATTTCTCTTAGCAATTCTCTAATCCCAATTTGATTAATAAAAGGAGGATCTAATTTAATTAATAAAAGTAGAATCTTTGCTTTTCGTTAGAATCACCTTTGATTTCCTTCTTTTATAGTTGTAAGTGTAGGCTATTTTACCCCAGAAGTTAATGTAATATTTATTTTCCTATTTTTTTCTCATTGACTCTATAGGATCTTTTTCAACTTACAAATTTTGAACCCTAATTTTCCTGTATATAAGACATCGTTGTGATATATTCACAGTTTTGATTGAGACAAATCCTTTATAGATCCTTAAACACTTTGTACAGAATGTACAAAACCACCTCTTCAGAATGTATGAGAAGAAGTATGTGCTTGCAGGTGTGCTTGAAGAATACATTAGTTCACTTCTTATGGAAAGATTATTAGATAGGAAAGGAAACTCCTCAAATACTGGTTAACAGTCATTAGCAAACTATAAAACAATCCCCATGTGCATGGGTCTTTCTTTTAAATGTAATGTATGTTATTTTTTTTTTTGTTTTTTCTCCCACAAAATGTCTAAAGCTTTAATTTTCTGCCTACCAGTCATTCTAGAACTGGAAGGCTTTAGAATTAAATGTCCTCATATATCAAAGCCTTGTAGATCAAAATATGAATTATTGCTTTTTGAAAAGGAGGTGCAGAAGATGGGAGGGGCTTTCTCTCAAGGCTTGCTTTGTTTGCTTCTGCTGGGAGACTGTCAGGGGTTGATATTATTTGAGCACTTTGTAGCACCTCATCACTCATTTGAATGTCTTATGTGCAAAGACAGTTGTATTATCTTGTTGTCATGTTGGACTTAGAGTTTCAAAGGAACCTCCTATGTTTTCATATTAAAGTGTCCTTTCACCTGCTTCCAGAATGAGAACTGGAATGCAACCAGACCTAAAGCTCACAAAGTTGTAAATTCCTCGACTTTGCTAATAGCTGAAGTTGGGATAAGAGGAACATTGAGGGCAGCTTGGTAGGGGTCCGTGGCCCCAGAAGTGTGTTGAAAAGAAGAAGGGCTTGATGTATTAAGACCTCAACTGCTGCAGCACCCTGATCACACATTTCCCTTAAGCATTCAGTACTGTAATATTCATTCAGTGTGTCCTCTTCACAAAGCGGCCCAGGTCTGGAGAGTCTGTGCCAGCAAAACCAGGTGAGTTCCTTGACCTCCTGGAGGGGAAGTCAAGTGGGGGAGACAGACCTCAATCCAATAAGCACAACAGAAAGGTGAAATTCCGACAGTGACATCAGCTGGAAAGCAAACATATGCTCAGCTACAAGAACACATTGCAGGGGAATTCAAGCAGGTCTCGATCTGCATATTTTAGGTACGTAAGATCTTTGAGGATTACCCAATAGACTACAGTATATCTTCTTCATCCAGTGTCTTCCTACGGGCCAGCAACCAAAACATGGCCATTCCTTATGATCCTGAGCGTTCACTGTTCTCATTTCCTTAGGGGCAGATCTTCTGTAACTTTCATATAGAACAGTTAATTTAAGAAGTTCCTAAAATAGGTTGAAGGACTGAGTTCACCTTCCTCTGTACCATTTAGTACCTGAGTCATTTAGAGAAAGCTATTTGACCTCTCTCAGCCCGTTTTCTTAATTTTAAATTGAGAATAATAAATACAGACCTCAAAAGTATTGTGAGGAGGAAATGATATATGTAAAATGTTTAGCACAATATCTGGCACATAGTAAGTGCTTAATAAAGTATGGCATCCGTCATTTTTTTTTCCATCATCATCATCATCAGCCAGCAAAAGAAGAAGGATGTCTTCCCTATTTGCCTTTTTTTCCCCCCCAGTTGATTCCCATAAGAATAGTTTATGTTGTGAGTGAACTTAAAACTTGGGAAGGACGTTTGAAGTTTGTGAATAACTTTAATCATATTTTAATGCATTTAATTACAAGTCTATAACTTGAACTTGATTAATGAATTGTAAAATGGGTCTTCTTTTAGACACAATTTGTATGCAAATAGAAGTTTCTATGAAACAGTACTCTGAATTCTCTGTCACATTTCATAAATCTGCTGTTCTGGGTCTGTTGCTGGTGCTTTGTTGGTTTCCTTTGGTGGTGACATAGTTCTCTGTTCTTTCTCAATCTTAGTGTCTTTACGTTGACATCTATGCATTTGAGGAGATGGCCACCTCTTCTAGGTTTTATAGGTGTTCTTTGCTGGTGTTGGACCTTTGCAGTTCAATTTCAGAACTTTCTCTCTTGTCTGTGCTTTGTTTCCATTCTGTGGTGGATTAATAGCAACCACCACCATTTAAAAACTGCACTGGAACTAATGTGCTGTCCTGTGGTTAATTCCCAAATTGGGGGGAACTTTCTGCAGGGATTGGAACCTGAACTCTGTGCCTGAGCTAAATTGCTGCCTTACTGTGGTTTCTCACCCTGGGAAAAACATTTCGTGTGGATCAGATTTTAATTGTTGGCCTTTTGGTCACTTCCAAGTCATGGCAGATCACTATAGACACACTGGGATGTGTGGAAATTTGGGCCTGGGAGTGAGTCTTCTCTGCAAACTGTACCCCCTGCAGTTCTGTTGCACTGACTGGTCTCCACTCTGTGGCACCCATGTCAATAGGAAGGCAGATCAGCTGTCTATGCTGCTCCCTGACACATCTGTGGTGAGTCAGCACCCACCTTCCCCAACACTGCAAACATTTCCTGTGAGGCAGGCCCCACACAAGTTCTCCACGAAGACTCACCAAACTCTGGGTGACTCTTTCCTCCTGTCAGCTGCAGCCCTCCCTCCTGTGTGGGTGCCTGGGAAGCTTGTGAGGAGGTTTGCTGGCCTGGGAAATAGGATGATGTACTCCCAAGCTGCTGCTGCTGCTGTTATTATTATTATTAATGGCCGGTGGTCCTGGCATCCTTCTCCCCTGCAGACTCCAAGTGGCTTCACACAAAGGGGGTTATGGCTTTGCCTTCTCCAGGTGGCTGCTCCGTGTGGTCTGCCAAGTGAACCCAAGGAAGCAGCTGGGACTGACACTGATCGGGGTGGTCCCCCCTCCCATCCACCATAGCTTTCCACGTCTTTGAGGACTCAACAGGTCTCTCCGCCTCTTCCCCCAAGTTCCAGTGATTACAGGATGGCAGTTTTTGTGTTTTAATAGTTGTGAGTTGATCTCTTGTGTGTGTTGGGTGGGTAGCAGGGGAGTGGTTTCTTGTTCATCTGT
This sequence comes from Cynocephalus volans, assembly GCF_027409185.1. Taxonomy (NCBI): domain Eukaryota; kingdom Metazoa; phylum Chordata; class Mammalia; order Dermoptera; family Cynocephalidae; genus Cynocephalus; species Cynocephalus volans. The sequence continues at coordinate 159,277,965 of NC_084464.1, read as the reverse complement.
TCTGCCATCTTGATCAAACAGGAGTTTCTAAAGAGACTTTTAAAGAACATTTCTTGAACGTCAGATTACTATGTAAGTAATCCTTATATAAGAAAAAATCGAGGAAAGTTTTTATTTGTAAACCCGGAAAATGTTTTTGCTTTAATCATTCACTGGAGGTTTGATGTTTTCCTGTGGTTTTGATATTTGACCTCAGCAGCGATGCCACATCTCTTCTGCGCGTGTCCCCGACCTGCCTGTCTCTGTCTGTGGGGCCCCCCCTTGTTCAGTCACACGGTACCTTCATGGTTTACACTTTCACGGAAACAGATTGTCTCATCTTCCTGCCTGTTCACTGTGTTTAAAAAACAAATCTAACGTTGAATTTTATGCTGAGGAGATGGTGAGAAACTGTTCAGAAGAACTAATTTGCTCGTGTTTTTTTAACAGCTTAAAAATCTGCACTCTTGAAGTTTTACACTGCGTGCAAGTAACTTTCCCTGAGTGTTGGGCTATTTCTGAGCCACTGAAGAGGAAGTCACATTTTCTGCGCTTAACCTATCTGGAGTCCCCAGAAAAATCAATTGGCAGCCTAGTTTTGGAAAATGATTTTGGCAATCAGATGCTGAAATTCATTCTGAATTCTGAATTACTGAAATTCACTCATCGATTCAGAACGCATTTATTGAAACCTTCCTGCATGTCAGGCACTTTGCTAGGTACTGGGCTTACCAAGTTGAATAACTCAGATTTCATCACTATTATAAAGACTTTAAACACAGACTAGGAGGAAACAAATGCTTAGAAAATATTTCCTATAAATTGTGGCAGGTGGTTCTAGCGGGGAAGTACAAGATGTATAAACACATGGGCTTGGCCTGTGCATTCACATTTGAGGATGTGAGGCCTTCCCAGAGTAGGTGAAATTTAAGCTGAGGCCTGATGAACAGTGGTGGTGGTGGTGGTGACAGCAGGAGCAGCGGTAGTAGTTAGTGTATTTTAACCTTACTTTTTGACCTAAAGTATCTGATTTTAACCTCACAATAATTCCTCGAGGCAGTTACTTTTTCGAATCCCATTTTATAAGCAAGTAATCTAAGCCTCAAAGAGGCTTAGTAACTATCCGTGTTCCCACAACCATTAAGTGGCAGAGCCTGGATTCAAATCTAGACACAGACCCAATAGTTCAACTGAGGGAAGACCAGGGTTGGAAAAGTGTTTGGAAGTAGGGGAGCTGTGTGCACGAAGGAATGGAGTAAAGCAGAGAGAGGGTGGCATGGCGAGGGCTGGACAGCTCAGGACTCCTCGAGTAAGTGCCCAGGGGACCTGGCAAGCATGGGGCGATGAAGCCAACAGGCAGGTTGGGCCAGGTCATGCAGAGCCTCACAGACTGTGGTGGGAATTTGTGCTGGCTGAATTTGATCGTCGCACCCTTGTTATGTAACAGTGTGGCCTTTTTTCTTAGGGTGGCACTGAATTTTAGAAATAAAGGGTCATGATGTCTGTAATTTACCCTCAAACTGCTCAGAAAATATAAAATGACAACAACAATGTTACACACACACACACACACACACACACACATTTAAAGAGAGAGAAAACAGACATACAAATATGGCAAAATTGGTAACAGTGGTTAACCTAGGTGAAGGACAGTTTGTTGTACTATTTTTACAACTTTTCTGTTTATACCTTTTTCCAAATAGAAGCTGAAAGAAGAAGAGGAATGAAGCAGAATGTACTTTATATACAGATTGTGATGGGGATCCATCCAGCACAGGATTGTAGGCTAAGGAGTGACCTGATGGGATTTGCCTGGCTCACTGTAGGGAGCGCACTGATGAGGTCAGGGACAGGGGAGTGAGTTGTGTGAAAATTAAAAACAAAACTCCAACCTCTCCAAAACCTCCTCTTTATTTTTTAGGTTGATGGTGGTCTCTTTATTCTTAACCTCCTTTATAATCCTTGCCTAAATTTCCAGAACTAAGATCTCATTACAGATGGCACTGTATCTAATCGTGAGTAATGCATACTTTAGAATTTTTTTTATGGCAACTTACAGTGCTGACATATGTTACTCCATTTAATGTAGTAATTACTTCATGTACCTATGTCACATCTTCACAAATAACCTATGGCATTCTGATGCAAGACCTGGGAAATTCGGCAAATATCCATGTATGTACGTGCACACATACACATATATGTATCTGAATGAATATGCATGCATACACACACACACACACACACACACACACACATATATATTCCCTCTCCCCTTAACAAACTACTGTCTGATATGAGAGAAAGAGAAGCAAACCAATGTTTGTCTGAATGCAGCGTGAGAAAGGAGAGACATCTGTTTTGCATACCAGGGCAAAACATCTAAATCCAGCGGCTGAAAGAAGGCAGCTGGAGGTGGAGCCACATCGTGGAGAGGTCAGGAAAATCTTTTTCAAAGCCACAGGTTTATTGTGCATTTTAAAGGACAAGCAGGAAATGGCGAGAAAAAAAGAAGGGAAATAAAGTCTTCTGTGGAAGCTGGCACTCTGCCAAATTCTCCCTGTGCATTTGACAACAGAGGGGTTTATTAGTCTCTTTTGTTTGAATCCTGAGTGGCAACAAAATGTTAATAATATATTACTTGCCTTATTGTATGTAACTGTTAATTTTCTGAGCTTTTAAAACATGAATCAGAATTAGATGCAGGATTCCCTGTTGTTTGTGAGAAATTCAGTCAACGTTTCTGGGATTTATCCAATTGAGGCTGACATCCGCCTTGTAGCATCCTGAAGAATCCACTTTCTCGTGGTAATTGAAGTGCTGTTCTGCAAGAGAGGTTGAAAAGCCCCTCCCACCTGCTTTCTTTTCAGTTGTCAGCCTATCACATGCTAGTTGTGTTCCTACTAAGAATTAGGAGTGGCTCAGAGGATGATGTTTCAGAAAGTTTCAGTAAGGTGACTGTCTGGCAGATCAATAGATCCCACCACCCTGCAGCTGTAGGATATACTCATGATGATTTTCCTTTATGGGTGAGGCAAAAGATCATTTTAGTAATTAAAAGCCCATCCTTACCACCCTTGCTAAGGAGGACAAAAATCTGATTGCTCAACTTTGCTTCTGTGTCACTGTCACTACTTACAAAGCTGTTGAAATGCCATCTGACGTAGTTCCTTAATCACATTATCTGGATCCCTCTAATATCTCTCTAGTGCTTTTCACCATGAGCATTTGCTCCAGGAATGGCTTAATATCCATTGCTGACTGACTGACTGACTGAGGGTCTGGCTGTCCCTTTCACCTATAGACCTGGACCTAGAGCACCTGCTAAGACTTCTTGTGGTCTGGGAACATGAAAATGCATAGCGGTCTGATCGTATAGTAGGAACACCGGAAATCTTTTGCCATCTAGAGCAAGCTATGTTTTTGGTTTCCTGAAAGACAGTCCTGGGATAGCTTCCTGAGTTTCCAGGAGAAAGATAATGCAATTAGTGTGTAATTATGGCACGCATATTTATTTTTAAAGTAAATTTGTTACGACTTGTGAACATATACAGGAGCTCACAAATTATAAATTTATAGCTTAATCAATTCTGATGACTTTAATGGAGTATGATTTGCACATTATGCATATCACCCAGTGTATATGTACAGTTTGATCATTTCCAGTAAATACATGCAGTTGTGCAACCGTCATCCCAATCCAGTGTTAGAACACTTCCATCATCCTAAAAAGTTCCCTCATGCATATTTGAGATGTCCTCACTTCCACCTTCAGCCCCAGGTACCTACTGATGTACTCTCTACTTATAGAGTTTTGCCTTTTTCCTAGAAATGTCATATAAATGGAATCATACAATATGCAATCGTTTTTCTGGCTTATTTCCCTTAGTGTAATTTTGAGATTTTTTTCAAAGTTGTTACATGTAAAGCTCTTCTTGATGAGCAAAATTCCATGACACATTTTGTGTATCTGTTCACCAGTTGGTGGACATTCTTACTGTTGTTGTAAGTTGTACTATGAAGCTTGCATACAAGTCTTTGTGTGGACCTGTGTTTTCATTTCTCTCAGTTAGATAACTAGGAGAAGAATTGCTGGGTCCTATGATAGTGTGTGTTTAACATTTTAAGAATGCTTGAGTGCCTGAATGTTTTCAAGTGGATGTAATATTTTATATTCCCACCAGCAAAGGAGGAGTGTGGTGGTTTCCAGTTTCTCTGCATCCTCATCAACACTTATATTGTCAGCTTTTTTATTATAGCCATTCTGTATCTTGATATATGGGTGTGTAGTGGTATCTTATTGTGGTTTTAACTTGCATTTGTCTAATTACTGGTCACATTAAGCATCTTTTTTTTACATGCGTATTAACCAATTGCGTATCTTGTTCACTAAAATGTCTATTCAAATATTTCTTCTAATTATGGCATTTTATTAGTCATGCCATGCACTGGAATGTTTGCTGTGTACATAGAAGTTGGGTTGTCCTTCCTTAAAAGTAAAAGAATGCACCCCACTGAACTCTTAAAACATTTTTTGGGGTACAATAATATTCCATGGTCGTGTAACCCGAGAGGAATTTGTATAAAATTCCATATTTTGCATAGCAAATGAAATTCTGAATCCAGCTTCTAGAATCAAAACCATTATTGTTTTCCCATTTGCCTCTCTGTTTTATTGTATATATTTGTTGATGATTCGTGGTTATAAGAGCATAAAAGCTGTCAGTCTTACAAAAGGTTGAGCTGAATCTCCCCTGCAACTTTTCTGTGAGTAAGTACTTAGTATTAATTATGATTAAAACAATAACTCTTTAACAAAGCATAAGTAACTCAAATTAATCAGCTGCTTTCCAGGCAAACACTTCCTGAGGTTCCGAGGGTTTTCATCAGCCAAGTGTAGTAATGACGCTGTTCTGCACAGTGCTGTTGTTTCCGCAGTAAATATGTAGATTGATTACTCATGAGCCCAGGTTGCAATGTACTGCTGTTTTGCTTTATTCTTTATGATGTTAGGAATCCTACACAGCAGGGGGCTGGTATCCACTACAGGGTCACCTTGGGACTTCTAATATGGAAATCTAAATGAATTCTTTGTTGCTGTAAATTATAAACAGAGCAACAGCAGCCTGCTTCCACACTTATAAATATGTATGTCCTCCCCACCAATGAAATTATGGTGAAGGATAGATCAAAGTGAATTAGCACCTATCAAGGAAATTTGATAGGTTATTCTGCGCTATAATTTTATTCCCCTTTCTTCTGAGTGTGACATAATAACGAAAGCCTGCATCTAACTCTCCACCCATTGTGGTTAACAACAGTTCAAATGTGGAAATGAATCTCCCAGTATATTACTTCTGTGCAGCAGGAGGCAAATTGAAAACTAAATTTTTACAATCAAAACGAGTTTGACTGTACTTGGACTCTGAATATTACTTAGTATTTGTGGCTACTGTAGTATTATGCTGTTATATACCTAAATGTTATAAAAATTAGTTGTCTATAAATCTCTTAGGTTTTCATAAGAAGCTTCCAAAGCAAGAAGTCCTAAAGATCTATTTACTTGATCATATAATTTTCCTGGCCTTGGTAACTGTAAGAATTCTGTTTACATAACCTACTGTTTTCAGTAGGACACAATGCTATGAAACCATCAAATAAAATCTCATTTCTACCACAAATATCAATGCCAAATTTGCTTTGAAAATGTTACAGATTCTTTTTCTAAAAGAGCGAATCCAACATAAGTGGCAGAAATTTGAAGTGAAAGTGAAAAAGCTGAAAATGAAAACTGACATGGCCTATATTTTAATCAGACGTGTAATCAGCAATGAAGTGTAAGGAGAGGTACCATGCAGAAGAAAAAGGAAAGTCATAAAATTTAAAAATTAAAATGAAGAAAATTTAAAAAATAGGGAAAAGAGAAAATAGCAGGGAAGAAGGAATAAATAGTAAAAAGAAAAAAAAAGGAGGGGGGCAATGCTGGACTAAGGAAGAAGTTTCTGCAGAGCCCAGACCATCACAATAACCTCATGGAGGCTCTCCCTTCCTTCCTCCTAAATCCTTCCAATGGTGCTCACTCCCTCACCAGTGACGCCTAAAATTCAAATGCAGTTATATCAGTCACTCAGGAGAATATTTTTCTACTTAATGTCTTTAAACGTTTACTTGTTTTTAATTTGGCCTGCTGTTGGCAATATACATTGTATCCTTTTTTATTTTATTTTATTTTATTTTATTTTATTATTTTTTATTTTTTTTAATTTTATTTTGTCGATATACATTGTAGCTGATTAATGCTCCCCATCACCAAAACCTCCCTCCCTTCTCCCTCCCCCCCTCCCCCCCAACAATGTCCTTTCTGTTTGTTTGTTGTATCAACTTCAAATAATTGTGGTTGTTATAGCTTCTTCCCCCCCCCCGTTTGTGTGTGTGTGTGTGTATGTGTGTGTGTGAATTTATATATTAATTTTTAGCTCCCTCCAATAAGTGAGAACATGTGGTATTTCTCTTTCTGTGCCTGACTTGTTTCACTTAATATAATTCTCTCAAGGTCCATCCATGTTGTTGCAAATGGCAGTATTTCATTCGTTTTTATAGCTGAGTAGTATTCCATTGTGTAGATGTACCACATTTTCCGTATCCACTCATCTGATGATGGGCATTTGGGCTGGTTCCAACTCTTGGCTATTGTAAAGAGTGCTGCGATGAACATTGGGGAACAGGTATACCTTCGACTTGATGATTTCCATTCCTCTGGGTATATTCCCAACAGTGGGATGGCTGGGTCGTATGGTAGATCTATTTGCAATTTTTTAAGGAACCTCCATACCATTTTCCATAGAGGCTGTACCATTTTGCAGTCCCAACAACAATGTATGAGAGTTCCTTTTTCTCCGCAGCCTTGCCAGCATTTATCGTTCAGAGTCTTTTGGATTTTAGCCATCCTAACTGGGGTTAGATGGTATCTCAATGTGGTTTTGATTTGCATTTCCCGGATGCTGAGTGATGTTGAGCATTTTTTCATATGTCTGTTGGCAATTTGGATATCTTCCTTAGAGAAATGCCTACTTAGCTCTTTTGCCCATTTTTTAATTGGGTTGCTTGTTTTCTTCTTGTAAAGTTGTTTGAGTTCCTTATATATTCTGGATATTAATCCTTTGTCAGATGTATATTTTGCAAATATTTTCTCCCACTCTGTTGGTTGTCTTTTAACTCTTTTAATTGTTTCTTTTGCTGTGCAGAAGCTTTTTAGTTTGATATAATCCCATTTGTTTATTTTTCCTTTGGTTGCCCGTGCTTTTGGGGTCGTATTCATGAAGTCTGTGCCCAGTCCTATTTCCTGAAGTGTTTCCCCTATGTTTTCTTTAAGAAGTTTTATTGTCTCAGGGTGTATATTTAAATCCTTAATCCATTTTGAGTTGATTTTAGTATACAGTGAGAGGTATGGATCTAGTTTCATTCTCCTGCATATGGATATCCAGTTATCCCAGCACCACTTGCTGAAGAGGCAGTCCCTTCCCCAGTGAATAGGCTTGGTGCCTTTGTCAAAGATCAGATGGCAGTAAGTGTGTGGGTTGATTTCTGGATTCTCTATTCTATTCCATTGGTCAGTGTGTCTGTTTTTATGCCAGTACCATACTGTTTTGGTTATTATAGCTTTGTAGTATAGCTTAAAGTCAGGTAGTGTTATGCCTCCAGCTTTATTTTTTTTGCTGAGAATTGCTTTGGCTATTTGTGGTCTTTTATTGTTCCATATAAATGTCTGAATAGTTTTTTCCATTTCTGAGAAAAATGTGTTTGGAATTTTGATGGGGATTGCATTGAATTTGTATATCACTTTGGGTAGTATGGACATTTTCACTATGTTGATTCTTCCAATCCAAGAGCATGGGATATCTTTCCATCTTCTTGTATCCTCTCTAATTTCTCTCAGCAGTGGTTTGTAGTTCTCATTATAGAGATTTTTCACCTCCTTGGTTAACTCAATTCCTAAGTATTTTATTTTTTTGGTGGCTATTGTAAATGGGCAGGCTTTCTTGATTTCTCCTTCTGCATGTTCACTATTGGAGAAAAGAAATGCTACTGATTTTTGTGTGTTGATTTTGTATCCTGCTACTGTGCTGAAATCATTGATCAATTCCAAGAGTTTTTTTGTAGAGGTTTTAGGCTGTTCGATATATAGGATCATGTCATCTGCAAACAGGGACAGTTTGACTTCATCTTTTCCAATCTGGATGCCCTTTATTTCCTTCTCTTCTCTGATTGCTCTGGCTAGTACTTCCAACACTATGTTGAATAGGAGTGGTGAGAGTGGGCATCCTTGTCTAGTGCCTGTTCTTAAAGGAAAAGCTTTCAGCTTTTCCCCATTCAGGATGATATTGGCAGTGGGTTTGGCATATATGGCTTTAATTATGTTGAGATACTTTCCCTCTATACCTAACTTATAGAGGGTCTTTGTCATGAATGAGTGCTGAACTTTATCAAATGCTTTTTCAGCATCTATAGAGATGATCATATGGTCCTTGTGTTTGAGTTTATTAATATGGTGTATCACATTTATTGATTTGCGTATGTTGAACCAACCTTGCATCCCTGGGATGAATCCCACTTGATCGTGATGAATAATTTTTCGTATGTGTTGCTGTATTCTGTTTGCTAGTATTTTAGTGAGGATTTTTGCATCTATATTCATCAAGGATATCGGCCTGTAGTTTTCTTTTTTGGTTATATCTTTACCTGGTTTTGGTATCAGGATGATGTTTGCTTCATAGAATGAGTTTGGGAGATTTGCGTCCGTTTCAATCTTTTGGAATAGTTTGTAAAGAATCGGTGTCAATTCCTCTTTGAATGTTTGGTAAAATTCTGCTGTGAATCCATCTGGTCCTGGGCTTTTCTTTGTTGGGAGCCTTCTGATAACAGCTTCAATCTCCTTTATTGTTATTGGTCTGTTCAAATTTTCTGCGTCTTCACGGTTCAGTTTTGGGAGCTTGTGTGTGTCCAGAAATTTATCCATTTCCTCCAGATTTTCAAATTTGTTGGCGTATAGTTGTTTATAGTAGTCTCGAATGATTCCTTGTATTTCAGATGAATCAGTTGTAATATCGCCTTTTTCATTTCTAATTTTTGTTATTTGAGTCTTCTCTCTTCTTTTTATTGTTAGCCATGCTAATAGTTTGTCAATTTTATTTATCTTTTCAAAAAACCAACTTTTTGATTCGTTGGTCTTTTGAATTGTTTTTTGGTTTTCAATTTCATTCAGTTCTGCTCCGATCTTAATGATTTCTTTCCGTCTGCTAACTTTAGGATTGGATTGTTCTTGTTTTTCTAGTTCTTTAAGGTGAAGTGTTAGGTTGTTCACTTGCCATCTTTCCATTCTTCTGAAGTGAGCATTTAATGCAATAAATTTTCCCCTCTATACTGCTTTTGCAGTATCCCACAGGTTTTGGTATGATGTATCATTGTTTTCATTAGTTTCAATAAACTTTTTGATTTCCTGCTTGATTTCTTCTTGGACCCATATGTCATTAAGTAGAATGCTGTTTAATTTCCATGTGTTTGTATAGTTTCCAGAGTTTTGTTTGTTATTAATTTCTAGTTTTAATCCATTGTGGTCTGAGAAGATACATGGGATAATTCCAATTTTTTTGAATTTATTGAGACTTGATTTGTGACCTAATATGTGATCTATCCTGGAGAATGATCCATGTGCTGATGAGAAGAATGAATATTCTGAGGTTGTTGGGTGGAATGTTCTGTAGATATCTGCCAATTCCAATTGGTCTAGAGTCTTGTTTAGATCTTGTGTTTCTCTACTGATTCTTTGCCTAGATGATCTGTCTAATATTGAAAGTGGAGTGTTCAGGTCCCCTGCTATTATGGTATTAGTGTCTATTTCCTTCTTTAGGTCTAATAGAGTTTGTTTTATAAATCTGGCTGCTCCAACATTGGGTGCGTACATATTTATGATTGTTATGTCTTCTTGATGGATCAGTCCTTTTATCATTAAGTAGTGTCCCTCATTGTCTCTTTTTATGGTTTTTAGTTTAAAGTCTATTTTGTCAGATATAAGAATAGCCACTCCAGCTCGTTTTTCTTTTCTGTTTGCATGGTAAATCTTTTTCCATCCTTTCACTCTTAGTCTGTGTGAATCTTTATGGGTGAGGTGGGTCTCTTGTAGGCAGCATATAGTTGGGTCCTGCTTTTTGATCCAGTCAGCCAGTCTGTGTCTTTTAATTGGGGAATTTAAGCCTTTAACATTAAGAGTTGTTATTGAAAGGTGTTGATTTATTCCTAGCATTTTATTGGTTGTTTGGTTGTCTTAGGTGTCTTTTGTTCCTTGCTTTCTGATTTACTGTTTGTTTTCTGTGTTTGTTGGTTCCTTAGGTTGTAGATAGTGTTTTTGTTAGTTTGTTTTCTCTTCATGAATGCCATTTTTATTGTACTAGCGGGTTTAGATTTTTCTTAGGTTTTTATGGCAGTGGTAGTTATTTTTCAGGAACCAAACCCAGTACTCCCTTGAGGATTTCTTGTAAAGGTGGTCTTGTGGTAGTGAACTCCCGCAGTTTTTGTTTGTCTGAGAAATATACTATTTGCCCCTCATTTCGGAAGGATAGCCTTGCAGGGTAGAGTATTCCTGGCTGGCAATCTTTGTCTTTTAGTATTTTGAAAATATCATCCCATTCCTTTCTAGCTTTTAGGGTTTGTGATGAAAAGTCTGATGTTAACCTGATTGGGGCTCCCTTATAGGTGATTTGACGCTTCTCTCTTGCAGCTTTTAAGATTCTCTCTTTGTCTCTGAGTTTTGCCAATTTGACTATGACATGTCTTGGAGAAGGCCTTTTTGGGTTGAATACGTTTGGAGATCGTTGAGCTTCCTGGATCTGAAGATCTGTGATTTTTCCTATACCTGGGAAGTTTTCTGCCACTATTTTGTTGAATATGTTTTCAATGGAATCTCCATTTTCCTCCCCTTCTGGAATACCCATGACTCGGATATTTGAGCGCTTGAGGTTGTCTGATATCTCTCTCAGATTTTCTTCCATGTCCTTGATTCTTTTTTCTTTCTTTTTGTCTGCTTGTGTTATTTCAAACAGCCCATCTTCAAGTTCAGAGGTTCTCTCTTCAACTTCGACAAGCCTGCTGGTTAAACTCTCCATTGTGTTTTTTATTTCGCTGAATAACTTCTTCAGTTCAGCAAGTTCTGCTACATTTTTTTTCAGGACATTGATTTCCTTGTATATTTCCTCTTTCAGAACCTGTATACTTTTCCTCATTTCATCATGATGTCTTGCTGAGTTTTCTTGTATCTCATTCAGTTTCCTTAGAATTATCACTCGAAATTCCTTGTCAGTTATTTCAAGGGCTTCTTGTTCTATAGGATCTAGAGTATGAGATTTATTAACTTTTGGTGGTGTACTTTCTTGATTTTTTGTATTTCTGGTGTCTTTTTTTTGGTGTTTATTCATTGTGGCAGGGGGTTTCACAGTCCACCGGTTTGAGACTAATGACTAACTAGGATGTTGCTGTGGTTGCCAATTTGGTATGGCTCGCGCCGTGACTGCTCAGTTGGCCTCTAGTGTCTTGTGTGTGTGGTTGCCTCGGGTCTTGGGCTTCTCCGGGGATCCACCTTTCTGGTCAGCTTGTACTCTGCTGGGCTGATGGATCACGTACCACAGGGTGTGTGATCTCTGTTGAGCTTTCACTTTCTGTACAGGACTTCTCCCCGTTCCGTGTGCTCTGGCGCAGGCTGTTAGATCGTGCAGTGGCGACCCCACCGGGTGTGTGGTTTCTGTCGAGTCTCTGCCTCCCTGGCCGCACGTCTCCCCCCTCTGTGCACACTGTGCTGGGCTGGGGTGTGTCTTCTGCACCCCTCGTCTATCAGCTGGGCCTTCAAGACCCTGCTCAGCACCGCCTCGCCCAGGAAGTCTACCAGGTTTCTGCTAGGCACAGACGACCGGTCTCTCTGGGTGCCTTTGTAGCACTGTGTAGATCTTTCTCGGGTCTTGTTCAACTTTGTATCCCCCCGGTATAAACCGAGTCTAGTGCCCGCCTGCAGCCTGCTCTCCGGCAGGTTCAAGCGGACCTGGGAACTCTCCTGCCACACTATTCCCAACCAGAAATTCGTTAGGCTTTTTTCCAAACTGGTGGTCGCAGAGATGGTATCTGCCTCCCAGTAACAGGAAGTTTACCGGGGCGGAGTCCAGGGTGTGGTGGAGTGACAGTCTGGCACGCCCGTACTTCCTAGCCCTCCCAACACTGGTCGGGACGCCCCACACCCCCAGCCCCGCCAGAGAACCGCGGAGGGAGTGGGAGAGGAGGCCGGCCCGCAGGGTCCGGAAAGCCCCGCGCCAGGCCAAGCAAATGGGCTCAGTGATGGCCGAGCAGGGCGGAGCTGCCCGCACCTGGGAAAATGGAGGCAGCACCGGGGCAATGAGTGGCCTGGTGGTGCAGGCGGGAGCCGCGTGGGCATCCACCCCCCGAACAGAGCTGTGCCAGGGATCACTCACAGTGCTGTGCCAGGTCGGGCGCTCGCTCTGTCTCTGGTTTGTTGCCTTCCGTGTTCTCGGCGCTGCCGCCTCGGGCTGTTCAGTCGCGGCGCCGCTCGGGCGCTCCCAGGAATCTTCTTTAATGCTGGCCTGAAACCTCGAATCCTGAATAGGGCAGCTGGCTGCCTTCAGTGCGGCCCCAGCCTCCGGGATCCTGGCTGCATCCACAGCAGCCCTGGCGCCGTGTTCCCTGTTTCAAGACTTGCTTTTGCAGCTAAGAATCAGTTCTTTTCCTGCTCCACACTTCAAAGCTGTTGCCTGTAAATGAGGCAGCCTCTCCTGCCGGGGGCAAAGTGGCGTTGAGCCCCCACGACCGGCCAGCAGCAGCAGTCCTCCCTTAAGAGATGGCCAGAGGAAGGTCCACAAGTTTCCCGGCTGCCTGAGGCCCAGTGGCCACCTTTTCCACCTCAGCTACTCCACGCCAGCCGCTGCAGCCGCCGCCATCTTGAAAACCGTCTACATTGTATCCTTATGGAATGAATTGCAATTCAAAGTGTCTTCCATTGCCTTTGCTCAGTTATGTGTGGGATTTCCTGTTCCATAAATAGTCCTGTCGTCTTGATCTTCTCATGAGATTTCTCTCAATCACTTATCTCCCTAGCATCCTTCCACTGTACCCTCTGGCTTAATAGATCCTGAAACACCAAAACAGACTTTCACTTTCTTATTCAAAATGCCAAACTTTTATATCCAGATTTTAGTGTTCTTAATATCTTTTGTGCCATTTGGTTGTTCAGGGTTACAACTTGTGTGTTCCTTTGGGGGTTTTTTTTGCTGGCTTGTTTGTTTTTCTAACCAATTAAGGGTAATGCTATTTTTTTTTTCAATAAATACATAGCTATTTTCTTTGCTGGTTGGTGTAGATGGAAATAAAGTTTGTCTGTGGTTGCTTAGTCATAACTAAAGCCTCACATGATCTTCCTTCCAATTCACACTATGCTCATATGTTGTTCAATTTGATGGGGACTCTCTTGTGTGCACGTTCTCACCTGTTCTCGCTCAATGGTAGGTATTTATATTTTTGAACTGCAACAGTATGTCTATTTGGACACTTTCCAGTTATTTATTTACATATTCCAGAATGTTTTCCAAATGAGAATGCTAAATGAAACTATCATACCAATCATGCATGTGCAATGGCCCGCTAAAATTCACAAACTGATTGGCACGCCCGTTGGACACACAGCACGGTATGGGTAATGAAAATGTTCCAGTTCCACAAGATTTTCAAGGTCTGTTTGCCTCAGACTATGTTTTAGATTTGGTCTGTCACACACGCATAACAGAGATCACTCAGGCTCACATTTACAGGGGATGACACAAAAGATGTTAAGAAACCTAACACTTTGATATAAAGGCTTGCAATTTTTTGATAAGAAAATTAAAAATCCATTTTGTTTTTCAAGCCCTTAAAAGTACATCAAAATGATGGTGTCTTAGTGAAGCGTGAGAGTGAGCGTGATTCTGTTCGAAAACCAAATGGTAAGAAGAAGGTGTTCTTCCACAGAACACCTTTCAGCTTCAGGAAAATTCATCAGTAAAGGTCAAAAGAATATTTAAAAGTAACACGAGTGTCAGTGATACCTACCCATTTCCTCCCATCTGAATTGAGAACCGGTGCTGTCTGTCAATGCCAAGGGTTTCTTAAGCACTGCTTAGAGACTGCACTGCCCCTTCGACAGGTTCATTGCTGGTAAGACCAGGATCGAGGGAAGGAAAACATCCCCTCTCCTGCCTGTTGATGGCACCTGTGGCTACTTAGGGCCATGAGCAGGCATCACTAGTGAGTTTGGGGAATGTGCTTTTCTTGTTCTCCCAATAAACCCCAGGATCCTTCCAATCCTACCGATGCCTCTCCAGCCCAGAGGGAGGGATGGCATTTGCACACTGTTACCCACACAGCGCCATATATGTGCATGAGGCAGAGCAGAAATGAAGATTAGCAGCGTGGCTATGTTCTGTGCCACAGGGAAAGGCCAAGCTCTCAACATTTGAAGCATTTCAAGCTCTCAACATTTGAAGCATTTCACTGTTTTTCTTTTCTTTCTAATACTAGTTACACATTTCACATTAAAAAGAGCAGCAGTACAGATGGGTGTAGAGTGAAAAGTAAGCCTCCTTTATTCCCTTTCCACAACATCAGTGCTCCCAGTCCCCAGAGATAATCGCTATTAATAGCTTCTTGTGTATACTTAACAAATGTGTTAGATAAGTATATATGCCTACAAATGTGTAATACCTGTGTGCCTATATTTTTTTTTGGAAAAGATCACAAATACATTCCTATGGTACATTCCGTTCTACAATTTTTTTTTTCACTTTAGCCATATCTAGACATCCTCCTAGATCAGTATGTATAATTCTACCTTATTCTTGAAAATAGCTGGACAGTATGCACAATTTATTTAATGAGATTCTTATTGGTAGATAAGTAGAATTTTCCAGTATTTAAGTTATTACAAATAATGCTTAATGAGCATCTGTGGTCATGTTTTAGTCTGCTTGGGCTGCCATAACAAAATAGCATACACTGAGTTGCTTAAACAACAAATGTGTTTTTCAGAATACTGGAGGCTAGGAGTCAAAGATCAAGATGCCAACAGGTTGGAAGCTTAGTGAGTGCGGTGTCACTGGTTTGCTGATGGCTGCCTTCTTGCTGTTTCCTCACAAGAGAGAGCATGCTCTGGTCTCTCTTACTCTTCTCCTAAAGACTCTAATACCGTCAAGGGGTCTTCACTCTTATGACCTCATATAAAGCTAATTACCTCTCAAAGGCCCCACCTCCAAGAACCATCATATTGGAGGGTTATGGCTTCAACATTTGAATTTGCTGGTGCCGGGGAGCAAACATTCAGTCTATATCAGTTTATATATCTTTGCATCCTTGAGTAAATCTTTCTATAAGACATAGTGTTAGAAATTATATTGCTTGATCAAATAATATACACATTGTATTTTTTTATATAAACCCTGATAAAATGCTCTCAACAAGTAGAGAGTCAACCTCTGTAGTTACTAGAGGTTGGGAAAGGGAGGGGAAGGGAGACAGAGAGAGTTTGGTTAATGGACATAAAATCACAGTTAGAGAGGAAAAATAAGTGCTAGTGGCGCTTGGCATCTATAATTAACAGTCACCTACTGCGTGTTCTCAAATGGCTGGAAGAGAGAGACTCAAATGTCCTCATCTCAAAGAAAGGGTGAATTTCTGCCGTGATGAATTTGCTAACTACCCCAATTTGATCATTATACATCGTATACCTGTATTGAAATAAAATATGACTCTATATCCCATAAATATGTGCAATCAATACGTTTCTGTTAAATGATTTATAAATGCTCTCAACAAGCAGTCCTTGAACGTGTGGTAGCCTTGCATCGTCTCCACTCTATTTATTGTGAAGCTTTTAAATATTTTCCAATCCAATAGGCAAATAATGCGATCTCATTCAATTTTTAGAAAAGATTAAGAGTGACATTTCAAATGATTATTGACCACTTGTATCTTTGTCCTTTGAATTACTTTTTAAATCTTTTTTTTTTTTTTATTGCGTTGTCTTTTTGCTTATTGATTTGTAAGATCTTCTGTATACTTAAGAAATTAGTCTCTTGGCAAATGATTGCTCATACTTTTCTCAGTTTGTTTTTCTTTTGAGTTTGACCATTGGGGTCTTCTTGTTATCAGTTGCTACATAATAAGTTATCCACATGTATTTTTCAAATAATTATTTTATTACTTCTCAAATTTCTGAGGTTTCTGAATTTGAACAGGGCACAGTGAGCACAATGTGACTATTTTCTGCGTGAAGGCTGCTGGGGTCATGGTGTCTCAGGTAACTTCTCCAGTCCAGGGCTTGTTGCTGGCTGCAGTGGCCTGACTGGGGTCATATTCCCAGGCCTTGGTTCTTGAGTCAGCTGGCCTAGGCCTCAAACATCTGTCACATTCTTTTGTTTAAGGCAGGTCCAGGCCCAGCTCAGATTCAAGGGGCACGGGCTACACATGGGCACACAATCCATGAGGCAAGGCATGGTTTTTTTGCAGTCACCAGTATGCAGACTACCAGAAGGTTATTTCTGTTTTTGTTTTGTTGCCACAGAAAATTTTTAAAGATGTTTTTGGTAGTCAGATATTTTCATCTATTTCATGGCTTCTGGTTTTAATGGCAGCTTAGAAAGGACTTCACTACTCCAAGATTACATTTCTTATTCGTTGTTTCATATGACAATTTTTCACATTAAAATTTTTGCTTTATCTTGATTCACTTTATTTTTAAGGAATACAATGAGATCTAAGTTAAACTTTGTTATTTTTTATCTGTCCTGACACTGCCTATAAATAACCCATCGTTCCCCACTGTTCTGAAGTGCTGTCTTTATTGTACCCCAAATTCCCATATTGATGTGTATTGATTTCCACACTCTCTATTTGCTACTCTTCTTCAGTTTCCACACAGTAACAATAACACCAAGCTGTTTTGAATGGAAGACTTTTTTCAGTGTTTTGAGGCACAGGGAAAACAAAGGGGCATTATCCAGGACTGAGTAACATGAGATGGACAGAAGGAAGTTCTCGAAAGAGGCCACATATCTACCCAACTGCAACTCAGAGAGAGAAATGACCAGGGAGACAACCCCAGGAGCCATCAGTTCTTTTCCTACAGGACGTGAGAAGGGTTAAGGCCTTGTTGAAAATAGAAGAATAAAGTGTGACCCCAGGAGGCTGGATGCCTAAGTTCATCTGAATTACATTTAAAGGGCTCAACTGTAATTCATTTCACCAGGTGGTCCCCAAAGGGTAGCAGTTGCCACCTGCCAAATTGTACCAGGTCTGAGTATACAGGTGATCATTTCCCTTTCAGCATATGGCCAGTCTAGGTAGGATGGGGCAAGCTGATGGTGCACATGTCCCACATCTGTCCCCTTTCATCATCTTTGGCTCCTTAAAAAAATGGGGCAAATGTAAATCAGCATTCTCCTGTGTAAAAGAAAGCCTATTTTATATTTAGGTATATGTGATTTTTTTTTTTTTTTTTTTTTTGCTTCACAAATATTTGTAAGATATTATTGGTATTGATTTCTTTACAGAAAATAGTTTCTTACAGGACTACCATTTGTATGGTTAAAATACATAAAAAATTTCAATATTTCACCATTGCCAAGGAAATACTGACACCCGTAGCCGTGATGAGTGGCATTAAAGCACTGACTCATTCATTCCCTTGAGTAGTTATGGTGTGTGCACACTGTTCTAGAGTGTTTATGGAAACACATTACTTGGGCCTCAAGATCGCCTCTGACCAGGATAAAACCTGCTTTTAGGGAGGAAAATTGTGAGGTTCTCCCAGCCAGCGTGAGTCATCACGTCCTACAGCCTTATGATAGGGAGTGTGTAGCTCCATCCAGTACCAGCTTGCAGTCATTAATTTCTCACAAGTCGAGTTTTTTACATGAATTCCTCAGTCCTTATTATTGTACATGCATCTTTTTTCAGCTAATATACATGAGAAAAGTTTTCAAATTTTTACGCTTTTTTTCATTTCCAGGATGAATAACTCCAAATTCCTTTAGCCTATTCGTATGAATCGTGTGTGTGTGTCTCCTGTGGGTTTAGTCCTCCCTGTGCTTTATAGACAGAAAGCAGGAAGTGCTAAGAGCCAGACGAGCCTCTTCTGTTGGCTGGTAGACCAGTGAGCCCTCTGAGAGTGAGCGCAGCAGCCCCTGCATCGGGACCTTCCACCTTTTACTCTGTTACTTTATGTTGTTTTCTCTGTGTGACAGAGCACAACGTGCAATGGCCATAACTGAAGTTGGACATCAAAAACATGTTTTGTGCTCTCCTCGTATTGATTCAGAGAGCTTATCACTGTGAGTTCCAGCTCACGTTTTTCTCTTCCCATATTCTTGTTGGCCAATTACATGTGTATTGACACTAGCGATTAATAAAAAGAAAAATAGTTCTTTGAGATTCATTTTTAATAACTAATAGATTCAGGGCTATACCCTTGATTTTGTAATTGCTAAATTTTTGTATGTCCAAATTATAGAACTTATACTTTTTCTTTAAAAAGAACACCGATTTTTTGTGATAATTACCTAAAAACCTGGATTTTGAATTAAACTCAGATTGTTTTATCACTTCAGGCAGGAGAAGAATGAAGTAAAGTGTAGAATAAAAATGATTTTAACCTCTGTCAAAATAATTTAAGACCATTTTACTATATACTTTTGTCATCAAATAGAATTCACTAAATCTGCACAATATAGTTGGTTTGTCAGATACCAGAAGGTGCTTTAGAAGATTTAGAAGGTATTCCTCCCCTCCAAGTAACTGACAATCTGGGAGAGAGGGAGAGAAAACATATAAAAGAATTTGCTGCAGAAGACCTAGGTTCATGTAGACGAGGTACCAGCTCCTGATCTGGAAGATTCTCTTAGACCAGGAGTGCTCTGGGTATGGTCTGTGGGCCAGTAACCAGCCCCAGTGACTCTCACATGCACCACACAGGAACTTGATGGTTCAGAACTAAATTGGTTAAATGCTGTTGGTTTCATTTAATTCACAAATTTCAAGTTACGAGCTTCACATTCATAGAAAATCCTTTATAATGTCGTACCTGTGGTGAAAGTGCTATTGTAGTCTTTTCAGTCTCAGCAAATATACAGTCAGAACTATACAGACCATACTGGCCCACATTTTATGTCACTTGAGTGTTATTATTTATGTCTGTCCTGCTATTATCCTGTCTTATATCCCCCAATGCACATCCACAGAAATAAATCAATGGCACAAAGTTTTATGTTAAGCACCAAAAATGAAAATGTGAGCAAAAATACTACAATTTAGAATAACTTGGCAAATGTAAATTGTCAGCAAAATTCCAGTACATATGTACATAGAATATGTAGCTATATGTGTAAGGATTAGAGGTTGCAAGTGTGGTTATTTTGCAGAAGTAATTTTTTTAAGTGCGTATAGTAGTTAAGATGTCGATTACCTCAATAATGCATGATGCGTGCACCCAGTTCTCTGTTGTTATTTTTTTTCAAATAGTGGCAAAGCACTTGAAGCTCTTGCCTCATTTTTAGTCAAAGCACAGTAAAATTTCTGTTAAACCAGTGGACTTCTTCCAGAACCAACACAAAATAATGCTCTCCAAAGTGAAATAAGGAGTTTATAAAGGCAGAGAAAAGAACAAAACCATAGAAAGAGCACTCAGAATTACGCACCTCAGAGGGAAACTGGGTCTAACAGTGTTCCCTAGAAGGCTGTAAAAATCAATCACAAAATTAATGGCAAAAGAAGCTACTGGGAACATTCTTTATCATCTAACCAAGAGAAATCGAGATGGAGTCCCAGAGTAGAGTGTCTCTTGGCCTTGGGCAGGGTCCAGCCTGTGTCCTGGAGAGGTCTCTCATGCCACACCCACACAGGGCTGTCAGCACAGGAACATTTAGCCTCCATGGCTCTAATCTGATCCCATTTTCTCCCATCAGACCTCCCATTTCTCTGCCTTTTGTCCTCTGCCCCTGAGTGTCTGTCATCAGGAAAGTTGTCCGTGCCCTTCACCTCCTATCTGCACAGTCCCTTTTCCTCGCTCTTTGTAAGTGGGTACATCTGTGTAATTCTGAGGCAAATGACTGTCAAGTCTTTGGACCACAAATCCAAAATGACTATCTTCAATGGACCTTATTAGAAACAAAATATAAGTTAATTTTCCCTGTCACCCCTTATTTCTGTGTCTAAATTGACTGGAAACTCAACAAATAATATTTAGCGTTCATTCACCCTCAAAACCGTGACTTCCCTCCCATCAGAGGCTGCCTGGAGGTCCGTGGCTGTTTACCGTGAGCTTAAAAACCAGCCACCATCCTTCCCTTCTTTGACTCAGAAAAGTTTAACTTTTGTCTGCTTGGTTTCATCTTCTTGACTCAAAACTAGCTTTTACCTGGTGGTTGGTGAAAGTTTAATAATTAGATCTCTGAGGAAAACAAAAGAGCCCTGTTTTATAGTTGTGCCAATTTCTGTGGTGTAAATACACCCATCTTGGCCATGTTAAAGCTACCAGTGTGTCCTCACTGAATGCAGGGTTGGGAAGAAAAGCACTCAGCTGGCTCTGACCCGGTGCCAGCCAGCTCCAGGACCACACCGCCTCCATGCTCATTTCCTTTGGAATAACTCCTCTAAATTCCCCTCACTGTATCCACATACTGGGTTTTGGGAAACTTCTGACATCTGCCTTTAAATACAGTAGCTATTACCAGTTCCCTGAAGCTATTAACACGAATGATTTACTACCTTAACTATTAAGTAGATGTAGGGGAATGACAAATGGCTTCTCTCTAAACTTCTAGGTTCTTTGGCTGGGCTCCAAATTAAATTGACATTAAGACAGATTAACAGGAGAAAAACCATATTTAATTACATATGCACACACGGGAGTCCCACAAAATATGAGACCAGAAGAAGGGGAGACCACTAAAGCTCATATAGCATCCTGAGCTGGAGAGAGGAATGGGTCTGGGGGTTCTGGGGGTATAGGGGTGACCCCAGTTCTGGGAGGGTGAGGGGAGGAGATGCCTGGTGAGTAAAGTGTGTCTTCTAGTGGGTATGAAAAGTCTCTCAAGTAATGAAGTGTCTCTGAGCAGTCCTCGGAAGAAAAGATGAGAGTCTGCCTGGGCCTGGGGTCAACCTCCAGCCTCCTCTCCTGTGACCTGAGTTGATCTTTCCTAGTTGATAAGATTCCTGGGTAGGGGATTCATGACAGTTGAGTTCCTTTTGTCTTTAGGCAGGTAAGGGGAGCACAGAGAAAGCCTCTGCCTGCATCCACTGTTCCCCAAGTGCCCTCAGCTCAAAGCAATCAGCATGCCATAACGTCATGTGTTGGGATGGAATTATCTGAACCCCTTCATAGAGAGCCAGTCAGAAACCAACATTTCTGCACACCGTCCTGTGGCACACGCACCATCCTGTGGCACACCGTCCTGTGACACAGTAGGTGCTTGCTCAGGTGGCACTGGTCTTTTCCTTAGCATTATGCCTAATGCCATTTTTTTCCTACGCATATAATATGTGTCATATACATGAAATATGCATGTATATACACACCAGTGACTCAAACCACACTCTGCCCAAAAATATGATTATTTTGTGAATGAGGGAACCTATATGAGACACTTGGACCATTTTAACACATTTAGGTTAAAATTTTTATTTAATCACAACACACAATTTTAAGACAGCATAGCAGCCCTCTTGGGGTTTAACCAGAAGGCAAATTTTAACTTCTGGGCCCCTGCAGCCTGAAGATGTTTCAACACCTGGACAGTGGGCCAAACCAGACAGTGATTATAGGGGGTGCTGGGAAGGACTGGAAGGGAAGTACTTCAGTGCATTGCTGGAGGCAGACCATGTAACCCTGACATTTTCACTGAGCAATGGGCTCGCTGCCTGATGCACACAGAAAGCCAGACTCTGGGGCACTGGTTTTGTGAGAAGAAAGACCTTTATTGTGTGGCCAGCCAGCAAGAAGCCAGGAGGCTACGCTCAAATCTCTCTTTCCTATCTGGACTTAGGTCAAACTCTTCTGGGTTGGAGGAACAGGTTGGAAGTCAGGAGCACTGGGGGGCAGGTTTTTATTGGTGAACTCTGACGTTTCAAGTTCTGGTCATGTCCTGGCCTCTTTGGTTCTGTGGGAAGAAACGTTGGTTCCAGGTGTTATTTGTAGGTCAGAGCTCCTTCTATTGTGTGTGGGGAGCTGCATGACTTGCAGATTTGGCTCGGCTCCATCTGCAAGAGAGCTGAAGCAATGGTTAAACAACAGACCCAGTTTGAGTCGGTCATGTGTTTACAATATTACCTGTGTTTTGGGGAAACTTCTTTTGTCCTATTTTTCCCAAGTCGAAGGAAAAGTCTGCTATCCACATACTGCAGGGAAATGGAGGTAGACAAATTTGCCTTTGGTCCTGGGAGGAAAGCAGAGTTCAGAGAGGAGCCTTGTGTGGTGGCCCTGCCTGCTCTGACTCATCACTTCATGTGCCGGCCTGCTGCGGTCGTGGGCAGCAGCCGGAGCTCCTCCACCTTCCTCCTGGTTCCGCTTGTGCCGCTGTTCTCAGGGGACTCCCTTTCACTTCCATTTCCACAGGTTAAAGTCCTACCTGTACTTCAGATAGTCCAGTTTACATGCTGTCAGTTCCAGAAAGACTATCTTGATAACTTTGGCTTTAAATGTGTTCTTCTTGCTCTCGATTCACCTAAAATATTCCATTTAACTGTATTTTAAAATATGTTAGTTCCCTACTGTCTTCAATCTCATAATGCAAACCATGTCTAGAAAATAGTGAGCCTTCAAGACATACTTGTAGATAACGGGAAAAAAGAATAACTGGTTAGAAAGATGGACAGTGTATGTTCAGTAAGTACAGTGGTTGTTGATTATGACCTGATTGAAGATAACATGATAGCTGATGAGAAGGTCAAGGCATGAAGAAGCATTCCTGTTCATAAAGGTAGCAGACGTTACTTTGGCAAATGGAAAGATATAAATAAGAAAACAAATACTACCCTAAATCTCACTTCCCAGTGATAAGCACTATTCACCTTTGGTTAGATTTCCTCCATCTGAAGATAAGAGCATTTCGTAAATATTTTATAAAAGCACAAGGCTAGATATTATTTTTGGTTTCCCCCAAAACTTCCCTCAGAGTGATATTAGCAGCAGGTTTGGGGGAGAGTATTGGTCCACTGTCGGTAGGTATCTCATAGTAACCTTTGTAAAGATGGATTTATGTAATATTTTGTAATTCCGATCAGGATGCACTGGAAGATATTTCCATGTGGTCTCCTTTTTGGACAACAAGAAATGCATTTCTGCAAATGCTTTTCTGAAGTTGCTCCCTTTCAGCGTGATCTGTGAAATCTGTGGCTGACTTTCCAGGGCCTCCCGACTCCACAGTCATCATCGTGGCCATGCTGACACTGCTGCAGGGAGGAGGACATCCACACAAGCTGGCCATGCAGGTGGGCAAGGGCTGCTGTGAGCAGCTGCCAGTTTCGAGAAAGAGATTCTGCAGGCAGAGAAGCTCTAGCATGTCCCGCCTCTTTGCCCTTAACTTCAGCCTGTGATTTGCAATAGATCTGGGATGACTTGTTGTATACTGGGTTTGTAATTTTGGGGGGTCATTTAGACATATTTCCCATTCATTTTGCTGTATCCGCCTTTGAAGCAAATTACAAAGGAGCCACAGAGGAATCAGGCCGCTGCTTCAGTTCTCTTAAAATTAAAGCTGTTGAAACGTGGGAAGGGGGGTGGATCCCCAAAATTCTCATCTAATTAAACCGTGTTTTAACTATTACTTCAGAAACATCAAAATTGTATGAAAATCGCCGCATGTCACTTTGCAAGTTCTGTCCATCCAGATAGCTGTGCTCCATACCAGAAGGACGTGCCACGGTCAGTGAAGACTCCACCAACTTTAGTCTTGCAAACACCTACTTAGTAACCATGTGCATGACCCACATTAGCCAAAGCATTTTTAGGTAAACAATAACTCTGATGAGCACAAATTGCACGTGCCTGCATTTCCTTTTCTGCAAGAGGCAGATAATTTTATCCATTTTGGAGAATTGTTGTGAAGTATACATAAAAATAATGCAGATGAAGGGACATTGTGAACAGTGCAAAGCAGCAGTAATGCATAAACATTATTGATTATGGCACATTCATGATTTCCTAAAACCCAGACCTCATTTTCTCTCTACCTTATGTATATCATGACTCTTCATTTCAAGGGCATAAAACTTTTTTCAAGTAAAATAGTTTTGTAATTCAGAGGGTTCACCATGCCAAACTAATCTGATTGTTCGTTGAGATTTATTTGTAATATTTTAGTTTTACAGATTTATTTTAACTGGAACATTGGCAAATATAAGACAGTTTAAAGTAGCGATTACAAGTGTCAATTACAGGGGTTTTGCTGTACTGTGGAAAATATGCTTTCCTACAAGTCGGTTTGTTATATTCATACTTCTCAAAACTCAGTAATCAGAGGTCTGTTCTTGATTTATTGAAGATGTAGCAGATGAGGAAAGCTTTGTCTGTAAAACTAGAAGACATTTTGTGTGCCACA
Source organism: Cynocephalus volans (assembly GCF_027409185.1). NCBI lineage: Eukaryota > Metazoa > Chordata > Mammalia > Dermoptera > Cynocephalidae > Cynocephalus > Cynocephalus volans. The sequence continues at coordinate 159,253,312 of NC_084464.1, read as the reverse complement.
AGCAACGTAAGTTATCAGACAGGAGAAAAAAACGCACACTCTAACCCAAAATGTGATGAGTGCAAAATTATTTTTTAACAATGGCCACACAGAGTATCTGAATATGTTGTTTATCATTTAAAATTGCATTGCTATGGCAATCTAATCAATTAAACCATTATATTCTCTAGTATCGATAACACATTGTTCTCTTCTTATAGAAGGAAAATGTGCCTAAAATAGAGATAATGCCTTAACAATAAGAGCTTGGATTAGATCTTTTGGAGGCTTGTGAGGGAGCCTTAGAGTGTGCAGAAGTGAAGTGATAGTGTCAATGAAAAAGAAGAAAAGCTGAGAGAGAGGGACAATTAGAGAAAAGAGTCACGTAACACCAGCTGCTCTAGCAGCGTATTGTGTAGTTGCATTCTTCGTTTCTAAATTAAAAAACAGATTCAGGTTTCTGGGCTCAAGGAAGCTGTAGATAAGAGTAAATGCCACATGTGTTAGGTTGAGCCTGAACAAAGCAGAGAGGGTAAGAGTACTGAACACTGCTGGCTCCGTGGGCAGCTGCTTGGCTGCTTTCTGGGCCAAGGGTTACGGGGAGGGGTAGTGTCAAGTGTGCAGAGGAGGAAAGTAGAAGGGACCAGGAATACCTGGAAAATGGGCTCATCTGTCATTGAGTGAGTGACTGGGATCATCTCCTTCTCTCCTTTCATTCTGTCATGCACACGACAATAGCCACGATAAGCTGTGCATTCTTGAGTGCAGCTGTGATTGTGTGTGGTGAACACCCCTCTAGGAAAAAGGAAATGAACCTAGAACCAAAGGAAGAATATAATAGTGAGAAATGCCCCCAAACAGTGATAAGACTGTCATATAAACAGTTACAAAGCACGGTGCTGTGAAAATAAGAATGCATTACTGCGCTCACCCCCCACCCCAACACAGAGGGTTCTTACATGCCCTGGTTCCACTGTTTATTGCTACGTAACAAAACACTCCAAAGCTTGGCTTTTTGAAATGACAACCATGTTATCGTCGCACAATATTGTATGCGTTACAGATTTGGGCAGGGCTCAGATGGGTGATTTTTGTATTCTGCATAGCATCGTCTGAGATCACTTGATGGCACCCAGCTGGTAGAGGGGCTCACATTCTGGCATCTTGGGAGGGGTGGCTGGAAGGGCAGATTCAATTACGGACAGGAGACCAACTCATAGCCTCTCCTGGATGGGTGGTGTCAGAGCTCGGGGCACCCAGAGAGTGTTGCAAGTGACAAGATGTGGAAGGTGCCAGTTTTAGGCCTGGGCCCAGAAACTGGCCAAGCATCACTTCCACTGTTTTCTGTGTGCCAGAGTAGTCACAGAGCCTGCCAGACTCAAGGAGAGGAGACAGAGACCCGCCTTCAGTGGGAGGAATGTAGAGGAATTCGTGGCCAGCTTCTGTTCTTCCATGGCCCTTTCCTTTCCAGACATAAGCTCGGCATCTCATAAGAATAATAGCTGTGTTTTCTCTTCACTGACAATTATTCTCCACCTGTCACCCCATGCCATCACATCTGCTGTGCTTCATCTCCACTTCAGTCTCTTCTCCAGGACTGATGAGTGGATTTTCACCTCTTGCTGACAACAAGGTGCCATCTAGTTCCCCAACTGTAACTGTTCAGGCCCCGCCACCTGAACTGATAACATACCCCTCAGTCGTACCAAGCTCCCTTCTTCTGGATAATTCCACTTATCCTTCATTGTTCAACTTCTCCGAGGAGCCTTTCCTTAAATCCTGTCCCTTGTCCCCACTGTGCCCTCGTTCATTCATGCAGGTATTCAATCACTGTTTGTTTGACAAATACTCATCGAGGCACCGGTAGGCACCCAGCTCACTGCAGGTGGGACTAGCATAACCGTAGGTAAGCTGGGCATCCTCGCCAATCTCGGATGCTACACTGGGGGCGTGGGTCTCCAGGTAGTACATGGGAGCGTTGTGTGTTGGATTCTCAACCACCTCCACACGTTATCAACACCTTCAGAGAAAGGCCAGGCCGCGATTAGCAACTCCAGCCCCGTGAGACCCGCGCGGAAGAGTGTGTTCATTTTCCTGTGCCGTGCAGCCAGCTCTCCTCTTGCAGACTCCAGTGTCAGAGGGAAGAGAGAAAAACTGCCTGGCTCAGAGGAGTTGCAGGGAGGTTTTTATCAGGATGTTTAATAGCTGGGGTTGGAATTCAATTTTGAATTTTCCTGCTGTGGCAGTTAAACATAAGGCTTTCTATTACCACTTCTCTTTCATTCTTCTCAGCTATATTTTCACTGGAAAGTTTTTCCGCTGGTCATGAAAGCAACCAAATGTAAGAAAAATCAATGCAAAAGTTTTAAAAATAGTACCAAATAAGTGGTCTATAAAATACGATTGTGGTAGCGTCAAGTGAGGTCTGTCTGATCTTTAGAGATAACACCTATTGTCAGCTGGGACTTTGGAGTTGCTTCAAATTCTCCATCTTAAATGTTTGTGGAATGAGCACACAATTAGGCTTTGAGACAACAAAATAATATCAGCATGAAATGAATATAGTTATAAATGATGAGCCACATTCATCCAACATTTATACCATTCTAATGCTTGTAAATAATAATTTGAAAACAACTAAAACATTATAGCCAGCTAGACAGTGACAGTGATGTATTCATAGCACATACAAGAGGGATCACCAGGAGCTGTGAGCATTGGGAAGGGTAATTTGGAAAAGATTCCACTTAAGACACAAAAATGCAAAGAACTTTGAGGGTGAAGACATCAGGAGAAGAGTGGTCCAGATACAGAGACACACATGAGCAAGGTGAGATTTGGAATCAGGAGGTGCTTACGATGCCTTAAGGTCCCAGCAAGACACTCATAAGAAATGAGTCTTGGAAAGGTACATGGGTGCCTTATTGAGGACGGGTTTGGATCTCGTCCTGATGAGATTGAGATTGTTTTCAGTTTAGAAAAGAATGGGACACTACTTTTTTTTTTTTTTTTAAGATAGTGTGAATGTTTTTATAGCTTTCATTGAGGGAGCTTAATCTCTCAGTCATTTGGGGTCTGAACTGGAGTTGAGAGAGATACTTACAAGACTCCCATCGTGTTCCAGGAAAGAAGTGGTGAGAAGGAAGTGATGGCAGTGACTGGGGAAGGAGAGAGGATGGAAGCCCTTGAAGGCAGCGGCCACAGAGATGTTCAACTGCTCATGGCAGGGCTGAGGGTGAAGGGCTGTCAGGAGAGTGGCATAAGGTGGCTGGGACAGGAGTGAAGTTGATAGTCATTTTCAGTTTAATATGTTTGTTCAAAAATTATTTACCGTGTTGTTCTTTGTGCCAATAGCATGCTAAAAAGTTTGGCAGCGCTGCGATAACTTATGCAGTTCTTTCTAGGAGGGCACCGATAAGGTTAGGGAGAACGGCTTGGCACAGCTTGAGTGAATCTCAGAGTCAGGGCACAGAATCAGAGAGACACAGCTCTTCTGACTTCGGAGTCATTACTTCTTGTTCACCTTGTGGCTGGGGTGAATGTGATCATGATCATGATACATTTGTTGAGACATTATTTGCCAAGCATCAAGCGGTGTATGTTAAAGATATTTTATTATTTAGTTCTCACAGAGCTCTGTGCACTAGATACAGCTGACTAGTACATAGTCACATACGCAAACTGAGGCTCAGATGCGATGAGGAACGTGCCCAAGCTCTCTCCTGCAGTGCACCTCTGTCCCTTACTGCATTGCACCTCTGTCCCTATGTGCAGTGCACATCTGTCCCTACGTGCAGTGCATATCTGTCCCTATGTGCAGTGCACCACTGTTCTTCCTGCAGTGCACCTCTGTCCCTTTCTGCAGTGCACCTCTGTCCCTACGTGCAGTGCACCACTGTTCTTCCTGCAGTGCCCCTCTGTCCCTTTCTGCAGTGCGCCTCTGTCCCTTTCTGCAGCGCACCTCTGTCCCTGCATGCAGTGCACCTCTGTCCCTTTCTGCAGTGCACCTCTGTCCCTTTCTGCAGTGCACTTCTGTCCCTTTCTGCATTGCACCTCTGTCCCTTTCTGCAGTGCACCTCTGTCCCTGCCTGCAGTGCACCTCTGTCCCTTCCTGCAGTGAACAGAGATAGTATAGTGAGGACACAGAGGTGTGTGAGGTAAGGCCAGTGTCTATTTTAAACCACATCCTCTTTGTTACTAACGTTATGCATCTACAGAATATTTTGTTTCCTAATGAGAACAAAGCTAACTGGACTACATGGAGTATAAAGCAATGACCAAACCACATAAGTTCTGTGCTTTACACTGGCTTAGCTAATCACTGACATGTTACTACAACATCGCATAGCTCCACTTTCAACAAATTCCTAATGACTGGGATTATCTGCACCTTTGCTTGGCAGAGCTTACTGAAAGCAGCTTTGGATTTAACACTATAAAAGGAGAATATAGAAATATGTATTTACTAAGCACCTGTAAAACAAAATTTTTATTTCTTTCTCCAGATATATTCTCTACAGCATTAAACTGATGACCAATTTCACTAAATTACCTTTATTTTAAGAATATTAAAATACAAACACTTAGGAAAGATGAGGCTTCACAATAACAGCACTGAGGATTGTTTGCCTGATTTTAAACTTCAAAAAATCTGCTTCTTTACAGGATCTAGTTTGCTATCATCCAGAGAATCTGTCAGGGTACACAGGAAATAGATTGGAAGTTTGTAAACCATCCACTTGTGAGAAAACTTCACAAGACTATTTGAGAGAAGTCTAGATAAGGACTAACCAAGAGCATTGCTCTTACAAGCAGCAATGGCATGACTCTCTCAAGGCTTAGCAGTGCTCTTCACCTACGTATTTACTTTTCTTGAGACAGCAACTTCTTTCTACCAAGAGTTATAATTAGATCTAACTGCTTTCTCCATAGGTGGCTCACGCACTTCAAGTCTTTTACCTCTGAAAAACCTGGATGATGTCAAAGTAAAGATGTGTTTGTCTTCTCCCCTGTAGACATGCATGCACTTTACAAAGCCATTGTATAGTTCGGCTGCAATTTGTAGCCTTTGAAAATTCTATAGTAATGTTTAGTGCTCAGATATGTTGGGCAAAGGGGCTCGTGCTTGGAGGACATTCTGAAAACAAACTTTTTGTGGTTTCTGAAGAACTACTCAAGCTTATAAGACCTCGAAGCCTCATGCGTAGGAGAATAGGTACCCAGCAAAATGACCCTAGTTCTTATCTTTGATATCCAATCTTCAGTCATACACTGAGCAATAGACAGTTGGAGGAAGTAAACAGAAACTGGCAGGACTCACTGGTATCTTAGCTTTGACCTCTCATCACACACACAAAATAAATAAATAAATAAATAAAAGAGCTTTTTAGTTGAAAAAGAAAAGTCACTTTTATAGTAAGATTGTTTTGAACAGCTCAAGCTGTGCCTGGTATTTCCTCCGGGCATCCATGAACCCACTTGTGATGCCATCAGCAGAAGAGCTGGGCCCTGCTGGGGCTGCACAGAGCCACTGCCCCCTCTGTTTTCAAGCCTGGCAGAGTTCTGACTGCAGCCATAGAACCTCCTGGTAGCATTTGAAAGGCTTTAACAAGAATGCCCCCTTATAATATGTTCTGTTACAGCGGTGATTGTTACTGGTATTATTTCTTACTTTGTAGCGAGAGTGAAGTCTCCCTTGGGATGTACGGAGAATGGATGGAGAAATACTGACGACAGATGGTAGTGGCCACTTGATTTCCTACCATAAAGGCAGGCTCCACTTGCTATATGGTGTCCCAGTCAGCAATGTCCTCCTCTGGAAGAACTGATTGTTCTAAGACCCTGGAGGCAGAGCGTGGGAAATGGACCCACGTTTGCTGTTAATAAAATTATGGAAAATAAACTCTATTTAAAAACTAAAGTGATCATTTCCCAATTGTCCCGTAGATTCATTTACGGGATTTAGAATTCTGTTTCCCACCTGAATCAACAGTGCTTAGAACAGAGTGAGACAGACTGTTCCCAGGCTCATGGTATAGATGGCTGAGAAGAAAGCGGAGGGGTCACTGATCTGTCCACCCCACTCTGTTAGGGCCACGTGAAGTCAGGACAGCATCCATCTCTTCCTCCGCCCCTCCTCAAGGTTGACATACATTTACAGATGTTCTTCACCTCCACACATGAGTCTCCAACTCAGGGAGCTCCTCTCAACGTGCAGCATAAATTAAATTGCTGTATTTAGATGCCATTTGCTCCAGTCCTGACCTAAACAAAAATATCTTGTGATTATATATTTCTGTCACATGCAAAATCCCACCATATTTAACCATATTTAAAAATTGATGTTCGTTCACATGGACCCCTGTTTTCCTGGATCACCTACTTGTGACCATAGAATGTAGCATATGCTTTATTTTTATGACCAAATTACCATGGCATAAATTTCTATAGACAGTGGAAATGGTTTCAGTTTTATAGGACACCGTCACACACACACTCAAGAGTAAATACGTTCGGTTCTTCCACTCCAGACATCTCATGCTGTCATCATGCTGTGGCCTCTGCCCCTGGTGGTTATAACCGCTGCTCTTCTGGGCAGCGTTGTGTCTTTACTGGTGACTGCTAGCTCAGATGACCCCAACTCGAGCCTCGGGGATGACATTGCTCTCCAAATTTCTGACAACATAGCTCATAGAACCAAGTTCTAACTTTTAACAACACTTGACTGAATGTTTAGAGGTAATGATGGTAACCCATACAGGAAAAATAATTAACAACTGCTTCTAGGAGCAATTCATTACTGCAGGTCCCCACCCGATCTCAGAATCCCTCCCTAGCTTGCGGCTGGCCTCCAGGTGTGGCAAGTCTCTCCAGGCAGCCTCAGGGCATCCCTAGACGTCACTCCTCCTCCCAGAGTCCAGGCCCAGGTGCTTCCCTGGTCCCAGAGAATGAGGGATTTCTCTCTTCCCTCCTCCAAGCTTCGACTCCTTTGAGATTAGCTCATTCAGTTTCTTTGGTGATACATCAGTTCTCAGTAAAAAGAAAACTTAACTTCCAAAGCCGGGATAAAACACAGGACCACCCATACAGGTGTCCAAGTGGTACACTGCACAAGGTTGCCCACCTTTAAGACGGCGATATTCATGTGTAAACATATGGTTGCTCATTTGAGAGCCAGAAGCTGCACTCCCCAGGCCTCTACATCTATGCGGGGTCCAGTGACAAGTTCACACCCATGGGACGTATAAGTGGACATGTTACCAGCCTCTTCCTGGCCAGTACAGTAGGAAGCAGTAGTGTCATCTCTACTCTGCCTTCTCCCTCCCTTGCCTGGAAAAAGAGAACTGAAAACCGAGGGGGTGGAGTCACATGATCTTAGGAGCTTGGGTCTTTGAATGTCTTTGAGCAGGAAAGCCACCAGATGACAAGAGCACTTGTGTGGGACAGTTCTTTAAGACAGGTAAACTTATGTTGTTATAAGAAACTGAAGTCTTCTTGTTTATTTGTTAGAGTAGTTAGTGTCAGTAGAACTAATTTGTCTGAAATATCTTTATTTGAGATTTTTATCCATTTAGGGCATTTAAAAAGACAATGTATAGGTATTTGTCCTATGTCAGCATAACTTAAAAGCACTCTCTAAAGTGGTGTTTGCAGAAAAGCAAAGCAAAAAACAAACAAAACGCACACACACAAAAAATACAGGAATCTGTCCCATGGACAACTTGTGGTTTTTCTTATTGAATGCAGAAACCCTTAAAGTGCAAATATTCCAGCTTCAAAACAGAAAGCCCAGTGTCTCTTTACACACAAAACCTTACTCACTTGTTAAATTGATACTAAATCCTTCTTTGCCATTTTTTTTTACTTTTTTTACTTTGAGTTAAATTATATATTTATTATTTGTCTTTTTAAAAATGATCTCTTTCCTAAACATTTTGAGATATTTTTTTCCCCCAGACATTCTAAATTATCGATCCTCATCTCAGTTGTAGAACCCCAAAGCCTGGAATATTTGGCAGCTCTATATCATTTGCTGAATGTGATGGGATGCCAAGACCCAGGGCTGCCATGCACAGAATATTGTCTAAGATGGATTAAGCTCGCCTTCATCCCAAAGGGAAAGACGAAAGTTTTCCAGCTAAGATGAGATTGGCGATAAGAAGAGGAACTCTTTCAGGAATAAATCCGATTTTGAAAAATAGTGTCTTAGAACAAAAGCCTTTTAAAAAGATAGGAAGAAAGATAACATTCTCAGAATACTGTAAAATAAGAACTGATTTTCATAGGATTCTAATGAATAAATCATCTCATTGCTTTATAGTCACACAAGGGAGATGGCAGAATAGTAGAATTTGGGAGCTGGAGAACTATCTGACCCCACAGGCCAAGAGAGGCCTGAAGACCCCGGCTGCTGTTCAAGCACATGTACTTTCAAATATATATTGATTTATTAGATGTATGATTTTTTTTGGTTTAAGCATTTTTACTACATTTTATTCTGAGCTTCTTAATAATAAACAATAATAAATCCCTTTTTAAAAAGTTTAAGATATAAATAATTGGAAGCAGTAATTTTCATTAGCCCTATATTCTCCTAAGTCGTTGCACTATTTCTTTAATATAGTTCTGAATAGGGAAGTTTACATTTAATGAATGCATTTTCTCAACCCTATTTTTTAAATTTTTGAATTGTCTTACAGTTTGTTCTTTCTTTTGGTGTACACTTGAACTTTAATGCATGTATAAATTAGTGTGACTACCACCATACCCAGGATTCAGAACTCTCCCCTCGCCCCAGATCCCTGCAGCTGTCCCTCTACAATCATCCCCTGCCACTGCCCTAACTCCTGCACCAGTTGATCTAGTCACCCCACTCCAGTTCTGTCTGCTGAGAGTGTCGCATGAATGGGACCTACAACAGGTGCCCTTTAACTTGCTTCTTTTAGTCAGTGTAATAATGCCTTTGAGATTCAACCACCTTGTTGCATACATCTATAAAGTGTCTCTTTTTATTGCTGTTTATTGTTTGTACCACAGTGTACTTGACCATTTACTCATTGAAGTACATTTGGGACATTTGGTCTCCAGTTTTTGGCAACTGTAAGCAGAGCTGCTGTAAGCACACATGGGCAGTATTTGTGTGAACATGAGTCTCCATTTCTCTCTATTGTCAGAATTTGGTTATTTTGTCCATCCTTCCATCTTAAAATTTTCTTCTGCGACCTTCAAACATCCCACTTCTCTAAGTCTCTGACTTGATAGTTGCTTTGTTGGGTTTTTCTCTACCTTGTAATATATTTTTTAAATTTCCATATGTCCTTTATTTCTTTTATTTTTTTCCCTGCCAATTGTATTTCCAAGTACAGTTTTTACGCAAATAAACTAGAAGTTTAGGTTCTTATATTTAAATTAAGACCCCTTGGGAAGGATGTAAATTTTTACCTGCTCAAAGTCAGTTTCTTAAAGGCAGGTACAGAGTAAGCTATGAACCTTATTTGCCCATGTTTGGGAGGGGATTTGCCAGTGAAAACAATAAAGAGGAATCCAGCAAAGGAACTGAAGAAGCAGAGAGTGCAGGCTGGGCAAGGCGGGGACTTTGAACAAGAGGGGATAGTAAGTAATGAGCAGTAGCAAGGGCAGTGGATCAAAGGCTCTAGTGGGCTTGGAGAATTATTCAGCTGAAGCTGCTAGAGGCATTGAGCTGGGGGTAGGATGTGGTGATCAAGGGTGCTGGAGGACTGAGAAGGTTATGGTCCAGTTATTGGCAATGGCAGGCCTACACCAGAGGTTCTCAACTGTCACAATGTGTCAGAATCAACTGGGAAAAAATTTAACACAGTTACAGCCTTAGTCCATTTTGTGTTGCTATAACAGAATACCACAGACTGGGTAACTTACTAAAAACAGGCTGGGAAATACAAGATCAAGGGGCTGTATCTGGTGAGGGTCTTTTGCTGCATCATCCTGTGACCGAAGGTGGAAGGACAAGAAAGCACATGGGAGCAGGAACAAGAGAGGGGGCTGAACTCATATTTATAACAATTCTCATGAAAACTAATCCACTTCTTTAAAAATGACATCATCCATTCAGGAGGGCAGAGCCCTTGTGACCTAATCACGTCTTATTAGGACCCACCTCCCAACACTGTTGCATTGGGGATTAAGTTCTCAACACATGAGCTTTGGGGGACACATTAACCCATGCCCCACACCTAGAAAGGCTAATTCAATTGATTTTGGATGAGACCAGAGCAACTTCCAGGGATTGAAAACCACTGATATATGGTGAAACCATGGGAGTGTGGGGAAAGTAGAGAGAAGGGGAGACCATTCCGTGTGATGAGAAAAAGAGATTTTGAGGTTGGTTTGGATGAATGAATATTTTGTATGAATATTGAGGTCACAAAGCATGATAAAAGACATAGCAATGGAAAGTGAGAAAACAATCTGGGTGCTAACTAGGAGGGCTGCACATAGTTGCAACGCAGACGGGTAGAAGGAAGCTCTGTCATTCAGCTGCCATATGCCATCATAGCGGGGGATGTTAACATGAAAAAATAATTCCCCCAAATGGAAGGAGCACAATGTTGGATGCCTACTGAATCATGCTATTAAACTTTGAATCACATCCACCAGTTAGGCAAATTTTTCCTGAATATTGAGTAATAAGTTTCTTCATTGACATCAAGCAATTTTAAAAGGTGAGTCATTATTGCATTTCCGACTAATAGGTTCGAAATTCACTGAAACGTTTCCTTTGAAATATTTTTAAAAAGAGTACACACTTTTATTTATAAGCTTTTTAAAAGGTGCAGCTATGAGCTTCTTCATAACTGACCCAATTATCTTTTAAAACAAAATCATAAAACAATGGAAATATATCCAAACATCTGTTTTCAGGGTATTTTCTCCAAAGTCCAACTTCCTTTTGTTTAAAAAAAGGCATTTCTGTGCCTGGCAAAAATTGCATCTATCCTAATGGGAAAGAATAACTGTTTTTATCTTTTCTAAAATATCTGCTGGGTTACATTTCTACTGACAGTCATTTGATGTCACAAGAAAAGTCAAGCCCAACGCGAGCCCAAGTGGTACTTCTATGCAGAATTTTAAAAACTGTTCTTTTCTCAAGGCATTGCTATTTGCTGGAAAATGTTGTTTGTTTGTTTGTTTGGAATAAAGATGTGTGAATCAATATTAGCCATGTAATTTAAATGGTGATCCCTAAAATTGTTTAATGCATCACCTAAACAATCAAACTTTACGGCCATCAAAAGGTTAGAAAATTTACCATAAGAAAAATGAGTGACTCGAAGTTCCACGGTACTTTTCAAGTTCATACTGTGAATTAAGCAGTGAAACTCTGGTACAAATGAGTTTCATGTTCACTCCCTATTTCGTTCAAACTACTCGGGAAAAGTCTACCACACTGTAGAAGTCTTGTTTTTACAAAATGAATGACATCAATGACACCTGCCACACTTTTGCCCCTGCCCTCAGTTTCTGTGCTCAATGTCTTACCTATAAATCACACAGTGAATGAATTCTCTCTCAGTACTACCTCTGCAACCGTTTTGCTTGAATCTTTTTGTCTAATCAAGACAGCTACTCCATCCGTGTACGTAGCTCCCTAATATAATTATCAAATAATATATTTTAATCCAGGAAACAGTTTGTGTTGAGACCACATCCTTTGTAGTACAACTTTACTAAATGGCTTGTAAAAATAAGTTTTTATGTATTTCATTATTGGAAGAGAATATAAAAAATACTATAAGCTGACACATATGAGAAACATATATATCCAATATCACAGCAAACCAGAAGGTTTGTTCTAACATTCGCCCCTCTAATCTTCAGTAATAATTCCTATACATCTTTCAACAGCAATTTTTGACAAATGCATTCCAGTCTATTACCATAATTTGTTCTGTGTGTGATTGCAACCATTTTTGTTGCAAGAGAAAGAAGGTTTCACTAAAGTATGTGGCTTTTCTTCTTTTGCTATTAAGAAACAAAACAAAGCAAAGCAAAAGCAAGAAAAATTCAAAAGAAACTTCTAGATTCATAGTGTTAAAAATCTGTGAAAATTTTAAAGTACCAAGATAAGTATCACATGATTTAAAACTTTTTAGAAGTTTGTTTTCATGTTTTAAATGCTTAGCTTTTAAAGGTTTTACTAATATGGTTTCATAGAGTTGTTAGCTAAGATCTCAAGGTATTTTATTCCCTTAGATAGAGATTTATCATTAGCGATAGTGGATGCAAATTTATATTTCAAATAATCATTATTTATTATTCAAGGTGAGAATTTTAATTCCCATTCTTTTACACGATGATGTGATGTATGAATGGAGCACACATGAATGAGAAGACACTCAGCTGTCTACTTTCTTGCTCTGCAGTTGTGCTTACATTATTAGCCTTATTTTAGTTTTTGCAGTTTCTTTGCAGGTTGCACTTTAAGCACTTGTTTTGGGAAGATTCATTTTGTTAAACCTAGAGAACATAGTTCATGCAATCTCAGTTCTACAGGTGTAAACTATTATACACCACGGTAGCTGGAAAGAACACGGATTTCTCCTCTCTGGGGTGGAAACCCCATTCCCCCCTCAGCAAACTTGGTGCTCTGCACGGGATGAGGGACGTACAGTCTCCATGATTGGAGCCAGTGTCCCTTGGCACAGTGAATAATGGCAATTCTTAATTTCATTTTATGTTTTCAAAATTAACAAATTATATAAATAGATATTCTTATTTTTTCTTGTGATCTTCCAGTGACTTAGTTTAAAGAATGTTAGTCCACAGGAGGGCTGGAACATTCTTGTTGCTGGATGGACAACTAAACTTATGAGTGGAACCTCCTTTGTCTGCTCTGGGAATCCAGGTGGAAGCCTGTCCCCATGGTTCAGACCAGTGCTTCTTACTTTGTTGTGCACTCGAATGCCCAGGGCATTCTTGAAGAAGCAGGTTCTGATTCAGTAGGTCCAGGGTGTGGCCTGAGAGTATGCATTTCTAATAAGCTTCTAGTTAATGCAGATGTGGCTGGCCTAGAAGCACATTTAGGAATGGTGAAAGTTAGACCAGGAGTCTGTAAACTATGGTTAGCATTTTTGTAAATAAAGTTTTATTGGAACACAGCCAGCCTATTCATTTACATACTGTCCACTGCTGTTTTCTGCTGCAATGGCAGAGTTGAATAGTTGCAACAGACATCTCGTGACCTGAACAATTATATATATTTATTATCTAACCATTCACATAAAAGGTTTGCTGACCCCCTCGCTAGGCAATAAGTGTACATTCTGTATATAGATCCACTCATGGATAATCACCCATCTAAATTCATTTGAATACTACAGTTTCAGAAGTGCAGGAGCTAATTTAATTAAATCATATTATGAATTAAATTATAAGAGTATTCTCTTAAGAGTGGATTTGCTATTTTAATGAAATCAGAAATTACAGAAAGCAGAATAATAAAGATAAATTACTTGTAGAAAGAATCATCATTTATAGTGAACTCTTACAGTTAAAATAGAGCCCTTCACCAAAGTTGCATATCCAGCATTTTAAGGTCACATAAAGTGAGGAGAAGGTATAAGGCACTTGAGTTGAATTATATTAAACACACTAAGAGTTGGATTTAATATATTTTTCTAGCAAAATATGTCACAGTAGAATTTTAAAATGAAACTAAGCTACAAAATGAAATTCAGCTCATAGCAGTGTTCTGCTGTGTATTGTCACAGGTCTTGAAATTTCATTTTCATGCCATATAAACTTACAGACCCATTTAACTGGTGGAATTAGTTGACAGGATGCATCTTCACAAAATTTACTGCTGTAGAAACATACCAATGCATCTAAACACATGAGCATCTTCTTCCATCATTGTGTTTTTCATGAAACCCTAACGTGCACTAGACGATACACAATGCCATTGTGCCATCATGAAAAAATGAGTCCTAGAAGGCAGTACGTCCAGAAATAATAAAGTAAATTAGTTTTTAATTGTCAATAAATTGAATGTTATATTCAATGTCACTTTACTGCCCACTTCATAGTTTGAGTTTTCAAGAATAACAAAAAGAAAATCATTTGTTCATTCTCTGCATATTATGTCAGTGTTTTTTCTAGTTGCAACTTACAGCTAGATCTGGTAACCAGTCTGCTGCGATGTTGAGGTTCAGATGTTACATTTTAAAAACACGATTAAATCAAAGTTTAGTAATTAATTTATTCAATCACACTTCTCAATTGAAATATTAAATTTTAATTGTATATTCTATCTCTCTCATCATTCTATCTCTCTCATCTCTCTATGTATATGGAAGGCAAGTTTTACAGAAATATGAATATTGATTTCTTTATTCAACTATATTCATCAATCTTCACAAAATTTTGCTTTGATACAGAAATGAGAGGAAATAGTTAAAATACATTTGACTCCAGGCTAAACCCTCCCCTGCAGTAATTAAAACTTGAGAAGCCTGAGGTTGACCTTTATTTGGTTTAATCACCAAACTCATATTCCCCCAAACTGGGATAATTAATGAGAAATTGACTAGAGGGGGGAACAGAGTGGGCTCACTCACTCTGGAGTATGGCCTGTCCTTCAGGAAGGCCTGGAGGGGACACTGCTGGTGGGGCTCCCTGGCTGTCCTGCCCTCTTCTCCCTGCGAGAGCCCCGCTGCCTGCCCATCCTCGCGGCCCCTGCCCCATGCCATCCTTGTGTTCAATGCATTCGTGGCATTGGCAGCAGAAACAAAACCCTTTCACCCTGGGGGAAGATGCCAATCTGAGAATACAGAATAAAAAATCACAAATACAGAGAAAGCAAAGGATGGCATGAGATGCTGTTGTTTACATAGGCTGGTCTAGAGCCACATTTACATAGATGTTAGACGTGTTGAGCTGATGTTCTAAAGCACAGGATAAAAAATTTCTGTTTTATTTGTGTGTGTGTGTGTGTGTGTGTGTGTGTGTGTGTGTGTGTTTGTTTTATTTTACATTTGCTCTTTCTATTCTAGAGTGAAGGCAATTAACAAGGCTCTATATAGCTATTCTAAATAAACTGTTAGCTATATGAATAATCGCTTACCCACCAACAATATTCAAATTTTAAAACATAGGTGGGCCGGATGTACAGTCATGGTCAGTTTTAGACTCCCAGCTCGGCATTCTAGCATTCCTGTGCTAGCTGTCCAGCTGCCCTGCTCCTCAGCATCAGAAAAGAGAAAGACCTAGGCCAGGAGTTCCAGAACATCTTGGAAACTTAGGGGAAAGTGGATAAGCTGTCAGAAACAAAGGAGCAGCCACTATTACGTCCATCGTCTCGGTTGACCGTTTTAATTTCCTCATCTGTAAGGTGGGAAATCATCCTTAGTCCTTCCCCCCACTCAGCATTGCCATGAGGTTCTAATGAGGTGCTGCATGGGTATATTCTGTGACATATAACCTCCTCGTTGAATTCCAATTTTCCAAGGGACAATAAAGCATCATTTTCATTTTTGTAAGTTGTCGATCATCTGGTCCACATGGATCTTAAATTTTTGCAGAACATTTTCCTTTTGTCCTTGTGTGTTACCTAATGCAGGAAGAAACCCGTGGCTGCAGCTGGATTCACGGAAGGGTCATTATGAGGAGGACCATGGCGGATCCTGCTCAAAGCCACTGGGAAGTATGCTGGGCTGGCTCTCCTGCATCAGCCCCTCATTTTCCTGAGGCCTGCAGTTTCCACACATTTCCCCTCTATGTACCACCTCTCCCGAAAAAAAAAAAAAAAAGGGTCCTCCTACTCCTCTGAAAACAATGCAATCATTGCTGGCAAGCCTGTATTGCCTTCCGGCATCTGTGTCTGTTTTCAACAGCTGCCTGACTGCCGATGCGTCTCCAAATAGGGCGCATTCAGGGTACCAGGTGCGCTCCCCGGCATCTGTTTTCAAGGGAAACTGGTTTCACATTCCTAACTGAATTTTGCAGGAAGTCTGGGTAAAGGGTAGCGGGAGAAAACACGCAGGCGTGTTGGTGAGACCCCACTGTCTACTCTTCATATGTCCCACTAGTACTGTTTAAAGGTTTTCTTCTTACATGAAAACACTGCTTTAAACATGAAAGCTTAGAAATTGAAAAAAAAAAAATCATAACTGATTTTCTTTTCTCAAAGTACTGTTTTCGTATTTATTTTTTAGTTGATAAATAGCAATTGTACATATTTATGGAGTACATGTGATATTTTGACACATACACACAATGGTCAAATCAGGGTAACTGGGATATCCATCACGTCACACATTCATCATTTCTGTGTGTTGGGAGCACTCCAAATCCTTCCTTCTAGCTCTTGTGAAATATACATGTGGAATTTTAACAAGCTGGTCTCATAGAAGTAGAGAGTGGGATCGTGGCTACCAGGAGCTGGGAAGGGTGGGGCGGGGATAGAGAGAGTTTGGTTAATGGGCACAAATTACAGTGAAACAGGAGAAATAAGTTCAAAGTGCTGATTGAAGTAACTCATCAGGTGTTAAATGAGCAAACGATCTCATAGGTTCTTACAATCCTGAACATCCTGGCTTAATCTAGTGGGTTTTCTTGGTGATCTTTTATTTAGAACAAATGCTACTGCCCTTTCTGGTTGCCATGAAAGCACGGATTCAGTTTCATCCCTATCTCTGTGATCGTCAGTGACTCTTCTAGAAACACAAGTAGAGGAAGGAGAGGTGGTATCCAAGAAGTGCATTCTTCCTGAGAACCCCCTAGCTCGAGGAATGTAAATGGGCCTCCTTCTGGTCAGAAGATGGCATCTCCGGGCATGTGGGGACCAAGACCATTAGGAACCCAACCTCCTGCCACCTCCTGTGACCCAAAGCTCCAGCCAGGCAGTATGGCTGTGGCACAGTGTCTTTCTGGGGACATGTATTAAGATAATACCCTGATATCCCACTTGCAGAGAAGAATGCCTTAATACTAGAGTCATCTGGGGAGATAAAATAGGGATTCAGAGATGTGTATATTTCTGGTTATATAAATTACCCATGTGTTCACATTTTCTAAAATGAAGACAAATATATGTGAATAACAGGCTCGATTTGCTACAAAGAATATGATTGTATCTTTCAATGTCATTTATGCTCTAAGTGTGCACTTTAAAAAATATAATTATAGAAGAATGGCCAGAAATAGAAATTTTTATAATATATCTTAGCACATGTTATCTGACAGAGAAAAACACATGCACCATATATATATGCCATGTGGCATAAAGAATTTTTCTTTCATGAATGACTTTCACTTTGAAAATATAAAATATTGAAATTCACTGTCTATTAACATTTTTAATAAGACATTTTAGAAATAGCATTATCTACATATAACATCCCCATACATGTGTTCTAAAATTAAACATGAAGAGCACAAACATGATACAATTGAATCCTAGGCTACTGCTTTTATTGTGCATGGTATCAGTCCCCAAGCTTCTCTCCTGAGAAACCATGTATTTTGACAGAACTTTTTTGATTCTGTGCATTTTCATCTACTTCTAATGTGCATATGCCTAAAGTGTAGAAAAAGAAGAAAATGGCATGCTGTTGCTAAGTGGATATTCTACAGATTTGAAACAAAAAAGAAAAGCTTTAAAATACACTGTAATTATATAAAATGGTGTGGCTTGACTTTGATTGTCTAGAATAAAAATTAGAAGATTGAAAACGAAAAAGACTCAATTATGATAATTTCCAGAGTGTGTTTTGATAACATCAAGTTTGTCATTCTAAAAAGGTACATCGCTCTCCTTCATTAGCCCTTTCATAGTACTTAGTGCAGAAAGACTGCCCCTCAGTTTCATGGAAACGTCAGAATGACCATGCAAAATATCCCCAGCCCAGCTACTTCCTGTCTGCTTTGTCTTCCTGCTTGCTTGTCTTCCTGGAGAATTAATGACATGGTTTAAATATTCTCAGTCCTTCAACCCATATTTGATTTTCTTGTAGTGAGAGCATTTTCTGGTTTGTTGCAAGATAGCTCAGTTGCTTAGGAGCAGTTCCTAACTTGACATAGTGGAGAATCACTTAGGGAGCTTTAAAAAATAGAGTCTGGAGGGTGACTCCAGTGACATGGATTTAGTAAGGTCTGGAGTAGAGTGTAGGAATCTGTACTTTAAAAGCATTTCTAGAATGAAAGAGAGAAAATGTCAAGTGTTGTTGAGGATGTGGAGCCACTGGAACTCTCAAACACTGCTGATGGAAGTATAAATTGATACAACAAATCTGTGCTTGGATCTACCAGAGCTGAACATAGGTATGCCTGTGACCCTGCAGTTCCACCCATCACTACATACCCAATAGAAATGCATCCATCTCTTCACCAAGAGATGCACAAGAATGTTCATAGGAGCTTCATCCAAAATAGTCAGAGGATGGAAACTTTTCACATACATTCGTCAATAGTAGGATGGATAAATAAAATATAGTATATCCATCCTTTATGTACCATACAGCAAAGCTGGCTTTGTGGGTGTGTGACCTGTGAGTTGCACAGGGCTCTGCTCTGAAAGGACCCCGTGCTTGGTTTAGTGCTCTGCCGTCAACATCTTGTAATTGAAAATTTTTGAACAATGGCATCTGCGTTTTCATTTTGCATGGTCCCCTACAAATTGGTAGCTGTCCTACTGTAAGGTAAATTGCACTCTGTGTTGTATGACAAAAGTCAAGCACACAATAATACACACTGTATGATTTCAAAAAGAAGGAAAAATGAATCTTTAGTGTTGGAAATGAGGATAGTGCTTGGCTTTGAGTTGAGAGGGGACAGTGATAGGGAGGAGCCACAAGGTTTCTGGGGGAGTCATAATATTTCATTTCTTTACCTGATTACAGGTTACATGGGCGAAAAGTTATTAACAAAACACTTATGACTTGTAAATGTTTCTATATGTATGTTATACTTCAATAGCAGATTACATTAAAAAAAAAAAATCTTCCTTGTTGATTTTGACATGGAACCAGACTGTAGCAACTGGTCTGATCTAATTAGGGAATAGGTTTCATTTTAATTTGGAACCTGTAGTCTTTCCCTACTCTGAGCCATTTGCTTCTGAGCTGCCTCCGGCCGACTATACTGAGAATCCACACTCCTTGACACCAGAGACCAGGCAGGAGAGACTAAATGGCAGACCAAGCCTTGTTTCTTCACCACTTCTATTTAACTACACTCTCATTATGTATTAGGGAATATATAACTGTCTCTATGGGGAAACTGGAAGGACATTAAAAGGCCTGTCTACCCCATTGCTAGCAATCTGCCAGAGTGCTACAAATGCTCTCCTTGGACACTTTCAATTAAAGTTCTTATTAAAATGCAAATTTGTTTTCCAGTCATTATCAGCTTTTAGTCCTGTTTAAAGTAGTTCATCATGTAGGCCACTAAATAGTAAAATTCTGAGCAGATAGTGATGAGAGTGGTTAAGATCCAGAACAGTCTGGAACATGGGTCACTGCACAGGAGAGTGAAGCTCGTGTCACCTAGAAGGGTCCAGGTAGGAGGAAGACAGCAGCTGTAGGCCAGAGGGAGGGACTCCAGTGGGATTTGGTTGTTTCACAGTTTCTCTCCTATTGAGTCGTACCGCTCTGCACACTGGAATCAGAAATGAAGGCTCAGGAGACTAAGTGACTTGAAAAAGAGGCTCTACACAACTGGGAAAGTTGAGAATATGTATGGGATTCAGGCACTGAGCCATTTGCCCTCCTTGTAATGGTCAGTACATCCTATTATAAAAATAACCTGATGCCTCAGAATGAGTCCTTTAAATTTCAAACTAGAATTTCTAAGTAGTCAATAAGAAGTACAAATACTTTGGGAAAAAGTAGTAATAAAAATATGTCAAAAACCCTGAATTTTAGTAGATTATTGAAATCTACTAAAATGTGAAAATGTCAATGGTTTCCAGATGACATTTTAAAAAAAGGAAGGAGGGATCTTTATTAGTGTTTGATGTGATCAATTATTCTACAAAGTTTAAAATATTCCACAGATATTGGCTTTCTGAAATCCAACTGTGATATGCAAATAGAAAAAATTAATACTAATAGAAAATTAAAATAAATATATTTTCCAAAGCGTGAACATGTTCAAAATTATAGGACCTTGACCTATAGCTCTATTAGATACTACGTATTTTAATAAAAAAAGAATTATTGATATCATTAAAGGCATAAAAAGGGAAGTCAACAATCTCAAAATCAAAGATGATGATAGATATTAAGTAATATATTTTAAGTATCCAGAAGAACCAGTATAATAATCAGTGACTTAAAAGAGAGCAAAAATGTTAAACTATTTTCATATGTTTGGCAGCTTTTAAAGCAGGAAAAGCAATAGCCTTAATATATATGGATTTTAGTCCATCCTTAGATCCTTTTCCCCATTGACAGTCTTTAACTAACTAGGAATACAAGTCTCAGGTCATACAGAGTTGGATAAAGGTTGAAGTCACTGGTTGAGTAATTTTCCCCAAAACATTTTGTAACATCCTATCAGGATTGAGATGCTAATATCTAATTTAGGATTAAACATGTTCAAAATATAAAGAAAGGAAGAGAGTTTGTGGTCATAAGAGATACAGTTTCTACAGAAAAGGACCCAGAATGTCAAGTCTGGGAAAGCCTCTAGAGATGAAACCCCCAGAGACCGATGTGATAATTTCGAAGGAAGAGATAATCACTAAATGCAGTTGGGGTTTGGGGTGGGGATTTGGGGAGTCAGCACAGAATTCATTGAGAACCTGCTTTTATTTCATTCTGGATTTTCAGAGATTCACTTTCTGGATCACCCTTTCCGGAGCTCACGGCTCTCTCATGGCGTCATTGTTACAGCCATTTCCTGAAAGCTAACAGCATAGGAGCTCACATCTAGGTTTTATTGAAAGAGCAATTATGTATTTCTTATAGCCACCAGTTCACAATTTGGCCAAAAATTGTGGTAGCTTCTTGTTATCTCTCCAGAGAATAAATAACTGTGTTACTGAGAGATGAAAAATGAAGACAGGGCACCTGTCCTTCAAGAATTTGGGAATCTAGAGGGGGAGCGAGCTCCCCAGGAAGCAGAGCCCCAGGCAGAGGGCTAATGTGCTATTACTGTGCATAGTCCCAGGACGCAGGAGGGAGGGACAGGGGCGTAAGGAGGGAAATTGAGAATGGCTTATGGAGCTGGCCGCTGCCGGATGCAACCGATTGCTTGATAAATGGGACCACGGATTAAGCAGCACGGGTACCAGGACATGCCCTGTGGCAGTGTGACCAGGAAAGCCCAGCACAGCAGGCCAAGTGCTGGAGCTGTCAGTGTGCAGCTTGTCAGAGCCATGCACACCCGGGCACAAGAGGTCCTGATGTGGCCTAAGCGATGCGTCTGACATGAGGGGATTAAGACAAGTTCATAAAAAGAGTGGATGTTATGAAGTGATACAAATATCCAACATAGTCCCTGGAGGTATTCAGTTCTACTCAGTTTCTAGAAGTACAGCGTATTCTAAGTACTGTCGATGGGTTATGAGGGTGACTTTAGTAAGGTTTCTTAACTCCTCAGGTCTCGTCCTCTCATCTTTTTCGAGTCTGCTCAAGGAGGTGTGTCCTGACCACCTTCTGCAAAATAGTGCCCTCACACACTGCTGTCCCCTCCTGCCCATGCTCTCTGTCCCTCAGTCCTGCCGTGTGGTTTCTCATGAACTAATCATTGTGTGACATCTCATTGGGCATTTATTTGTCTATTTATTTATTCTCTCTCTCCCCCAATGGAACTTAAGCCAAATAGGGCCAAAATGAGTCTGTTTGGAGCACCACTGTAGCCCTGGCACCTAAAACAGTGCCTGGCAAGAAAAAATGCTCAGAGAATAGTCATTGAAATATTTGAATATGTGGCAATGAAGACATCTGTCTCGTAGGTTTCTGGGACAGTTAAGTGAGGGAATTATGAAAGTGTGCTGTTAAGACACCCATGCGTGCTGGAGTCTCTTGTTTCTCCCTGCACGACTGGAGCTTTACGGTACTGATAAGTGCTGTGAGCACAGACTACACCCGCTGAGACATGCACACTCGGGGCCATGGTGTGACTTCCTTCCTGTGTCCACATCTTAGACTTGATATGATAGCCACCAATTACCTTCAAATGTACATGCTTTTGTCTTGAAATCAGTATACAGAGAGCTTTGTGTGATAAACTGCAAGGAAAAGTCTCTGGCCGATCTAGTCCTCTCGGCCACAAAACAATCCCTAGAAATATCCAATCTTCTTTTGTAAGCATTGTAAAATGTAGCATTCTTTATTGCACTTTTTAAAGTACAGTGCAATATCATAGTTTCAAATGAGTGTGGGATAATGTGTAAAAACCGTGCACCCTCAGTTCTAAGTGTGTCTATGGCTATAGAGTGGCTAAATGTGTTTTCCTCCCTGAAGGACCTTTCTAGGTAGACCCCAAGTTAATGCAAAGGACAATTATTTCTTTGTATTCTTTTAATGTCAGCACCAAAAGTTCCATATGGTTTTTCTCTATCAGAGATTTTTGGGGGCTATATCACTGGAAGTCAGATGACCATACCTCTACTGATATAAAATAATTATTATTCTACGATAGTGTATTTTCCAAAAAATAAATGATTAAAATATTTTTCAGGAAAACCCATAGCTTACTGAAAGCCCTAGAAATTATCTGTACACTTTTAAATTGCATCTCTGTAAGCCAAAGGGGAGAAGTTCCTAGTAATAATGTATTGTGTAATGCTTGTACCACCAAAGTGTCTGGCTAAACATACGGTTACTTCTGCCACCACAAAATCACATTTTATTACAAATTATACCTATTTTTCATTCACAGAGTCTCATAGAATCTAACTATTCCTGTTCATTTCCCCAAATCAGGGTATGTTTCTGTTTTTAAAAAAGAAATATGTCACTTTTTTTTAATGTTTTCTCTTTAATAATAATTAAAAGCAAGATACACTCTGGCTGAACTCTTCCATTTAAGTTTTGATTTTTAGCTGGAATGATTTTTTTCAATGGAATATCTCAAGAGAGGCTGCACTTTGTCCCTGAAGTGTCTTGGCATTTTAGGGTGGGGAAAGGAAACCCTCTTCTCTCCGCCATCTCTTGCCTTCCCACTCCTCAGACCAAGGAGGGAGCGTGCTTCTCCTCAGGAGGCCGTGGAGGGCACTGGGGAGAACTGGACCGTGGCAGCCTTGGGACCTGAAGTCACATCCTGCTCAGTCCCTCACCAGCTCTGGGAGCCCTGGCAAGGGAGATCACATGCCTAACCCTTTGTTTTCTTCGAAAAAGACATAAAATGTCTTAGCCTCTGTGTCCTAGACAGAGGACAGAAATATCCCACGTACAGAGTTGTTGTCGTGATTAAAAGTCATGTCTGTAAAGTTCTCAGCTTGGCTCTGTCTTGTCACTCTCTACATCTGTCCACAGCTCCTAGTGCAGTGCCCAGATATGGTGGAAAGTCGCAAGATAGGCAGCACGCATGGTTATGAATTGGTTGATATCTAGGGCATTTTCTTGGGTCACTTAATGGAGTTTGGAGTTTTTTCTAGGTGAAATGTTGTGTGCGCTTTCTCTTCTCTGTCTTCTGCCACTATCTTCTGACTTTTCTGAGTGGGTGATTACCCTGTCTCTAAGTTCATCACCAAGAAAAACTCTCTTCGGTATTCTTCCCCCACCTCTTGTTTAGGCAAAAGAAATATTCCACAATTCCCATCATAACTCCCCAGAGTTCTGTACTTACCTCTAAAAACATCCTTCATAATGAGACCTATCACCAGTGTTCATTGTGAGTGTAAGAAAACATTTAGCACTATCCCTGGCACATAATATACTATCAATAATTAATAATTGTTAATTAATAATTAATCATTTCTTTGTCATTGCCTTTTCTTCATAGGCCAGCAGGATTTTCAGATAGCTTTACTGATATCTTTTCTTTGTAATTAATATAAAATATTGATAGCCTTCTGATCACGAAACATTTAAAGTATTCTTTTTTTGGTTGGGAAGTAAATAAATTGTGCTAAACTTATACTGGCAACTCTGACTCATGCCAACGAAAGGAAACAGTGGCATAACAATTCTAAAAGAAGGACATGAGATAATTATGTTAAAGGTACAGTAATTGATTTGGGAATGTCTGAGATGGCAGCATCCATCTAGCTTTGTTTTATGTGACCTAATACTGAGTTAGTCCACATGTCTGATTGCTTATAAAGCTAAAGGACATTAAAACACAATGATCTTCTTTTCTTTGTAACCCAAAGCACTTGAAACCTGTATCACTAATTTTTCAATGAAGCACAAACATGCTGAGCCGGGGTGCGCTTCCTACATTATCATCTCTGCACCCCTTCTCTTCCTGATTGACTTACAGGCACCCTGAGGACAGGCCAATGTCGTAATACTAGAAAACATCTTTTCTCTCCACATCCCCAATACATAGCTGACTGGTATGTTATTTTGTTTTGTTTATTGATTGGGTAAAAAAGGAAGGAAAGAGATAAAATGGGCTGAAATCTTCTAAAATCAGTCCGTCAACCATTTGAAGACTATTTTAACTTTTCCCATTTATAGACACTTTTGGATCTTTCCTATGTGACAGAACTGTGGTCCAACCTAGGAAGAAGACAGTGAGTAAGTTGTGAGGAAAAGAAAAGGGAAAGGTGGCTGAGGAGCTCTTTTGGAGGAAGGGTGCACAGGGCTGGGTGGCTGAGAAGACAGAGACAGAAAGAGGGCGTGGTCAAGGATGGCATCATGTGCTGTGAGTGGAAGAAACAGGATTCTACAGACAGAAGCAGCAAAGTCCGGGCTGATGTAGGTGGTGGTGGTTTCTACGTGTTGCATCTCGTTTCAGGTATGTTCAAGTAAAATAGAAATAATTATATCACAGAATGTAATTATCACGAGGTTAATTTCTTCTTGGGTTTCATCTTCTTCCACACATGCAGCACAAGTGCCCTGAAAACTTTTACGTCTACATGTTGGCCACCCCCCACCCGCGCCCTTAAGTCTTTAATATTTTCTACCTCATAGCGTGTTCTACTTTAGAAAAATGTGAAAATGTGGTTCAGTCCCAGCGAGTTCCGCATTATTATTTATAGACTATTTATTATGCCCTTTATAGGGCATGTGAATGCTGGACAGTAACATACAAAAAAAAAATGTAATCGTCATTATATTACACTGTAAAATACAGCACATCAGACACTGGAGTCTAAATCAGTAGAAGTCTAGAACCTGCTGCAGGGACCTCATCCTGCCAAGTGCTTTTGAGAACAGCAGGAGGTAGGCTGTATGCATCCAAATATTTTTTTTTTCCTCCTTGTAACTGGACTTCTCTGCTGCATAATTTATATTCAATTTTGTTTTTATATTTCTTAGCTTTTTCAGAATGTATATTCAGTGATGATATTCTACAAATCATTGACAGGTTTAAAGGTTGTGCTTTTCTAAAAACACCCTGTGCTTTAAAGACAAATTAAGAACAAAGTATTCATTTTTAACTGTGGCAATAACCTCTTGTTTTAAGGTCTTCACTCTTATAGTTGTTTATGATATAGCAAAACAGTAATAAACAGGTAGCCAGTTACATGAGGGAGAAGGGAGAAGTTGTAAACAAGGATGGAATAATCTTAGTAGTGAAAATCATCTTAGAAATTTTATAATTCATTTTTATTATTTTACAAGTAAAAACTGGGATTAAAGAGATTAAAGATTTTTTCCCAAGATGACTAATGTCTTACAAATAAATCAAGACTATGACCTAGTCCTCTTGTCTTTAACTTGTGTCCCTCATTATAATGCAGACAGCCCTTTACCAAGGCAAGCACTTGTCTGCTTACGTCATTAATTTAAATAGACATCATCATCATCACCTTTTTCTTTTATTCTCTTCATCATCTTTCTATATCTTTAAATACCTGCTTTTGTTCTAGACCCGAAGTCAGCATGCGACAGCCCTCCAGCCAAATGTGGCCAGCCACCTGTTTTTGTACAGCCCAGGAGCTAAGAATGTATTTTACATTTTTTAAAGTTTGTAAACAACTTTTCAAAGAATAGTATTTTCTGATGCATGAAACCTATATGAAATTCAATTTTCTGTGCCTGTAAACAAAGTGTTATCAGAGCAGCGTAGAGCTAAGTAGCTACAGCAGAGACTTTACGCCCTTCACAGTCTAAAGTATTTGCAATCTGGCCCTTGGAGATATTTTACAGGAAGAATGAAAATACTGCACTAAGAGAAAAGACATATGTTTTCAAGAATTTGCAATCTCAGTTTGAAAGGTGAAGAATCATCCCACAACATAGAATAGACACAAATATTTAAAATACAGACCGATGAGTAGAAACATGGATGTTCTGTCCAGATGCTGAAATAACACATGGTTCAGAGCCTGGGTCAAAATCAAGGCCATCGCGTGGGCTCTGTTGCTAACCGTGGATCACTCACCACTGGAAGGCACTCTGGTCAGTAGGGATCCCAGTCCCATGGGACCCTTCCTAAACACCCCAGCCTCCACCCCAGCCAGAGCCAGCTCTGGAAGGAAGACCAGCTAAGGTCTTTCTCAGAGTCTGAGCAACTTCCAAAGATTTATGTCCCACCAGCTCCTCCCTGTCCTTACCCCACACCCTCCCTGCCCCATTGATGGCATTGCAGTAGAAAATGTTTACCTAAAGGATTAAAACTCTTCTCCTGGACCTCGAGCTCCCTCCCACCCCATGACTTTCCCACTTGGAAGCAGAAGCAGAGACAGTGAGGATTTCCTTCTGAGCCCTTGTCCTGGTGCAGTGGCGCTGCGCACCAGGTTAGTCATCGTACACAGATGGCCTACGTCATGACTTCCAGGAGATACTGTGCTCAATTGTGAAAAACCACATCAGCATTTTCCTGAACTCATTTTTACTGAAGAGTAAGACTCCATTATATAATTTGTGGCATGGTAAAAAAAAAAAAAAAAAAAAAAAAAAAGGCATACTTGTTAAACATAAAGTATTTTTCAGATATTTTTGCATTAAATTAGTTCTTTTCATGTTTGTCAGTCCTGAGCATACTGTTAAGTAAAACACTTATACACAACAATGCAGAACTTTTTTTCCCCCTTTTTAAAAAAACCAGCAAACCGTAACGATAAACAGGAAAGGAGAAATCTGTATCAAACAAATATTTTCTTTATCTTGTGGAATAATCTTTTATATTGTTCTCTGTCTTAAAAATTGAATGTTCTTTTGGGATAAGTTTATTATAGAAAAGAACATCACAAAAACAGACGGAATCATTGTGAGCAAACAATTTTCAACTTACACTCTCAAGCCTCTTTATTTTGATTGATGTTTTGCTGACTTTGAGACACTGCTGATAATGTAAGCACAAAAGCAGCTCGATTCTTCTTGACCTTTACATTTAGGTCAAAATCAGTTCATCCTGGGTAATAATTTAATGAGTGCGAGAAGATCCAGTCGTCTACTATGCATCACTGTTCTATACCAGACTATTTCTGTATGATCCTGTGCTCTTCTAAGCCTGACCATGACACTCTTTTTCTGCAGAAAACAGGAATGAGGAAATAGCTCTTATTTCTGAACACTTCAGAGCCAGATGGGTTTAGTGGCTTTTGTGTCCCACGGGCTACTTACCCACATGAATGGGCGCGAAGCTGCTGCCTGGCTGTGATTTGAGTGACAAGCCTCCCGCCTGGGGCCTGACTTCACAGCCGTGTCACTTCACTCTCTTCTCCCCCTGATCAAAACTGGCCAGAAGAGTGGGATGGAGCTCAGCAGACCAAACAGAACCTTTTTTCCCCATTGTCCCAGGCTAGGGTGGCGGTTGAGGAGCTTACGGGATTGACACTCTGGAGAGCCCCTTGGTCTACAGTCCATTCACTAATTGCTCATTCATTCTTGCACTCACTCGCTTGTTCAGTCATGCGTTTCCACATTCAGCCTTCCATTGTGCTTGGCTCTGCCAGCGCAGAGGTGAATAAAGGTGCGGTAGAAAGGGAACTGTTTTCACCAGCAGGCTTCCTCTCTGCCCGCCCCCCACAGTTGTCATGGCTAGTGCGTTTGAGGAGTTGTCCTACTAACAGAGGGTCACCATGAACCGTGCTCCGGTAGTCGAGCAAGTCCCCCATGAGCCCACCTCAAAACAAACCTTTGACTAAGATTTCACAAGATCTAAAATTGCACAGTCTTGCACATCTCCTCCAAGCAGTCCTCTCTGTGCTGTACCCCTGCCCCCTCCCTATGGCAGGTGGGAATAAAGGAACAGTTTGAGAAGAGGCATGATGAGTGAACATTGCTGTGATTTTTGTTGACCCTGGTGAGAGGTCTTATCTTGTTTTATGGCATCCCAAGTAAGCCCAGCGAGCCAGCACGGGACCTCAGCTGAGTCAGGTGGGGGCAGTGTTTGTACTTGTTATTCTCTCCGCCTCGACTTGATGTCCAGGAGTCTGGCAAGCCTCCCCCCGGGGCCTGACTTCACAGCCCCGTCAGTCCCCTCCCTTCCAGGGTAGTCGCTCCAAGGCCAGGAGGTTTGTGTGTTCATTCAGGGAAAGTGAGCCACCAGTTCACTGTAGTGGGTTGAATGGCAGCCTCCTAAATTATATGTCCACGTTCTAATCCCTGCAACCTGTGAAACTGACCTTATTTGGAAAAAGGGTCTCAGCAGATATAATTAAGGATCTCTAGATGAGGGTGCTCATCCTGGATTATCTGAGTGGGCCCTAAATCTAATGGCAAGTGTCCTTAGAAGAGGCACACAGAGAAGACTGTAAGACAGAGGCAGAGATTGGAGTAATCTGGCCACAAATTCAGGGATTCCCGGTGCAGCCTCCAGAAGCTGGAAGAGGCAAAGAAGAGAACTCACCGGTGGAGTCATCAGGGGAAGCACAGTCCTGCCAGATTTCCGACTTCTGGCCTCCAGAATGGTGGGGGATAAATTTCAGCTGTTTTAAGCCACCAAGTCTGTGGCAGTTTGTTGGAGCAGCTACAGGAAACTGATAGAGTCATCCAGCTTCAAAATCAGCTCAAGTGGGAGTTCCTATTTTATGACTAATATTAGGTTTTTAAAAGATATTTAACATTTGTATCTCACCTGAAAGGAAAATATAGGGTGTGAGACATTTCAAAGAAGGATCAATAGGATTTGGGGATTGTCTACATATGGGAAAGGCGAGAAGAAGTTGCAGATGATACTTCAAGGTTTGAGACTAGAAAGACAATGGTGTTATTGCAGGAAACAGGGAGTTCCATTTTAGAGGTGTAATGAGGCAACCGTGTTCAGTGAGTTGTCTTAGAAAAAGTAAGTGAGAGATGGAAAATATTATAAAATCTTATACTGAAAAATAAGATTTAAATGGGACATTAATTTTTTAAGCCCTATGTAACCACACATGTGTCATAGACTCTCCAAGTGCAGGTATATGTGGATTTCTCTTGCTAAAACTTATATGCACATGTCTGTAAAAAGGATCTACTGAAGGAAAGTACTTTGTAGATGATATATCACAAAGTAGACTGCTCAAAAAATCATGGCTGAATGAATGAATAAACAAATTCAAAAACAGTTACAGTGAAAGTCCTTTGTATCTTAGTCTCTGCCTTTTTCCTTCCTCTATGTAGTACATTTTTTTACTTGTAATTCATGTTTTCTTAATGCTAAAAGATTTTTAAACTGTAAAGTTGCCATTGTACACTAATAGACAGGACTTTAATTTGTGACATTGAAGGTAACATGGTAATTTTTGAAGTGTCTACAAAACTAGATTCTACAGTTAACACAAGAATAGCAAGCAATTATACTAAGTCCTTAGCTCTACTATAGAACATTTTGAGATTAACCACATTTAGTTTATTTTTTCTCAAGGAGGTTACACCGTTGCCATTATCATTACTTTGTATATAAATGTTAGCAACAGTTTTCTTGATATACATTTATTTTTCTATCTGTGATAATTTGATAGTTTCAGGCATCCTAACACTGTTAAATTTGCTAGAACACTGAAACCAACCAGATAAGCATAATCTATATGAACTTTAAAACATGACCAGCAGGTAAGAAAGAAGAGTGTTTTGTTAACTCTTGTCACTCTTTCTCATTTTTAAGGATCTGAAATTAGAGGTATGCAATTAGAGAGGTATGCAATTAGCACACATGACCCATTTATTTTCACCCCACGTAATTCAGGCTTTGGGGCATGTACATGAATTGTATACCATAAAGCTTCATGTAGTAAACTTTCAACACAACAGAAGCCTTATTTAGTCTGACTAATCAAAAACTGCATGTACAGCTGGGTCATGGGGAATTGACAGGCACAACTAAGCAATTACCCATTCCATCCAGAGCTGCCCGCCCTCCTGTTCTGATCCCTGAAAGAAGTGCTGTGATCCTCCCTCCTCCTCCTCTGGGGGGAGCAGGGATTGGAATGAGGAGGAATGGTTCTTCTCGCCAGCAGAAAGAACATTTCACCCAAGAGAATGCTGTTGCAAGCTCACTCTGGAACAGAATGTTCCTGGGGTTCTTTTGCATTCATAAAGGGAATAGGCAAAGGGGATATTCAGCCAGCAGAGGTCTCTAGGTCCCACTAGCCTTCACCATCTTGATGGCCAGAACTGTTTATAGCACATCAGAGTCTATCCGAGCCAAGTCACATGTCCAGTCTTTATACAAGCTAATGATGTGTGACTAAACTCTAAATTTTTAGAGTCCTTGGTGATGACTTCAAAATAAATACTATCTGATTTTCTGGCTATAAATATAGAAGCAATGTTAAATATTAATAGAAATTATATTTCTATTCTATAGTCTAATACCCAATGTATGAACAACCAGAAATTCCAATAAAATTTTTGCTGTATTTGCCATCTTATGTCGTACGTGATTATCTGGACAGGTTACTCTTAGAGATTCCTAGGAGGTCATTGAAGCCAAAGGATGCTGTGGCTAAAATCTTTTACTTGTGATCAGTTTTCAAAAGGAACCAACTACCTTGTCAAGTATCTTTTGTAACACAAACTCTTTGTCATTTTGTTCCATTATTAGAAGCTGCTTTATATGTTCCTCTTGGGAAACATATATGAAAAGGAATGATGGCAGGTATATTTTTGACACTCAATTCATGAGCTTCAGATCCTTGGCCATCTGATACTTGTTGTCTACTAAGGACTTTGCATCAACTCAATAATTGGATGCTATGACAGATCTTTCTTAACTGATACCTGGTAGCTATTTAAAACATACAGGTGTTAAGGTCATGAATGATTTGCTTCTTCATGAAGTTGTATCTTTGCTTTTATAACTTCACACCTCGGCAGTAGACTCCAGTTTACTTGAAGTGATCATTACTTCAAGTCATGCTTGGATTACTGTTAATAAAATGGACAGGAGAGATCATGCTAGGTGTAGAAATGGTAGTGTTAATAACACACCAATGTTGTTATTTTTCAGACTGAGTCAGCTAGAACTGCTTTGAACTGATGCTTATGTAAGCTGTCCCTAAAAATGTTAAAAATCAAATTGATGCAGTTAATAGGTAAAGACATATGTGCACACACATGCACAGACACCTAATGTAGATTTGCTAGATTGAAAATGTGCACCATTTGAAAAATGTCTCAATTATATGAACTAATTAGAGTGAGAATAGCTCATGCTCCTTCAGAATAGGACACACTTGTTCATAAATGGATGGAGTAAATCTAAGCCAGGGGTTGGCAAACTAGGACCCATGCATCAAATTCGGCCCACCACCTGTTTTTGTAAATAAAGTTTTATTAGAATACAACCCTGCTTGTACTTGCATGTATTATCAATGGCTGCTTTCATGCTACAGTGGCAGAGTTGAGTAGTTCTGATAAAGAACATTTGGTCCACAAAGACAAAACACTTACAATCTAATCCTTTACAGAAAAAAATAAAAAACTGTTGACCCCTGGTCTAAGCAAATGCATATTAGTATCAGCAGTGAGCCTGAAGACTGTCTGCCCTTTAGGAAGAAATATTTTTCAGAATTTATCTAAACTCCAGTATTTTAGTGCTCGAGAGCTCTTATTTTGTACTCTTGAGCAGGGGAGAAAGGTGATATATATGAGTGATTTTGGTGTTCCACCACACCTGAAGTCAAGAGTTTAGAACATGAATAATTCTTGAGTCATAGAATCAGAAGAAACCCAGGGATCACCTTATACTGTGATTATCCTCTTGGAAAGGGGTTATGTACCTGTTAAAATCTCTTGAATACCCTGTTTCATCAATTGTAGTCACCGTTTATTATAAGAAGTACCACTAATAAAGAAAAAAAAGGCACTTAGAATGTGTATTTTCTAATAAATGAAATATGGTAGGATGAATTTGTACAGAATATTCAAAAACCCATTGAGTCAAATTATAGATAGCGTATATCAGCACATTTTCTTTTCTTTCTGATGAAACCTGGATAAAAGATACAGCCCATCTTCTATCTTAATCTAGAGAATTATTGCCCTAAAAGAGCTATGCCAGAAAGTTGATGTATGGTTTATGGGGATGGGGTGCGTGTGTGCAGATATAGTTCATGTTATTAGATTTTTAAACTTATCACAAAAAGGAATGCATTTTAAACTGTTAAGAGTGCCTTCCGTTGCCTAAGTGAAGAAGGGAGTTTTAGGCAAGGAAGGCGATGGGACTCACTAACTCAGGGAGTTGGTGGCGAGCCAGTAAAGTCCGGACCAGCGGACTTCAAATCCGTCGCCCTGTTCGTTTGTCTGCTGTCTCATTAACATTTTGTAGATACTGTGAAATATCGTTCAATAGCTTATGATTTATACTATATTATGGATGAAGTTGAGTAAACCAACTAGACAATAATCCTATTCGTTACTCTCCCCCTCAAAACATCATATTAAGTTTATGGATTATTTTGGGAAGAACTGATATCTGCACAATATTATGTTCTCATCATTGAATAGGATGTAACTCTTCATTTAATCAAATCCACCACAGGGTTTTTTAATGGAATTTTAAATTTTGGGGGGTAAGTTCTCTGCTGATTTTCTTGGGAAGTATGTAGACGATTTCATCATCTTCCAATGACAATTTTTTTTTTGTTTCTATTCCATGATAATTTTTATACCTTTTATTTCCTTTTCTTTTTTTATTGCATTTCCAGGAATTTTATAATACATATTAAATAGAAGGAGCGATAGTAAACATTCCTGTTTTGTTCCTGACATTAAAGGAAATGGGTCTAAATTTCTTTATTAAGTATTATGCTTATTTCCAAAGGAAGAGGATTTCTTTTGATAGATACGCTCTTTATCATTTTATGTAAGTTCCTTTTTCTTCCTAGTTTTGCATTTTATATACAGAGAGAGAGAAACGGAGAGGGAAAGAGGTATAGAACCTGTACTAATGCTTTCTCAGCATCTTTTGAAGTAGCAAGAAAATTTTCTCCTGTAATCTATTAATTTGATGGACTACATACACAAATTTTCTGATGTTAAACTATTATGACATCCTTGGGATAAATCTTACTTGATTCTGTGGGGTTTTTTTTAATGTATGCTTTATTCAATTAGATAATAATTATTAAGGATTTTCACATCTACATTTGTATGTGAAATTGGTCTGTGATTTTCTTTTCTTGCATTGTTATTATCCAGTTGGGTAATCAAGTTTATATTAGTCTCATTAAATAAGTTAGGTTGTTTTCATTATTTGAAACAACTTGTATAAAGTAAGGATTAGCTAATAAATATTATTACAATGGAAAAAAATTCAATAAAGTAAAGGACAGTGTGAAAAAAGGAAATTAAATTTTTTTCAGGACTTAGTGTTGCTTTTGTTTTTTATTTTATTTTAATTTATTAATATACAATATAGTTGATTTTTGTGTCCCTTTATCGATTCCTCCTTTTCCTCCCTCCTTCCGCTCCCTCTCCCATCAACATAATATCTGTTCACATGTCTTAACAAAACACAACCACCACAACAATTCCTTGATTTTGTTAAGGAAATTAAATTTGAGCCTACCCTGTAGTGTAAAGTTATCATCAGTGTGAAAGTAAGTAAGTAATTAATAATAATAATAATAATAATAATAATAACAACAACAACTCATCAACAGGGATTTGGCAGTTTGTGTCCAGAGTACTCTTTAAAATTCTGTGATGTCATTAAAGAATGGTGAGTTATGTATGTGCACTGCTTGATAAGTAAATGAATTAATGGGTTTAGATACATGAAGTCAATTGTAATGTGGTTATGATTCCTATCCAAATTCAAAGAAAGAAGAAAGTTGTAAGAATGAGGATTAAAGAATAAAAGAAATAAAGATAGATAAGATGTCTGAGTTAAGATGTTTCCAATATTCCTCCTCATAAACCAGTTTTTTAAATCTGGTGGCATACTGAAATCACTTGAGGAGGTCTTACAAATACTAATGCCCAGCATTCACCAAGACCATTACATAAAGAATTTCTGGGGATAAAGAACAGGCATCTGTATTTCTACAAAGTTCCTTGGGTGGTCTTAGTGCATGGTAAGGATTGAGAACCACTTTTCTAGATCTAATGGTAGAATATTGGAGTTGTTTCTTTAGTCTCAAGAAGAATAAGGATCAAGAAAAAGTTCAAATAAATTAATCCTGATATTATGACTGCCTTTTTGAAGATGGTCAATAATGGGAGTCTTCCATTTTATTCTTTACTGTTCTTAGAAAACATTAACCTCAGTTTCTATGTAGGTAAGTATGCCTACTTACTCTTCAAACATAACCCCCGACTATTGTGGGTTGCATACGTATAAAAGATCACGTTTCACTGTTTTCATGATTGGTGTTTGTCCCTCCTGCTCTTTTCCCTGCCTAACATTTCCTTGCATGTGCATCAGCAGCATTGCTCATTTTCAGTTAATTTTTAGTGTTTAAAAATGTCTGTCCTTTTCTGTTTGTTATCATGGGGCTATCTCATTGCATCAATACTTGAAACATGTCACTCCTTCTGCACTGAACAGGCATGAAGGGATTAATAATGTCTATGTAAAATTCTTAGAGCTGAGGATAAAAACCTGTCATCTTTTTGTGGATTGACCAACAACTCAATGCCTCCTCTCTTTGTCTTATTTATGACATTGTGTGATATGAATGTTTGCGAGTAAAGATCTTCTATGTAATGAAATGGTATTTGGAAAGCTAGTAGGACTTTAAGTTCTGAAGGAAATCGCTTGAGTTTTCCAGAAAAAAGTGTAAGTCAATTGGCCTTTGCAAATTGGCAATATTCCTAGCTTTGTGAATTAGAGCCATATTACATATTGCAGTTTCAATGTAGTGCTTGATCTAAGTCTCTGAAATATACTAAGGATGAAAGCAAAAAAGCATGCATGTTAAATATTTTTAAAATGAATATTGACTTTGAAAGAAATTATGTCCAAATTGGTCATTGTTCAAACTTGTTTTTAACAAAACTCTATTTTGGCTTTTTACAGTTTCTCAAAATTTACTTTACAATGTTATCAGGCTGTGTGTTGAAATCATAGACCCATAGTCCTTAAATATCTATCTCTCCGCTGTCGCTTGAATAAAATAAACTGTATTCAGAAAAATGCATTCCCTAAGAAGATATTAATATAAAACCACAGTCATATCACTGAGATACATGTAAGAAAGTAAAGTGGTTTTCAGTAAATGATTACATTATATTAGAGCTCATAAATCTCACCCCATATTGCCATGTTAATACAAAATTTATAACCTCTGCCTGCTGTCTTCCAACTTTCAATTCTTAAGTTTTTCCAGCAATACAATTAAGTTATTCTGTTACTGAAAAGGACAGAACTTCTCCATCAAATATATATGGTTTTAGGAAAATACCAGTTTCTCTCAAAACTGACATAAAACATAAAAAGAGGCCATGCTGCACGTGTCTGCTGTCACCCAGCTGGCTCTCTCTGCTGCTCTTTTATCCTTCTCGTTTCTCCAGCCCGTCTGTCTTCTGCCCTCTGATGCCCACTCAGGGCTCACTGTGAATCCTGTTAACTACATTTGACTAACAACCAAAACGATTCTTTCTAAACTTTTTCAAGTAGATGTTTCTAACTAAATTTAGAGGTATTCCCTTCATTATTATTTTCCCTTTTTTGTTCCGTACCATTTTAGAGGCATTTTGTTATATGCTGACACACGTTCAGAGGTTTTATGTGTGCATTTACTATTTCTCCAGAAAATCTGAATTGCTTTAGAGCAAGAGCCTTATATTACTTTGTATTGGCTATGACACCTACTAGATTGTTAGTCCTGTTGCAAATTCTGATCAAAGATCCCTTGAATTGATCTTCCACCTTCAAATCTCTCCATTCTGCTTTCTGCTCTCTCTGGCCTTCTTGACTGATACTTTTGTGACTGTGTTTTTGACTTTCTCTCTGTTCTCCTGTTCAAATGCTAATTGTCTGTTTTTATAATTACATCTGTGGTTATCACCTCCCTCACAGTGAGAATTAAAAACACACAATTTGTGCATAATATAATACAGGTATGATTCTTGAAAAGCTTCTGAAATATAGTATGGTAATTGTCTTAATTCAGTTTTGCCTTGCTTTAAGAGCATACCACAGATTGGGTAATTTATAAGAAACAGAAATCTATTTGGCTCATGGTTCTAGAGGATGGGAAGTCCCAGATCAAAGGTCCGCATCTCGTGTGTATCTTCTTGCTACATCAGAACAAGGTGAAAGGCATCACATGGGCAAGAGAAAGAGAGAGGGGGAAGGGAGCCAAACTCACCTTTTATAAGGAATCCACTCCTGCAATAACAAACCCACTCTCACAATAATGCATTGATACATTCATGACGGCAGAGCCCTTATGACCTAATCCACCTTTCAACACTGTTGCTTTGGGGATTAAGTTTCCAACACATAAACTTTGGGGGACATATTTAAACCATAGCAGTAATATATCATTATCTGTAGATACTGGGACATTGAAAGATCAAATGTATTTTCCTATAATTTCATGAAAAATTCCTGGCATAAACTTAGTTATCTTTATAATCACCAATATTTGGAAGAGATTGGGAAGTGGGATAAGCAGGTGGCTGTGGTATTAAAGTATCAATAGTGTATTATCCCAGTCTCATTTCGGCATACATTGGTATGACTTATAAAAATGGAGCAAAAGCGGTAATGAGGGGCCAGATACAAATGGGGTAAAATGTCAAAAATTCAGAATGAAGGAATTAGAACAGCCTGTTCAGGGGCTTTCAAAACATTCCTAGCCTCCTAATTGTCTCAAACTTTGCTCCTTTGAAAGGGAAATTATTATCTAGTGGCAAGTGGCCCTTTATAAAGACAGATAAGAAAATGTTTGGATCCTTCTATTATGTAATGTTATTTAACCTTTCTCTTATGTTTCCCTAGTTGATGAAATATTGAGGACTCATCCCATAAGAGCTATCACAAAATTAATTTTTTTCTTAGAAGATATCATTAAAAAAATAGATAATAAATGTCTACTACTGGCCAACTACCAGTAGTAGGTTATACACACAAACACACACACATGTGCGTATGCACACACACACGAGAGTACCTCAAAAGGTTCAAGGAGAAATAGAATTAAAAGATAATGCAGTTTTCTATGAACTTTTTGAATTACCTTCATGTATGTATATGTGTATATGTATGTGTACATATATGTGTGTGTATGTATTTACAGAAGGACTGAAACAACTCAGCACTTTGTATTTCCAAGGAGGTTCCTCAGGAAGTCATCAAGTTCTGCCTGTGTCAAACTAGAACTATTTAATCAAGTATTCTACTTTTTTTTTTTAAGCCAGTCGTAGAAATTTTGCCACTTTCCAGTGTCCAGTACCTGTCATGCCTTAACTGTGTGGTAGAGCAGCTTCCTCTAGCTGCTCCAGGGTTGAAGGCAGATGACTGTTTGCCTCTTCTTATTCCTGCATCAGCCAATGTGTGTTGCTGCTTACTCTGTGCTTAGGACTGTGCCGGGGTGTGGGGTTTGCAGCAGCACCAGTAGCTGACAACCATGGAATTCTTCATCCAGACCAGCATCTTTTGAGCATAAAATGGAATGCTGTTAGTAGTTACGCTGAGATATAAATCAACATAAATCTGGACTTTTTTCAAGCACATCAAAAGTTAGAATCTCTCACAGATCTCAGACTTGTGTTTTTCAAATCAAGTTGTCCTCATTTCTTCCCAGTCTTCCTTAAATTATAAGAATAAATATGAGCACAAAACTCTAATTGAATTCTGGCCAATGTCAAAGATGAAATACACCAGGCAACTGAGGAGAAGGGAATCCTCCAGGACCCTGTGGAGTCGGGGAAGGGTGAAGCTGGGTCTTATCTCAAATATGTGATGGCAGGGTGGGTGTCAGTGAGCACAAAAGACTTAAAGACAGAAATTTCTTTTCTACGAAATGAGTACCAAAAAAACCCAAAAGAAAAATATAATAAAGTAGATGCAATGAGACTAAATTATAGAGATCAAACAATTGCAAGTAGACATAAACAGGAAACATTTAAAAACCTACCAAAACCCATTATGACAAAAAGGAATTCTAAAACTGTTAAAACATTGATAGGTACAACAGAATGTGTATGTAATAAAAACATGGCAACATGGGCAGGACAACTCAAGGGGATACACTATTCATGTAGACTGGGAGGTGCCCCTTGGGTCTGGGCAATATGGAAAGCCAGAAGAACAAACTAAAAAACAAAATAGAGAAAAGGAAGGAAAAAAGGAAACAGAGGTAGAGAATCTGAGAAACCAAGTACAAACAGAGCAGTGTCCCAAAGTCTTCAGTTGTGTAGACTAGCAACCTGAAAAAAGTCTAGTACCTCATCTGGGATAGCCCTGAGGACTAGGAGTCATTGGGGAGCCATCGTCCTTTGGGAACTGGGCCATAGTTTCATCAGAAACCAGTCCCTGTCTGTTAAAAATATCTGCAGCTACTGAGAACCATCAGATAAGCAGGCTCCCGGGTCTGGCTTCTGCCCAACCAGCTCCAAAAAAGGTACCAAATGCAAAAGTGCAATTCTTTAAACTTCCAATTAATTTTCAATTCCCATTTCTGTCTGTAACTTCTTCAGCTTAGCACATATATGTCATATCATACATCCTCTATGGTCTGGAAAATTCAGAAACACCAAAACTATCAAAAGAGAGACCTATTTATGAATAATTTATTATAGTTCTCTTGCTTTGAAAACCTCTTGGCTTCTATTAGCATAATCAGGGGCTAGTTCAGATTCCCCAGGGAGGTGCTACTGGAATTTTTTCTCATGCATTACGTGTAAGACATATCCATTTGGGAAAAACGGAGACATATTTCCAAAAGACGTACATATAGATGGGGTTGATTTTATCCAACTAAATCAGATGAGGTAAGAAGAAAATGTTTGACTGTGATTTATGTATCACCCATGTTAAACTCATAAAATTTGAAAAACAAAAAGGATTTAGAGACACATTTTGATTTCCTTATGATGATAAGAGGATGCATTATATGACAATATATGAAGGTAGAGAAAGCCTTTTTCGATGCTATATTAATTTATCCACATATTCATGACATCAAATAATACAAATGATTAAAAATGTGGAATTAATCTTTCAATAAGGACTAATTCTACACATATAGTGAAAAATTGCCTAAGAACATGAATTTAATACAAAACAATGACCCAAAAACAAAAATACAACTTATAAAGAGGGAAAGGAAAAAAATAAGGCTACACATGTTGTTATATCTTGACCTTCACAAATGCTAACTAGCAGTCCTGAGAAGGTAGTACCTGTAGAGACTAAGGGAAAGCTTCCCCTATGCCCTCTAAAGATTTGCTGAAAAAAAATGACAATAGGCAGATTAATAGGGGAAAAAGAATACACATGTATGCAATGTGCATAAGCATAGGGGAGCTGCACAAAGAAGATTACCCGGTAACCCCATGAGGTCCCAATGCCTTATGCACCCTTCTTCATAGGGGATGGGGAAATGGGGAAAGAGGCCATTTCGAATGGTAGTATATGAATTTTAGGGGAATAAATAAGCCCAATGCTCAGACAGTGGCAGCAAATAATTCTCTTCAGCAATTGATTGGGACTGGAGACAAAGTTTGTCTGGGCTGTAGATGTGGTGTTTAATTTTTAATATCTTCCTCTGTGATATGAGTTTTAATCTTCTCTGGTTAATGAAATTTCAGGGAGGGAATCTGCTGTGGATTGACTGAATTGTGTCCCCCAGTGTCCGTATATTAGAAGCTTAATTCCCACTGTAACTATTGAGGGTGGTATTTATGGTATCCTATTATGGTAATTGAAAGGTGGGGCCTTAAAGAGGTGATTAAGTTGATGAATTAGCGGTGGTCATGGCTGTGGTTCTAATGGCTTTAAAGGTGGAGCACAGCATGAGGAGCTGTCTCTCTCTCTTTGCTCTGCCATTTTCTGCCATGTGAGACCACTGCATTGCTGTAAAGCCACCACCAAAGACCCTCACCAGAT
Organism: Cynocephalus volans; assembly: GCF_027409185.1. Classification (NCBI taxonomy): domain Eukaryota; kingdom Metazoa; phylum Chordata; class Mammalia; order Dermoptera; family Cynocephalidae; genus Cynocephalus; species Cynocephalus volans. The sequence continues at coordinate 159,212,800 of NC_084464.1, read as the reverse complement.
GTGTTCCCTGGACTTTGGACTTCCCAGCCTCCAAAACCGTAAGCAATAAATTTTGTTTTCTTGCAAATTACCCAGTTTGAGGTATTTTATCATAAACAACAGAAACAAACTAATACGGGATCAACACAATACAGATTGTGTTTCTTTTTGGCTAGTCCAGTTGATAGGTAGACAAGGGAGCTTCAGAGAAGAGCCTTATCCTGTGCTTTGGGAGAGACAAGGGAGTGAGAGATTGGAGAGAGAGGAATGTCAGAAAGATCCTTGAGGCTGCTTTGTTAGTCCAACATGTGAAAGTGCCACATTTTGGAGTATTGTTTTCTGAGTCCCAACAGACCCAATGGGACAAAGACTGCCACTCTCCTAAGTGACCTTGGATAATAAATCCAGTCTCTTTTGGTATTAATTTCCTTCAAATTGTAAAGAACAAGCATGCTTCAAAAAGTTCATGGAAATATTTGTATTATCTTTAAATTATATTTTCCGACAAACTTTTTGGAGTACCCTTGGGAGAGACCTAAATTTTCCCTACAGCTCTCCCAGTGGGGCCACCAAGAGATCCACTTCCCAGTTTGCCTTAGACCCCCACAGTTTTTATGCTGTAGGCAGAGTTTCTACCCTGAATTCCTTCCTCTTTCCCAGCCCCTGTGGAATAGAACAGAGACCCATAGAAGAGAGAGACTCGATGGCAGTTGTATGTGCCGGGTTTACATCACCTGGCATATTACAGGCATTCACCAAATATTTGCAGAGTCAATCGGCAATCAACTTTGGAAATCTTCTTTAGCTTTTCTAAATAATGCACTCCCTGCTTCCATTTTTTAGATCCTAATTTTGCCATAAAGGGCAAATTCTAAGGCTGTAACTGGAAACAAATAAGAAAAGAAAAAGGACAAAGCCTACCTAAAAAGGTGCACGTAAAACTCTCAGAAGTCAAGTGTCTGCTATCACGATAAAAAATGTGTTAATACTATGCAAGATTTGTAATCCCTTTATTCATACAACAAATATCCACCCCTCAACCTTTTGAAGTAGACAGCTGAGGATGAAGGAGGAGAGAATATGTTTGCAACCTTCTCTGCCCTTAGGGAAGGCAGGACAAGGTTCCATTTCTTCCAACAGTCACCTTACAGGCAATCAGCAGGTTTTGCATTTCTATGCTAGTTCCTTAACCCACCCAACTCATATTCAGTAACCAAATCTCGAATGACTCTAGGGCTTCTCTCTGATGAGGTTAATGATGGAACTGAACAAAACTACTGTTCAAAAGATTTAGAGACCCTAGCACCACGTACATAATCTCATTCAGGAACAATGACAGAGCCATCATCCCTACATGTTGTAAGTACGATGGTTGCTAAGAAGGTGCACAGTGCAAAACAGGATAGAAACTAGGTTTTCCTTCTCTGGAAGGATACCAATTGTTATATCAACACAGGAGCTGTTGCATTTAGGAATTTTCTTTTCTAAATGGTAATGTGGTACCAAAATCTGTAGACACAAGACCTGAGTCTTCCCACCACGCATCCAAAATTGTTTTTCACTCACTCCTGTATCACTTTGTAAAAAATTGTTACTGCTATGTGAGCATATGTTAACAGAATAATTTTGTGTAAGATCTATGATGCAACCCTTTGGGTATATTTTCCCCACTGGTAACGGTGAGCTCTACTTGAGCCCTGTCCTCCCCAGAACAGCACTGGGTGAGAATTACCTTCTGGAATTGAGCAGGTGCTCAAAAAATATTCATGGGATAAGTGAATGAATGAATGAATCTATTGCATAAAGAGAATAATAGTTATCTCTCAAGGCTTTGGGGAAAATTCTAAGATAATCTATATAAATCACTGAGCACAGTGGCTGGCACATGGTAAATACATGGTTGTTGTTGTTGATATTAATAATAACCCATGAAGAAAAGTGCTCACAAACTTATATATGAATAGGACTTGGTGCTCTAATAATAGGAAGGGTGAGAAATTGGGGAAAATTTATGACCATATTGCAACCTGTAGTATATATCATGTCATAATTATAAAACTTGTGTTCTCGTAGAATAGTTGTTAAGGAAGTGATGACCCCTCCATTTTAACTCTTAGAATAACAGTCTTGGAGCCTGTTTTCATTTCCTGTTGGATGAGGAAGATTGAGGCCATGTGCAGTTAGAGGCAACAAAAGACTTTTGAAATGCGCTATTGATCTGTTTCTCCCCAATTCTCTCTTTTCTTTCCAATTGATGTTAATAAGCTCATGTGGAGTCGGCACAACTCAAGGAATATCTCTTAGTGTTGGATTGAAAGTGCCACTAAAACCTTTGGCAGGCTGATGAGGCAGCATGCTCAGTGGGCACCGAAGGCCTCCCCGTCATAGCTGAAAAAATGTAGATATGCGGAATTACATGGAAACACCAAACTAGGCCATGATGTCTGAGAACGATGAAGGTACACAGCTTATTTACTGAGATGTGCATTTCTCTAATGTTACCATGAAAGCTAATTTCCCACTTATCGCCTGGGGTCTTCATTTTCCCAACCTTATTCATGAATTTAACTACCCCTAGCTACTAGAGGCTACTGTCTAGGGACTCTGACTGTCCCAATGGTACCCTATAGCCTCAAAGTCCCAGGGAATTGACTTCTTGTCCCTCTGATGGCACAGCTCAGCCATAATCCCATTTTAGATGTTTAGTGCTTAAGAGCTTAATGATTTCAAGCCAGAAAGAAGGAGGTTCAAGTTCCGACTCTACCATCATTGAGCTTGTGATTTCGGCAGAGTTATTGTAATTTTGTAATCCACAGTTTCCTCATTTGCATTAAAGCTACCTAATCAGTTTGTACCTATGTAAAGTGCTTACCAGTAGTAAACTCTCTGCAAAAGTTAGTTCTTGTTAACATTATCATTACTCAGAGCAATATTATTGTTCATAATGTCATTCTCAGTAATGACTATAGACTCATTAACTTGTTAGATACCCCATGCAACATTGATGTCAATTTCATGCCTGACATCGCCATCCCACCATGGGAAGCAAGCGGGCTTCTTCTGAGAGGGCCCACCAGGGGATTCTCCTTCTGAGAAGGTTCCATTCCATGGACTGATGCTTCCTTCTGTTTCTCATTTACATTTCCTCAACTTCTGACTTTGTGAACAGTGATCAGTGAAAGATTAAGCAGCATGAACTTGTTATCCTGTGCTGTCCAATGGGGTAGCTTCTAGCCACATGTAACTATTCAAATTAGTATTGAAGTCAATTAAAATTCAACAAAATAAAACCTGCTAGAGCCACATGTGTAGCCAGTAGCTACTCCTTGGACAGAGCAGATATAGAGCACTGCCATCAAAGCAGAAAGTTCCACTGGCCAGCTCTGTAAAAAGACCCTGACAATGGCTGTTCAGTCTCGGAGCCTTAACCTGACACCAGACTACGAGGGTCAATGTTAGCTGTTTCACAAACTAGATAATTATTTTCCTTAGAGGTGAAATATTCTGCTCCCATCCTACAGACATTCATTTTTGCTTTTGCTGCTACTTTATAATTCCTTTCAACTGGGTAACAAAGGAAAGCATTGTTGCCGGTGTTATAGCGAGGAATACATTTTGAAAGATCTTTTACTCCTTAAAACTTTAATATTCTTTTTGTTCGTTTTGCTCTGTGCTTGTTAAAGGTGATGGGGCAAAAACTGCAGACTGAGCATTTCACTCCCATGTTGCCCAGAAGTCACTGGAGGCTCACTCATTATCCCCGCTGGGAACGATTCCACGTTTCCTCGTTCCCTTCAGCCTCAGGTTCTTCCTCTGCATCCTGACTTGCACAGGAGGCCTTTAAAGGAGACTTCACTGAGCAGGTGGGGACCAGAGCCTGGAACCTTCCCAGCAGGTTGTCATCTCTGCACTTCCCTACCAGGGCTCCTGGGGAGGGAGGGGAGATTTGAACTGAGTTCCAGCGGGGCAGTGACATGATCACGGCTGTACTTTGGAATAATTAAAATATCCCAGGTGGAAGATGGATTCAAACAAGATGAGATAAGAGGATGAATTGTATTCTTAACTATCTAAGTGAGAATGAAAATAAGAATGAGTGTGAGAGGCTAAATCTAACTACTAATAATTATTAACTGGCTGTTTGTTACACGAAATGGAGAAGGAGGCAGAAGGTGTTTTTAATAGTTTCATGACTATGTGACTGGGCAATTGGGACAATCATGGGCCATTACTTTGAAGGAAAGTCATGGAGTAGAGCTGGCTTGATGTGTAGGATGTAGAGTTTGGTCTGGGGCTCACATGGGAGCCTTAAATTATGCAGTCCTCTTAAAATCTTCCGAGTATAAATGATTAACCCTTATTAGCCTATGTTTGTATTTACTTATCTGGGTGCCACCAATTTAAATATAGTAGCAGACTGTCCCTCAGACTTCTTTTCTCCCGAGGTCTCCTCAATAGATGACAGATGAACGTGCACTTCAGACACCGGCCCCATTTCGGCAGAAAACTTAACATTCAGCCTCAATCCACTGACACTGTCAGATGAGAAAGCACATCGTCAGGAAGAATAGAGAGGCGGCCCTCAGTGGGCCGGATTCAAGGGGAGAAACTGAGGGCAGAGAAATCAACAAGGCTCATTCTCTCTTGATCATGGCTCGAAGGTTTAATTCGTATCCCCTAGTAAACATTTTTTCTCTTGCGAGCTTTATTTTCTCGTACTATTTGAAATGGGAATTTTGGCTTAGATGTGTTTACAAAACCATCTGATAAATGCAAGGGATAAGCGTGGTATGCTATTTACATCTTACTGTAAGGAATGAGGGAAACGCAGGTTAGTGTTAAAAAAGAAATTATTCATGGCACTTGTTAAGCAACGATAAAGCAGACTTTATTCAGGGGCCCTACTACAATAGAGTTTTCTCCCGAGCGCGCCACGGGGCCGGCCCTCTACTACAATAGAGTTTTGCAGCAGGGCAGAGAGATTGGACTCATCTCTACATACAAGGAACACATTGGGGACTTACAGTCAAGGAACACAGTGGGGGAAGCGTGGATGTGTGGAGTGTCAGTGGGGGGAATATTACTAGAGGGTAAGGCAATTCTTCATTAATGATCTAACAGGATACTTGCTGAAGTCGGGCCAGGGTGACCAGATATCACCTGGGGGATGGCAGGGGGTGAGGAACCCGATCAGATCTACTAAGGATAATCAGATGTCAGGGTGGGGGATTCTCACTAAGCCAATTTAACAGGGTTCTTCCTAAAAGTGAACAATGCAAAGATGGATAAGGTAACCTGAAAATCAAGGCCCGGTTGGGAAGAGGATTCAGAGGAGCCTGACTGATGCTCAGTCAAAGAAAGGCTGTCATCGGGAGGTATTAAAATGTGCTCATTCCCTCTTAGTCTCCTAACCCTTATGCTGTGAACATTTACTGAGCTTCATGAAGCCTCTGTTTTGTTCCTGGGTTTTAGTAAGAAAAATGGAGCTTTCCACCTGTGATGCTGCTGCTCTTCCAGATAGTTTCACCAGCCTGTGGCTGTCTGGGGCAGGTAGTTCCCTAGATAACCAGGTAGTTGTGCTTTAGCTGCTGGCACCCAGTTGCTGCAATAATGTGCTAATGTGCAGGTCCCCTGAAACAGCCTGCTTATTAACTGGGAGGCCCCAGATGCCATCTGCGGAGCTAGCCGCTCCTCTGTAATTACACCGTCAGCACTTTCCATTTGACTGCCTGCCTGCAGAGCCTGCGGTTGCTTTTGAGATGAGCTTGCTGTGGAGTAAGAGGTGGCAAGCAGTGGTGGTGTCTGGTGTTGGTGGGCTGAACTGTTCTTTGTTCCTTAGCAGAACAGGAGACATACTTCCCATGTTGCATCTACCAACTGCAGGCCAGCACTGCCTGGCATATGAACGGTGAGCCTGCTGATGATGGGATGCTATTTTTGCAGAAATGTCATCAGGTAACCAGATAAAAACAAAATTGAATCTGTCAGATTTTGATGCCAGAGTTAGAAATATTGCTAAAGCTCCCTTAAAATTGTCACTGCTAATAACATTGTACAATAGGATACATTTTGAGTATTTTCACACTAGAATGTGCCTCTGATTTGTTCAGCAGACTTTTTTTCTGTGTTCCTGAGGAGCTGGGACCAATGGCTGATCAGTTGTGATCCTCTGTCTCCACTTGGCATCTGAACTGCCTGTCTGAACCCAAGAAGGCTTCAAAGTGTTCAAGTTAATTTCTGAAGTCAGGAGAACATTCCTAATTCAAGAAAGATCCAGGAACAGGGATATCTGAGAGCTTTGTAGACAGAGAGACAGGCCTCTCTCAGAGTTCTGAGGAATAAAATAGGGTCCTGGTGATTTCAGAGTCAACAGAACACTCTGCTGCCTACCAGAACTTTCCTGGGCACCAAGGATACAGTGCTATGCTCTGCTATAACCTGTGGGGTGGCAGAAAGGAGCCCCACACTGCAGATTTCTCCTGATCTCCCCTTAAACTTCAGGGTGACATTGAAAGGCCTCACTCATTCCATGCGAATAATTTCCAGTCATTCGCTTCCCTACTACACGCTGCAGGCCGCGTCCTGGACATCGCGGTCCCGCCCCACCCACGCGCCCCTTACCCCAGGCGCAGGTGCTGTACCTATGGTGAGTCCAGCCCAGCTATGGAGAGTGCGTGTGCCCTTTGAACCTCCTCCTCCTCCTCAGGGTTGCTCTTTCCATCCATCTCTTCCCAGTAAAATCTTTCTCAGGAGGCATGTCTCAAATGCCACCTCTGTTCCCCCAAATCCCTTCGATTGGGTGAAACAGCCCTCTCATTTAATAGGGCTTCCTCTCCCATCTCTCCCATCTCTGTTGCTTTTGTAGCCTCATTGTCACTCTTATGCTTCTGAACAGAAACTTGCTCCTGCCCTGCCCGGCCCTCTCCCTCCTGGCCAGACCATGCATGGCACAGATACATCAGCTGCCAACATTTCTGAGACAGGCCACCCTTTGCCAGGGTTTGTCCTCACTGGGATGCCCCAGGGCCCTGGGCATTCCTCCTACTGCTTGGCTTGTCCTTGAAATTGCCAAAGTGACTGGCTGCCCTGGCACCAGGGGCGTGCTCAGGGTAGAATCTATGAGTGCTGTGTCTGTGCAGAAACCACATTCCCCAGCGATGCAGGGTTTGTACTTCTGTTCTGCAGCATGTGGTACTGGGGAGCAAGCACAGAGAGGCAGGAATAGCTTCTGCCATGGGACTGCTGGCCTGGGGGGTGGGAAGAGCAGATCTGGAAGCACTCAGGATGAGGAAGAGAAAGTCATGCAGCCAAGTGTTTGTGAGACCTGGGCTAACATCCAGGCTAAGGCCTGAACACGTTTTATGTGTGATCTCATTTAAGCCCCATGGCAATCCTGCCAGATAGGAACGATGATAACCCAAATTTTACAGACTTGGAAACTTAGGCTCTGCTAAGTCAGTCTTGACTGCAAAGCTCATTTTTTAAGGCACACTGCCTCCTGATAAGTATGACACCCCTCTGTCCTGTGTATAGATAAAGCTGAGTTTCCAGAATGATCCTGGCCTTAGAAGAATGTAAAGTAAGGTTAAGAGTCTGGGCCATGATTTAGAAGAAGTTACTTAATTCCCTAGTGAGAATTGTAATAACACTTAAATCACAACATATTTTTAAGGATTAAATGGGTCATGTAGATAAAGCTGTTTAAGCCGTGCCAGCTTGGGCACAGACACAGTGCTCATTGGCCACTCTAGCAGTCCTGTGACAATGACTGTGTAACAGCAACAGCACTGCCAGTGGGTGGGATTGTTAGGAACGCATGAGGTGAGGCAGGGCCACCTTCGGCCGCCTTCTGTCCTGGGCGAGGGGTAAGCCTAAGGAGACACAGGCAAACCTTTCCTTTTCCTACAGCCTGAGGTGTAGTCTCAGTGCTCTTAAGAGGAGCATCTCAGAAATAACATGGCAAGGCCCTTTCGTCTGCATCTTAAATAAGATCGCCTGTACTCCCAGCTCTGGAAACATTAAAAACAACTTTCAGAACTGTTATTCTATAGTACTTTCATGCAAGACAAATTACACACCCCAATCGGACTGTGTGCAGTTCACCTTCTCGGGCTTATTTCCCAAATGGACAAATTGAAGCTCACCTCGGTTTCACCAAACGTATTGCAGTCTCCTCACCATCAGCCCCTCCTTATCCACACCCGGTCACTCGAGAACACAGAAACATTGCCTGTTTGCATCTCTTGCCTTTCAGTTTATCCAACAGTGCAGATTTTTTTTTTTTTTTTTTGACATTTGTTTTTTTTTTAAACCCGGCACCCAGGAAATTAAGAAGTTTATCAATTGGAATCCTAGAACAGCTCAATGCCGAGGCCGTGGATGAGGTTCACAGGACTAAAGACTTAATTAAAAGAATCAAAGTTTGATTTAAATTGTAAATTCTCCGTTGATACCTAATTTCAATCTCACTCTCAGTGAACTGAATGTTAAAGAACAAACCTAAGATACGTGCAGACAGCAGCCCCATCTAGGGGTGGGTCTCCAGGGTTTTCCTTCTCTTTTGTTTTTTTAATTTTCTTCCCTGTTTATTCACACTAGCCCTTAGTGGGAGGAAGGGGAAATTCCCAGATTTACAGACAAGATTTTCCATCGGTCTACACGGAACGCTGAAGGATGCTGTGAGGTGTTTATGGCACTTGTGAGTGGAGGGCGTCCCTGGCAGAGCATGACCATGCTGGCAGCTTAGCAGCACAGAGCCTCGCCTATATTTGTGCTGGACTGTGAGGCAGAGTGCAAGGGGGTGAACTATGCAGTGCCAGCCGCCAGTGACAGGGGACAAGAGTGGGGGGTGGAGCAAGATGAGAGGCGTAAAACCCCACCCTGGCAGGGGGAGCCAGATGCGAAGTGCTGCCCTCTGGGCACCTCGCACAGCTCTGCTCAGTTTCCCAGGGGCCCACGCTGTCTCCAGGAACATTTTCATCAGGAGGGGCAGCCAGCCAGAATGGGGGCTCCCCGTGGCAACGGGCCAGGAAATCTGAGTTTCTTCCTATTTTCTACCTTCCATTGTTATGAACTTACTCTTAGTTTTTGTTCCATGGAGAAATCCTGGGGAAGTGCAGGATAATTATAATTGTCTCTGGTTTAGATTTAGGAATCACAGTTTAGGATAATGAGAAGGTTTAAAAAGCATCTGTTTATTAAAGAGGACCTTGTTTCATCTCTCTCCAAGTTCACTGAACCCTTGTTCATGCTTTGCTTAACATGAGGTGATAAAATTGAAAAGTGATTGCATGTAGGAGGCCAGATTTAATCCAGGCCACTCAAGCTGACAATTTTAACTGAATTATGTATTGCAATTTCCCTCCTCTTGAGTAAGTGATCTCGAGTGGAAGGCATAACCAGATTAGGGAGCCTGCTGTGACCGTTCGCATCACAGAGGCCGCTTGTGCCACTGGAATGGTGGCCTACGTAGGGCAGGGCTCCTGGGACCCTGGTGGGAATTAAAAGAACATAAAGATTTAAGAAAGAGGATACTATTACACTCAGACCAAAACCATCGAGGTTTGAGAAATGACTGCACAGTTTTGGCATACTGAAGCTGGTTATAACCAAAGAGAAGAACCAGGAGCCATTCCAGAAAGGAAACCATTTATGAGGCGATCACCACCACTATCGCCCCCTTTCTAAAGACAAAAGCCTTTCATCTTTGTGGCAAAAAGGCCTTGAATATACCAAGAGAGTCATTTGCTGACAAACAAGTAAATATGTACCAACAAATATATCATTTAAGACAACCAGAAATGTGTCTGTGCAGGCAGCTTAATATCCATATATACTGTGAGCCACTCTCCTTTTCTGTGAACCACAATGGAAACTCCCACCACCTGCGACTGCATCTGCATAACCTCCAGACTTAGAAAGACAGAGGTGACCCACGCCCAAGAAAAATCAAATGAAACAGGCTTTATGTGTTCAACTTAAAAGCTTGTTCTTCCCAGTTTTTATCAACAGAACAACTCAGTTGCAGACCAAGGCACACGTTAAGTTTCTGCTGGCACCCTCCCCTTCCTCTAGCCAGTGTTAGTAATTAACCAGCGCCTCTGATCCCCTCCATCTAAATCCGCTGTGCGGTAAGGACCAGCTGCAGGCATGTGGTGTGCAGAAAGCGTTTTGCCACTGCCAGTGCTGGGCCTTACATCACTGTCGAATTAGTCTAAGCAGAATAGAGCAGATTGTTTATTTTGGTTTAGCTCCGCTTCAGGCTGTAACATCAGATGTAACTCCCAGAGTGACAAATTTCAGTCGCGATGTCACAGATTAAACAAGGGTACGGAAAAGCCGGGCGAGCATGTTTCCCCAGGGGGCGTGGAGTAGGGGTTCTGTCTGAATCTGTTTGCCCAACTACCCCTTCTCAAGCAGCCCCCACCTTCTCACCTTAGAATCAGCTCCCTTTTGCCCACATGGACTGGTGATAGTCATAGCTTCCTATGGGTTAAATAAGCCAGGTCTTTAATTTCTTTTAAGATACTAATTAAAGATGATTCCCCCTTTTCCTTAGAGCATATTTAACTCGTTTCATATTTCACATTTTAAAGAATTTGCTGAGTATTATTCAATATCGTGAAACTCCACAGGGAAGAATTAGGCAAATTAGTAAGTGGCAGACTTACCCTGACAGTGACTTGGCCACATGGGGCAGCAATGATTCCAGTGAGTGTGGGCCAAGCCCCTGCCTGCTGAGGGGCGGTGCTCCAGAGGTGGGGCAGCATGTTTAATTATCACATAGGCATGCAGGGTGGCTAGGTCCTGCAACCCACTGCAAGTCCTGGGACAGGCAATGGTGTGTGTCTTTTCCTAGGATGGTTGTCCTTGCCCCAGAGGGACTGGCTCTATTGCAGCCACCGCAGGCTGCACTCCTGTGCGCCAGGGCGTGTGTGGCATCAGCTGTCCCTGCGTTGTCGGAAGCCTTCAAGCTGTTCTGCACGTGGATATCATCACCCTCATTTCACACATGAAGCTTCCTCTATCCCAGTGCACCCAGCAGTTTGTGGAATGCAGCATCTACAATATAGCAATCTAAGCTTAAAGCCAGCTTGTTCTTAATGAGAATGTTCCTGCAGAAATTGTGTTCCCCAGGTAGAAGAATAATTATAAAGTATCTTATCTCATTGAAGTTATTGTTCAAACTGAGCATCAGTTTATTACATTTTCTCAAACAAGTTATAGATAAGAACTGTTAAATAATAACAATGCCTAATTACTGCAGGCTGCTTTGAGACTGTGAAGAACAGGCTGTGTACTCTAGTCTGTTTCCTATAAATTGGGCTTGGTCTATTGTGAAGCTTCAGCAGCCTTATCCATGGGTTTTACACATGAGATGTGGCCTGGCCTTCCAGCAGAAAAAGAGGAAGGAGGTTATCCCCTCTGCCCTGATGGAGGGCTCCTATTTGGCTGTGCAGATCCACTAAGAGAAATGTTTTGATGAACATTTTGCATTTCTATGACATACCTCTCTGCTCATAAATCGGAGAGTAAAACAGTACGGGTGATGCATAGCATCCCTCCAAACCTGGGTAGTTTCACTGATCTGATTGAATGGATGGAGAAGCTGAGACCTGGCCACTCCTCACCGTGTACTTGAAACTCTGATATCCCGGTGGCTGCTCTTACGCAAGGCATAATGCAGCTCTCTTGTGTTGGGACATTTTCTAATCACAATGCTCTTTTTCTCACTGTATTTTAGTGTTTGGTCATTTAAAAACTCCAGAGTAACATGTTTTCTCATTAACTGCTTTCCCATGCATTCAGAACCATGGCTTCAAAAAACAATGATGAATCATGAACTCCTTTAAGTTGCTAGGTTTTCTATGAAGTACATTTCTAAACTAAAGAATTCTGTGTAAAATTCTGGTAGGAGACCATAGGGCCCCCTAAGAGCCCAGGGAATAGGAGCTGAGCCGTCTGGCTCCCTCCAGCGCACGCCCCATCTCTGCAGTCCCAGCAGGTGTGCCCAGCCGCTGCAGTAGGTGCCAGCCTGCCCCACAGCACAGTCATTGTACAATGGGCTGGAAGCTCAGGACTCACCTAATCTCTCCATGACAGCGAAACCCAACCATTACTTCTGCCTGCATTTCCACCTCCTCACCTGGAGATCAGTATCGGAAGCAATAAAGGCAGGTATGAAAATGTCATGATTGAGGGCCAGCAAAGGTACTGATGCAACCTATGCAGCATTGGGTTATAGCTGTAGACATTTTAGTCAAAAACTGTTCTTTTGCATTTTTCTAGGCTAAGGACTAGCACCTCATATTATAAGCAACCTAGACCTCAATACAGCCTCATCCTCGTCTTTACATGAGCCTTTCAGAAGAAATTAAGCAGAAGGATTAGGAAATAACTCAGCCCATCGGGCAACTACCTCAGTATGGAGTAGTCATTTGGCCACACAGGGGGCTGTGTCTGTGTGGTGTCCCACTCAGGGCAGGGGCTGAGGGTCACACAGGCTGGAGACTGCAGAGATCCAGGCCTGCCGAGACAGGTGTCTCCTGTGCTGTCCTGCCCCCCTGCTGATCTGGGAACGGTGGCTTCTTAGGCCTCCGTGGCTTTACGAGGCATTTGCTGTTCTCCCAGGTAACCAGAAGGGGAGAAGGCCTGACTTGAAGAGGGCAGGGGCTCCATCTCATCTGCTCCTGGCCTTAGTGCAGTGTTTGACTGGCATTCAGAGGCTGCGTCATCTGGAGGGAACTCACTCTCACACGTCACACTGCGTGGCCTTGGGCAAGTGTTCATCTCATCGAACTTGCCATTGATGGCCCATCTGTAAAGTGGGGATAATAATAATACCTCTGGGTTGGTGGTTCTCAGTGGTGGGGGCTGGAGGGTCTGCCCCTTCACTTATCACCACCTCCACCCGCCCCCCCAGCAAGACATCTGGCAATGTTTGGAGACATTTTTGGTTCTCATGACTAGGAGGATTCTACCGGTATACAGTGGGTGGAGGGCAGGCATGCTGCTGAACGTCAGGCAGTGCACAGGACGGGCCTCACAAGCTGAGCTGGGGACAGCCTGTTCTAGGATGACACGCATTAATCTGTCACACTGTAAGTCACCACGGAAGCCTTAGGAACCCGACGCTGTGTTACAACATCTCAAATATATGCAGACACTGATCTTTTAGTGTCCAAAAAGCAACGCTGCTATTCTTATAATCATGCTTTTTTATTCAATATGGTACTAAGATATTAAAATAATATGTGTTTCTATGGGTCTCTATAAAGCTATTTTTATTTTGCATTTTAAAATATCTGCATCCTAATAAACATTTGCAGCTTTCTTGAATTAGCTCTTTTGCAGAAGGGGTTGCCAATTGAAAGGTGTCAGGAGTAAATAATGTGGCACCAGTGACTTGGAAAAGGAAAAACCTGTGACTCTGGTGACCTACCACTTTCTAGGGGCCCTGTCTCACTGGTAACTAATGTGTCAAACTGGTCAAGGAAATGCTATCTTGGAGAAAGTTCCAAATGAGGATAAATCCAAGGCTGTCAGACCAGCTGTTGGATCCCATGGTCATGTTCTGAGGGAATCTCGGGACTATCCTGGCTTCCTAGCAGTTCTGGCATGGCCCACAGCTGCTGCTGCTGCTACCAGAAGCTTTCCCTGTGGGGACACGGACCAGGGGCAGCTTCGGACCTGGGCTGTGGTGGGAGAGGGCTGTGGCAACGCCCCCTCATCTCCCTTCCACCTGCCTCCTCCCGTCTGTCACCCTCCCTTAGGCTCTGTTGTGTCAGTGTCTTAACAGGTACCAAGCCAGCTGACATTTATGTGCACACCGTGATTACAAGAATCTGCCCAGATTAGATTTCATTCCCACTTAAATTCGCCATTAACAAACCCGGACAGTAAGGGCCACAAAACATAAGAGAGGAGAGGAACATCCCTGCTTCTCATATGCAGTGTCCCTGCTCCCCATATGCAGTGTCCCTGCTCCCTCTCCAAGCAGGAACTCAGAGCTGGTTATTCTGAAATGCATTTCGTTGAAACGCATGGGTGATGTTATGAAAATCAGGAACCCTGGTGGAGCCTGGGACTTTTCTACTGTCAGTTGACATGTCAAGGTGGTTTTGCGAGCAGAATGCAGGACAATGATGTTTCTTCCCTTCTGTCACTTCATGTTGATTTTGAGCTGGATATGTGAGGAGGAAGCAGATGATCTGTAAGCATCTGACATGTCACATGTACTTAGAAATACATCTGGACAAATAGCAGCTTCACATCCAATAAACATCACTTTTGTGATAGAGGCCAGTTCTTAATACAAAGCTTCTATTTTTATTTCATTGTGTTTTGCTTTTGTGATGCTGTAAGTGGAAGCTGCCGACCACTTGCATGTTTCTCTAGTTGTCCAAATCTCTTGGTTAAGACATAGTTACTAAAGAGGCTGGATGCATGGATTCAATCTTCTTCTAGGACAAGTAGCTTCAGCTTGCAGGATCATACTACCATTACCATCGAACAAATGTTTCCTGAAGATCAAAGGGAGCTGGAGGACAGTGAGATGAACCAGAGCCTGGAGACCGGCTGGCCGATGTTTTGCTCCCTTTGTCCTGTGCTAGGGTCAGGGAATAGAGTCATAGGAAAGGGAGAACTGGCAAGCTTTGTGTCAGGAATTTTCCAGGCTGCTTTTCTTTGTTCCCCTTGATGTGCTAGGCACCATTAGAAGGAAACTGTGGATGAAGCAAACAGAACCTCATGCTATGTAGTTTGCATTTATTCTGCAGGCAGAAGAGAGACATTTAAGATTGAAAATGCGTTGTTCCCATGTTCATCAAAGCAATATTCACAACAGCTGAGATATGGAACCAATCTAAGTATCCATCAACAGATGAATGGATAAAGGAAATACGGCATATATTCATAATTGAATACCACTGAGCCTTGGAAAAGAAGGAAATGTTGTCATTTGTGACAACATGGATGAGCCTGAAGGATATTATGTTAAGTGAAATAAGCCAGGCACAGAGAGACAAATACAGCGTGATCTCGCTTATATGTGGAATGTGACAAAGTCAAACTCATAGGAACAGAGAGTGGAACAGTGAATAACAGGGGCTTGGCAGGAGGGTTTGGGGGGATGTTGACTGAACAGTGCAAAGAGTTCAAGAAATCTATTGTACATCGTGATGACTGTAGTTAATAACAAACTAATGCAAACTTGAGAATTGTCAAGAGTAGATTTTAAGTGTTCATACCATAAGAAGTCATCAGTGGGTAAGGTAATGCATATGTTTACGAGCTTGATCACAGTGTATACATATATCAAAACATCATTTTGTGCACCATAAATGTATACAATTTTTATTTGTCAGTTTAAAAATATATTTAGAAAAGAAAATAAATGTAATAAATGTAAAAAAAAAAAAAAAAAAAGAAAGAAAGAAAAGAAAAAATGAAATGCCTTGCCCCAAGTAGCAGGGTCCCTGTAAAACTTTGCCATTGGTCACACAAAGGCAAGTGACACACCAGGAGGTGGGGCTAGGGGTCAGATTAGGGGCTTTGCTTCCAGGGAGGCCTGGGGACAAATCCTGGCTCTTAACCAAGGAGCATGGTTTTAGGCAAATTGATTTTACCTTGCTGCGCCTTACTTAATTCACCCTGACAGACAGGATAGCAAAGTATATTATTTTACTTTACAGGCTTCCGCAGAGGGCAGCAGAGGGGAGGGAGGGTTACCACATCTCAGATCTGCAGCTTCCCCTGCTCCATGTCCCTACAGGGAAGGCTTCTGGCAGCCACTACTGCTGTAGACCATACCAGAACTGCCAGGGGACCAATGGTTATGAGCAGAAGAGAACTTGGTGGTAGGGACTGTCACTGGTATTACCAAAGCAGGGCCCCAATGTGTTCTGAGCCCCTGATGAAGCTGAGTGCAGTGGATCGAATGGGCCCCAAAGATCATTGAAACTTAATCCTCGGTGTAACTGTTGAGGGTGGGAAATCCTATTATGGTAATGAAAGGTGTGGCCTTGAAGAGGTGATTAGATTATGAGGACCATGCCATAGTGAATGAATTAATCGTTTTGATGGTGTAATGGCAGTTGTGGATGTGGTTCTGATGGCTTTAAAAGGAGCCAACTGAGAAGGTTAGCTTTCTCTCTGCTCCACCATTTTCTGCCACGTGCGACCCACCAGCAAAGAAGACCCTCACCTGATGTGTTCCCTGGACTTTGGACTTTCCAGCCTCCAAAACTATAAGCGATAAATTTCATCTTCTTACAAATTACCCAGTTCCAGGTTATTTTGTTATAAGCAACAGAAACATACTAATACACTGAGAATACGGTGAGTGACAGATCCCGAGCCCTGTGCAAATCTGTTCAGTTTGCTACACGAGTTGCATTCCCAACCTCGGCCTTGTATTGTCATTTTTTGGCATTTGATGCTAAGTGACATGGAGGTTAGAGATTTGGGCGTCCTCACTACAGGTCTCAGCAGCTCTGATGCTCTCAGAACACAGTTTAATGGGCTCCCTGGCCACCAAGGACTTGGGCTGCAGCTCTCCTTGTTTCCATCTCTTTCCAGAGGCGAGCCACAGGCAGGCGTCCACCCAAAAAGCCTGGCCTGGAGTCTACCCAGGGGCTGCTTCCTGAGAGTGGCTTCCTGGCCCCTAGGATCCACCTGGCAGGGGGTAGTGCCACCAGCAGGGCCCTCTGGGCCATAGGGACCTCAGGAAATAGGTTCCAATTCAAGTTAGTCTGGCAGAACCTGCTGTCTCATTGTCACACTGCTGGGAGCTCAGAGAGCCTAAAGATAAGTGAAAATTGCCAATAGCCTAGATTTGTCAAAACATCTCCTAGGGAAAAAGAAAACTGTCACAAAAGCCAGTGCCACCAATACTGAGAAGAGAGCCCTGCAGAGTGTGGTTAGTGTGTGAGCTCCTGTGTGTGCAAGAGCTTGCACTTTATCAGGGCTTGTTACTATACTGTTACTGTTGTCTGCACATTCTTCCAGCGTCCTCTCTCAACCAGTCGTAGTGGGAAGGTGGGGGGCAGGGGGCTGACAGCTGAGGCACACAGGGGACAGGGCAGGAAAAGCTCTACCGCCAACCCTTGTTAGGTGGAAGGAGCCCACACAGCCACTCCCATGGGTGCCCTGTACTCTGGTCCATTATTGTTTACCATAAGGACCCTGAACCACAAAACCATATTAATACTGTCAGGACCAGGGAGTCATGGCAAAGATTCATTCAAAAACAAATAAGGTTAAAAACGTTTGGAAGCTTACATAGGGGTCTCCATTTTCTGAAAGTGCCAGAAAAATGGAACATTATTAAGCTAACTCATTCTTAGCAAAGCTTTATTGTGGCTTAGTTGACTGCAGTATAAGTTATTTGATTACTCTTACTGCCCACGGTATTCTGCAGGTTACTCAGAAGTTACTTGGTAAATAAGGTTCGATTAAAAGGGAGTCTTTCTGTTTGTTCAGATTCTTACTTTCAAAACACATGGTAAAGGTGATTTCTTCATTCACAAAGGTCCCCAGCCTGCTTCATTTATTACATAGGGACGTTATCATGTGAACATAAACTAGCACGATTTCAAATTTACGAGTAGAACAATGGCACTTTAGAAAAGTAAAAGAAAGTTACACGTGGTAGTGATCAGTGAAGCCAGTAACTAAACAGTGAATAAGCTTGGTAGAAACAGAATTCTGTTGTCTTTTATTTTACTGATTTGAACAAATGGGCTACAATTTAAAATGGCAAATCAATTTAGATGAACACAAGATTGAGCCCTAATTTCTAGTTCAACTTGACTATATTTTTAAAAATTCAGTGACATAGATATGTAGACACGTTAATCCTCTAAATACCTACCTGCAGGGATAACTTGCTCAGATTCTAAAAACCATGTCTTTCTACAGTCTTCTGGCAATTGCATTAGAACTCAAACCCACTGGAAATCCTCACCTCCCTGGACTGTCTCTGAACTGAAAGGAAAAGCCATTTGAAAAAGGCATCATTTGCATTGTCTTCAGGTTAACCGCACCCCTTCAATAATTTGTGCTCACTGTGATTAAGTGTGAGTGAGAAGAGATGTGGAGTTGTGAGGACCCCACTATTTTAGATGTTAAAAGATGTATTAATTATGCAACTGGTTTGTCCATGGAATACATGCGAGTTAGGCAGACACAACTTATGTCTTGGTTTATTATATATGTGGTGATTCTCCAGGATATTACCTGGCCATGATTCCAGGTCTCCTCATCATAAAGAACAGCACGAGGTTCCGACTTGAATGTGGTCCTACACCATCTGGTTGAGTTATATTCCTATACTCCAAATGCAAATCAAAATTACACACTCTGGGATTTGTATTTCCAGGAGAGAGGGGAACATAAGTCTTCCTGTTTAGGAAGGCCTCTTTCAATCTTTCTGCACGATTTTCTCCTCGAAAACTCACTCAGAGTGTCTGTTCCTAGGCAGGCCACTGTGTTTAATTGGTACTGTCAGAAAGGCTACCAAGCAAATGTATTTAATGTCTTTGGAAAAGGAAGTTATGGGTTAAGGTTTCTGCCAGATTCAATCTTTGTTTTGGCATGATTTGAAAATGTGTGTGTGACCATCTGTCTAAAACTGACTGGGTGGAACAAGGAAGCTTGCCCTGCGTCTGAGACAGGGGTGGTCACCACTGGTCACAGGAGAAAAATGGCAGTAAACTAAACGGGGTGCAGATGCACACAAATTGAACTGTTAGGAACTTTCATGTTTGCATTTGTATAGTAGTAGGTTTTCTGCAAGGATGAGCAGAAATGTTTTACTCTTGCCGTATTTGTGGTGTGTGTGTGTAAAAATATGCATGTATTGTGTATTATCACAGTTTAACCCAAACTGGGCCTCATTCAAATGGAGCCTATTTTTATATTTTCATTTTCCAGGTTAATAATTCATTTTTAATACTATTTTATTCTTTTAAAATTTATTTTGAATATGATTTTTTCTACGTTTTAAAGGAATTCCATTCTTTTTTTTTTTTTTTTATTCCTGTGTTGAATTTCAGAGCAGTAACATGAGGTCATCCAACACTGCCATGTTTTGATATGGATAATCCTGTTAATGACAACAGCTACAGTAACAAGTGCTTCCTACCTGCTAGATTGCCAGACGTTCTTATTTTAGTCATTTGGTTTACATTTTAGCCAGACTCCTCTAGGGAACAGAGCCTGAGACAAAAATGAATAGTGCTGACACTTTATTTGGTAGGTGGAAGCCCAGGGTGGCCAGGGTAAAAAATAAAGGGGAGTTAAGGCAAGGAAAAATGCTAAGCAACTCAATGCATTTGTGCTGGCTGCAGCTTCAGGACCCGTAAAGAGACCCAGCTGGTCTCTTAGCAGGTGTATTTGTGTGGCACAGAGGACTTTTAGGAAAAATTTGCAAGGAAAAAAACATAACTTGGAACATCCCTCAGAAGGCAGAGTGCAGGAGGACTTTATCTGCAGATTCCTCCTGTCTGCCATTACCATGATTCAAGGTGTGCCCCATGAGGAGCTGACACCCTGCATTTCCAGTTACACAACATGATTTCTTTGCAAACTGCCCAGGAAGCAAAATCCCATGCCCAGAAGGTTACGACATTTCGTTCAAGCTGGGAAATAGAGAGGAAGCTCTATGCTCAAAGGGCCCCTTGTATGGGGCCGAGAGCCAGGTAAACCCAAGACTTTAACTTGGATAAAGTTAAATCCTCAAGAGTCTGACAAAGGAGCTCCCAGCAAAGGTGGCCTCAGAGGCAAGCAGCCCAGTGCAGGAGGTGTTTTGGAAATATGGGGTGGCCAAGGGGACCTGAGAAACTGCTTAAGCAGAGACATGTTCAGATGTTGGGGGATCTGAGATTATACCATTTTGGGGAGGAGGCACTTTTTTAAGAAAAAGAATATAAAATTATTACTATAATTAATAAGAAGAAAATAAATCACAGCATATTATAAATTTTAAAAAACAACAGATACCATGAAAATCACACTTCTAAAAATTAGCATACTATTTAAATTTAGAAGCTGCTTGATATTCCACTGTAACGCTCTTTTCCCTACATTTTTTGCTTGTATACTGTTTGATGACCTCTTCATGTGGCAATGATCACTGTAGTATCACTTTCTATAGAAGAACAGATAATAGATAATTTAGTCTTTCTAGCATGGTTGACTAAAATTTACTTTTTATTATTGATGGTTCTGAAAAGTAACTGTTTTACAATTTATTGGACATGTAAAAATTTTTAGGAATGTTTTCAAATTTGAGGAAACTTTTAATAATTTTCCTTTATTCATGATTTAGGGAATTTCAGAGAATGTTAAGTTTTCTTGCATAATGATTACTCTTAAATATTCAATGAACTGACAAAACTCACCATTGGATTTGTCTTCAATATGTTTCTCATATTGGCATATTATGGGATCCATGTTTCCTTTGTCAGTGTTAGTATAGCATATCAAATCAGCAAAATATTTATTAATGTCCCTTTTCCTCCATCCACACAGTTCTGGCGCTGGGTGACATATCATAACTTTAATTCTGCCATAAGTCATGTCTTTGGTGGGCATGTTAGCATACTCGGTTGTAGGAGGAGCCCCAGAAGGCATATTTATACTGAAATATCTGGCACTAAGTTCATTCAATGCAGAAATAACTGTAGACCCCATACATGCACCTCACTAAGTGACAAGCAAATTGTATATCCAGCTCAAATTCGCTTTAGCTGGATTCCCCAAATACCCATTACCACTCCAAGGCCACCTAACACAGGGGGATCCTACCAAAGGCAGTGTGTGCAGAAATGGACACCTGTCTTAAGCAATGGCTGTTGAAATATCTTTCCAAATTTTCAGAAATACGTGGCCATGTGAACACACTGCTCAGTCCACACTTGAGCCCATGAAGGGGCTTGGGCAAGTGAAGAGTCTGAGAGTTTCGGCTTTCATAGCTCGCAGGAAGTTCACCTTAGTGCGCCAGGTTTGTACACCAGTAGAGTGTGCACCAGGTAATTGTATCTGCCATCATGAAATGTGACTGACAAAATGTGGCTTTAATGGGGACTCTGAGAGTTAAGAAGATGAAGATCTCAAGATTATTTTCCATTAAGGAAAAGCTGTAAGACTATTCTTCTAGCCAGCAGAAGCAAGTGGTTAGGTTTTTGTTTTTCTTTGCTGAAAATGAGAAAAGTGTCTTCAGTTCCTAGGGTAACATTAATACCAAATATGTCATATTTAGACCAACAGAAGATCTGCGGATTTTTTGTTTGTTTGGTTGTTTGGGTTCCTCCTGATGTCTGCAATATACACCTTCCCACCCCCAAGCATTGCCTTTGGGTAAAAGTTGCACCGAGTAGTGAATTATTGAGCTGATGTATGAATGAATGAATGAATGAATGAATTTTACATGATTTATTTCATGATTTTTCTGTTGGCAGACAGAGGAAATTCTAACAGTATTTTATAAAGAACTACACACCAATGAAAAAAATACACAAAGTTGGCCAAGGATGTTTTATCAGTTAAAATTAGGTTAAATTGCAGATGATAGCAAATCCACAATAAAGAGGCTTAGATAAGACAAACATTTAATTCTCATTTAAACAATGTCCAGAGGTAAGTGGTACAGGGATGGTAAAGTGGTTTATTATTATCATACTCTGAGGTCCCTGTATTTTGTTGCTGTAACAAATACTTGGGCCGGCCCATGGCTCACTCAGGAGAGTGTGGTGCTGATAACACCAAGGCCACAGGTTCGGATCCTATATAGGGATGGCCGGTTAGCTCACTTGGAGAGCGTGGTGCTGACAAATACTTGTCTTTTACTCATGGTCTGAGATAGAGGCTTCAGCTCCAGCTGCGATACCTACATCTTAAATACTGGGAAAGAAGTGCACTCTTCCTTTAAAAACACGTCCTGGAAGTAGCAACCTTTCTTTTTTTGTTGTCCTTATGTCGCATTGGCCAATGTTTATTCACATGAGCATACCTAACTTTAAAAGAGACTGGGAGATGTAGTCTTCATCCTGTGTGACCATGTGCCCCATTAAAAATGTGGGTATTATTAGCAAAAAAGAAAGAGAATGAATATTAGGGAATAGTTAATGTTCTCAGCTTCAGATATAAAAAGGCCATTCTCAGTAGATATATAAATAAACAATTTTAAAAGTGAACTTACTAGTAATTTTTTAAAACACAAATTAAAATAAGATATTTCTCAATTGATAAATATGAAGCAGAAAGAAAATATTCATTCAAGGCTGTAGGGACATAGATTCTCTCGTGCTATTTTGGGGGGTGAAGTGGTGGGATAATTAAGACAATTTGTCAGTGTCTGAAAATGAACGCACAATCTCTTTTTTCCTAAAAATTGTGTTTCTAAGTATGTTCCCTAAAGGAAGAGTTCAGAAAGAAGAGTTCTACGCTGTTCAATACGGTATTATTTGTAATAGTGAGAGTCTAAAAAAATAAATGTTCTTTATCTTGGGGATGGGTTAAATACATTTTTATATAGCCAGGCAGTTCTAATCACACATTAATAAGACTGATGATTGTGTACTGACTTGAAAAGATCTCCAAGACAGACCAATGTGCACAGCATAATTCCACTTGTACTTTTTAAAGTTCTGTATTTAAATACCTTTAAAAATAAAAGATTAAGGGCAAGGGGATCTTAACCCTTGACTTGGTGTTGTCAGCACCACGCTCTCCCAAGTGAGCCACGGGCTGGCCCTTAAATACATTTTACACTTCAGACTGATGTCAGTGGGCATGTTGGTGGAGGGTGTGGAAGAGTGAGTAGATTTTAAGGAGTTTTGGTAATTGGAGACTTTTACTTTTTTCTTTATATAATTTTTCTTTATTGCTTATAGTTTTACAAGAATTATTTTCTCTTAAAAGTTTTTAGGTGAAAATATATCATCGTTATGCTCACTGTTATTCACTGCTATTAACACTTTGTAGGATTTTTGTCCATATATTTTTACCGACACAAACGTGTGTGTATGCATGTCTGTGTTTGCGTATTGTTATAATAACAGAACAGAGTCATGCTGGATAGAGCGTTAGGTATTTGATTTTAATTTTATTACATAGCATCATGTTGAGAGCATTTTCCTAAGGCATTTACATTTCAAAAGCTTAATATTTTTCTTCATTTGAGTACTCTATTGTATTTAACCACTTCCAACTCTTAAGAATTTAGGCTGTTCACAATTTTTAAAATAAAGATATAAAATTTAAAATTCATTTATAAATATAAATATACAATTTTAAAAAAATATATATAATGAACAACTCTATATATCATCTTTGCCCATATCTCTTATTGTCACAAGAGATATTACTAAAAGTTGAGTTGTTGTGTTGAAAGCTATGAACATTTTAAAACTTTTGATAGAAACTATATTACCTGTTTGTTTTTCAGAAAGGTTTTGCTAATTTAAACTCCCACTACCAATGTGAACTCATCTTACAAGAAGTAAACACCACTGAATTTTCCTATTCTTAGAAAGCTTGTAAATTTGGTAGGCAAGAAGATAACTTATTGTTAAATAAGTTTAAGTTACTATTAATAATGAGGTTGAACAGTTTCAAGTGTTTACTGGGATGTCTTTTTATGTCATTGGTCTATTTCCTATGGCTGTACAATAGCATTTTTTTTTTTTTTTACTGGGTTGTAAGAGCTCTTTATATACTGAGGATAATATGTTTGGTGTTATTTATTGCTAATATTTTTCCAAGTTTTAATTTGCACAGTTAGTTTTATGCTGTTTTGCATGTGAAGAATCTCTCACAATTTTTAGCAAATCACTTTTTTTTTTATTTGAAACATTTTCTGAGCATGTGAGTACTGTGCTTGGTGACTGAATTTCAGTGGTGAATAAGATAAATTAATCTTTCTTTTCTTTGAAATTCGTCTGAAAGCATGATGTACCTTAATCTCAGAAAGGTGACCTTTGAGTGTAGGACAAGCGCATTTTTGATAGCACTTTGTACTAACATCCAGAGTAAAGTTGAATTTCTGTTATTATAAGCTGTGTGTGTATTTTTATAAAATTTATTTAATTTGGGATTCCTATTGGAGGTAATGCCTATAGAGATACAGGAAACATTTATGAGTTTAGTTTTCACATAAACCTTTGTCTTATTGTTACTTTTGTACACATTACTTCCTATTATTTTTAAAGGGTACCACATCTGTATTCCTGTGCCTCATTTATCCCCCTTATTTTTTATGGTATGAGTGGATAATCAAGGACTCTACAAGAAATGAATCTCCATTTATAATAGTGTTCATTTGGCACCTAGATTTGAATTATAACATTTGAATGAAATGTATATTTTTGAGAACATAACCCCAGGAAGTTGAGGGGATTGAAGCATTTGTAGGCTGAGATGCTGCTATCCATGGAATGTGTCCGGCCTCACCACAGTATTAGACAAATAAGACCCTTTGAACCTGTGCACTGACATTTGCTGCCTCCCCAGTCTTGCCTGTGTAGCTGCAGGGCCTTTACCTCTCCCGTCTCACCCAACATCCTAAGCCTTCTCCAGCTGCGTGCAGCTCCGTGAGGTGTGCAGGACAAGTGCACCTAATTCCAATCCCCCACCCCTGCAGGTCTTCTCCTGCCTTCTGGTTATTTGAGGAAAATATCACACAATTGCTACCGCTTTACTGCCTTCTGTGAAAATAATTTTTCCTGCTATTAGTTAACCTTTCCACTTGCTAAATTCTGCTCGAAAGTGAATAGTATGTCTAGTCTTTCCCACTTTGCTTTGAACTTCTGTCAGCATGACCCCAATATAGTGCTTTTTCTGCCCTAAGTCTCATGAGGACCCTCCCTGTCAGAAAACGGCCCTGAGGTTCCATCTACACACCTTTGCTCATGGTGAGTCAGGCCCAGTCTCTCCGGAGAGCTTGAAACAGCCACCACACAGCGTTTTATTTCTCTCTTTCCCCTCTGCACAATCTAACTAGGTTTTTCTACACCTGATAATCTTGTATTGCTTCATGCAGCCACAATAACGAAACTTCATGTCTGTATTATGGCTGAAGCTTCATTGCTTCCAGCTCTCTCCTCTGTTTCCAGGGCTCCTTCCCCAGTAGACTCTCAAAGGAATTATTAGCCACCTTATCAGAGCTCCGCATCATCAGGGCCTTCAGTGGCCTCCTTGGGGTAACAGTGGGAACTAATTATCCTGAATCCTTGTTTGTGTTTTCTGAAAGCCTGTTGGGTCAAGCTATTATTGAAGATATTATACTAAGGAAATTAAAGATAAGCTATCTTACACTGTAGAAGTGGCATTGCC
Organism: Cynocephalus volans; assembly: GCF_027409185.1. Classification (NCBI taxonomy): domain Eukaryota; kingdom Metazoa; phylum Chordata; class Mammalia; order Dermoptera; family Cynocephalidae; genus Cynocephalus; species Cynocephalus volans. The sequence continues at coordinate 159,187,486 of NC_084464.1, read as the reverse complement.
ATTTGTGACCGTGTGTGATTGTGTTCAAACTTCTCTGTTTTTGTTATAACTTAGCCTATATCAACCAAAACCAAAATGTCGACATGTCCCGAAAAGTATTGTATTGATACAGCCAGGACTGTTGGGTTTTACTAACAATTTAACAGGAAAAAAAAGAAAAGAAAGAGGAGGAGAGAGCAATATAGGATTGCAATGTTTTATTTTACCAGGTAAAAATATTTAAAAACACAATAACCGAAGTATCTACTTTTCAACATCATTTAATAAAAGGAAAGCATTTAACATGAAAAATGGGAGCTATATAGTCCCCAATTAAAGGACTTCCTTATATTCAGAAAAGCTGTCTTGGTCATCAGTCACTGGTGAAAACCATTCACTACATCTAAAGCCCTGGGGACTGGACTCAGGAACCACATGTTGCCTGGTCGACTCTCCTGATGTAAGGGGCCACTTCTGAACTCCACAGTGACAATCACGATCCACCACCATTTAGAGCCTCTGAAAATTGAGACAGGATTGATGCCCAGAGTTTTTCTGAAGTCTGTGAATGCACAAAGCACATTGATTTTTCCTCCTGTACTTTTCCTTCAGAATTGACGGTGGTGGGGGAGCACAAGGAGTCGTTAATGTGATTCCAGATTAATTCTCTTTCAATGCACTGGGAACACATTTCAAAGATGGAATTGATCAAATCCTATGACCTGGTCTCCTGAGCAAATCAAAGCAGAAACTGCAATCACAAAATAGAACAAAACTTTATATATGTGTGTATGTGTCTGTGTGTGTGTGTGCATGTGTGTGTGTGCGTGCGTGTGTGCGTGTGTGTGCATGCATGTGTGTGTGTGTGTGTGTGTGTGTGAAAATAATTAAAGCCCACAGTCAAGAACTTATTTCTTTTGTTCTCTTTTTCAAGGAGGGAACTAGACTAACCACGTGCCCCATTTGGGAGGACAGAAATCAAGGCGTATATATCAGATTATCCCAACCCTGTTCTATTTGTGAAAACCCTGTTGCCATTTGGGACATCTGAAATAGAGCATGCTTTCAAATGAAGCATACTGACAGTCTTTTTATAGATTGCTCAATAACTACAATGGCATTAAGAAAGCAGCCACACGTAAACAAATTCCTCTTGCTGCCTCTCTCAAGTTATGTTGTCAGAAGGTAGCCACATATGAAATTTTTTTGTTAAAGAAGCTATTTTATTTTAATTCTTTTTTCTGTTCATTAAATTTTTCGTGGAATGTAATTGACACACGATAAAACACACATACTGATAGCATGCAATTGGATTACCCGTGACGCACGTATACACCTGAGACCACCACAGTCAAGACAAGGAACGTCACCATCACCCCCAGGTTTCCGCGGGTTTCTTTGTGGTCTCTTCCTCCCACCCCTCTCTGCCTTCTCTTCTTGCCCCCTGGAAACCACTGATCTGCTCTCTGTCACTGTTGATTAGTTTCCATTTTTTGAATTTTAAAACATGGAAGCTTGCAGTATGTATTCTTTTTGTTGTCTGCTTCTTTCGTACAGTAGAATTATTTTAAGATTCATTCACGTTGCTGCAGATATCGATGGCTTGTTTCATTCATTCTGAGCAGTATTCCATTGCTTGGTTATGGCACAGTTTGTTATCCATTCACCAGTTGAGGAACATTTGTGTTGCCTCCAGTTTGGGGCTGTTACCACCAAAGCTGCTATGAACATTCGTGTACAAGTTTCTGTGTGAACATAGGCTTTCCTTTCTATTGGTTAGAAATTCAGGAGAGGAATGGCTGGGTCTATGTTAGGTATACATTCATCTTGTTAAGAAACTGCTAAACCATTTTCCAAAGTGGTTTGGAAATCACTTTTTTATATTGATGCCAGCAGCTGAACCCTTGAGGTGAACCCACCGTGCAGCTCTCTCCTCTCTTCGTTTAGTTCTCCAAGCTCCACTGCCTTGTCCTCTGCTCATGCACAGATCTGTCTCCTGGATTCTGCAGGGCTGCAGCCTCACCTGGGCTCTGCCTCCCTGAACCAGGCCTGCACATGCCCTTGGTCAGTGAGCGGGGTCAGAGGACTCGGCTCGTCTGTTTCCTGCCTCTCAGTTCCTCATAGACCCCTACGTGTGTCATTTTTAGATAAGAAATGGTGTGTTTCTTCAGAAGACTCTCAGGTCATAGCAAGCTTGATTTCCAAGAGGTACACTTCAAGTAGCGTGGTGGTGTTGGTCTGAGTGTTAATAAGAAGATTTTAACAGGAATGGAAAATAGCAGCACATTAATTCATTCGCAGGTCAATGATTGTAGTAAGAGTAGAAAATTATGTAGCCAGCCTGACTCTCTGGCATTTAAGACTGTTAGTGCTCCTCAAAGGTTTGCTCTTGAATCTTCACGTTTGCCAAAGACCCTACCTTCTGTCAATGAGTTTCTAAGCATGAGATAAAAGAATCTTCTTCCCATTGGATATATTTGCTCCATGTTTGTCCATTTTACCTGTTTGAGGATCTTTGAATTGAGCTCTGAGCAGGAAAGAGGATTAGTGCGAACAATTGCAGATGCCGTGGTGAAGACATGCATTTCTAGAGGTGTGGTCCGGGGTGGAGGGAGCCAGGGACGGCAGCTCCCATCACTGCCCCGGCTGGAAGGGCAAAGAGAAGCAGCCAGCATCTCTGAAGACTGCAGAGGATGATGACACCCAACAGGATCTATAGTGCTAGAGGGAGGAAGCCACTGTCAGCAAACGTGACCCAGAGCTGGGAGGTAGCTGCCTACCAGAGAGCGGGGGCACCCCACTGACACAGCCCAGAGGGCTCCATTCTCCAGGACACAGAGCAGGCCTAGTAGGGCAGAGAGTCATTATGGTGAGGTCACCTGGGGGTGGACACTGTGGGGACAAAGAGAAAATACCCACCCTAGTCTTCAAATGTATTTACTCCACAGATTTATGAATGTATCTTGCAGGCTGTAGAAGGTCAGAGAGGTCTTGTTCTTTCTCTTGGTGTGTTAGTCCATTTCTGTTGCTTATAACAAAATACCTGGAAGTGGGTAATATATAAGAAAACAAAATTTATTGCTTTCAGTTTTGGAGGCTGGGAAGTACAAAGTCCAGGGAGCACATCTGGCAAGGGTCTTCCTTGGTGGTGGCTTCAGCGGCACAGGGTATCACATTGTGAGATGGTGGAAGCAGAGAGAGAGAGAGAGAAAGAGATGTCTTCATGTGCTCTCTTTTTAAAGCCCTCAGAACCACGCCCACTACCACCATTAAACCTTCAACTTAATCACCGTTTCAAGGCCCCACCTTTCAATGACCATAATAGGATTTCCCACTCAACAGTTCCAGTGGGTACTAAGTGTGGGGACACATTTGACCTGAGGCCCCTGGGTAAGAGGTAGAGGAGAAGCAGAAGGAAATGAGACCAGCCTGAGTACCATGCACACGACGGGCAGTCAGCTCAAAGCTTTCTGCAGATTATCTCATCACTTCTCCACAACCAGGGGGGTCATGATCTCATTTGATGGACGAGGTTCCTGAGATTAGAGGCTGGCGAGGGGAGACATGTTCACATCTCAGGCATGCACCTGGGATGGTGCAAAGGGCATATATCCTTTCCAGTACATGTCCTCTAAGTCAGGCATCTCCTTTAGGAAATAAAACAGAGTCTAAAACTGTCTCTGTGTAAATGACAACATAATCCATCCGAGGAGGTCAAGTACTTGGTCCTCCTCTGTGCGTCTCTCATCTCATCTGCATCAGCTCATGTCCATGTCTGACTTATCTTCCTAATAAACAAGCCTGGCTGTGTTACTTCCTACTGAAAACTTTCCTTGGCTCTGTGTCTTATTTAGGTTATGTTCTAATTCTTTAATCATTTGTGACTACTATAAATAATGCTGCTATGAGCATTTGTGTAAAGGTCTTTACGTATAATGTTTTCATTTCTCTTGGGGGGAGATGGGACGAAACTGCTGGAGTGTGTAGTGGCATATATTCAATGTTTTAAGAAACTCTCAAACTGTTTTTAAACTAGCTGTACCATTTCAAATCCCCACAATAGTATTTGAGGATTTTAGTTTCTCCATATCCTCGTCAACACTTGGTATTGTCAGCCTTTTTGATTTTAGACATTTCAGTAGGAGTGTGGTGATGTCTTACATAGTTTTAATTTGCACTTCTCCTATCTGTAATGATGTTCAACATCTTTTCATGTGCATATTGGACATTCAGGTATCTTCTTTACTGTAGCATCTATTCAAATCTTTTGCTCATTTTTATTTGGGTTGTTTTCTTAATATTGAGTTGTAGTAATTTTTATTTATAAACATATTCTCAACACAAGTTCTTTAACAGATAAGTGATTTTTATATGCCTTCTGCTGATCTATAGCATGCCTTTTCATCAACTTTTTATTTTTTCTAAAGAAAAACTATTTTAATTTTTCCAACTTTATTATTTATTTATTTTTAATCGAAACATAATTGATCGTATATATCTGTAGGGTACAGTGTGGAACATCAACACCTGAGTGTAATCTGTGATCCTCAAATCAGGATAATTACTGTATTTATCATTACACATGAAATCAATTTTTGTGGCCCTTTAATTTTAATTTTGACAATGTTCGGTTTATTGATTTTGTACTTTTATTGTTCACTTTTTTTGTGTATCTTATTTAGAAATCATAGTCTTACCCAAGATCACAAAGAAAGTTTCTCTTACTTTTTTCCTTCTGTAAGTTTTATAGTGTTAGCTCTGTCACTTAGGTCTTTGATCCATTTCTTGTTCATCTTTGTGGTTGGTGTGATGTAGGGGCTAATGGTTTGTTACTGTTGTTACTGGTACATATGTTGGTCCAGTTGCCCTGGCACCAGATGTTGGAATGACTGCCCATCTTCCACTGAACTCCACGGGCACCTTTGTTAGACTTTATATTTTGTTCCACTGATCTGTGTATCTGTCCTTATGCCAATACCACACTGTCTTGATTACTGTAGCTTTATATAATGTCTGAAACTTTCATTTTTTCAAGTTAGCTAGAAGATTTTATAAGATTTTTGGTCAAGTAAAGTACAATTATTACTTGGAAATATTTTTTAAATCCCAGTAGAACTTTCTTCCTAAACCAGAGATGGGCCTTATTTGTAGTTTGTTGCGCTGTGTGCTGGATTATAGTAAGTCCTGAAATCAGGAAGTTGAAGGCCTTCAGCTTTGTTTTATTTTTCAGAATTGTTTTGGCTAATGTAGATCATTTTATTTTCATATAAATTTTAGAATTAATTTGTCTATCTCTACAAAACTTGCTGATATTTCTAAAGGAATTTCTTCAAATGTATAAATCAGTTTGGGGAGAATTACCATTTTAACAGATGCTATTTCCTCTGTCTGGAGTATACTTTCTCCCTCTTCCTCTTCAGGCAAATTCCTACTCATCCTTAAATACTTAGTTCAACTGTAACTCCTCTGGGAAGCCTTCCTTAAATCTTCTGGGTGCAGCTAGACACTCACTTAGCTATATTTATGTCTCTACTATCACATATAACATGTTGAATTAGGTTTAGAATCTTAACAATAATGATTACATTTTATTCTTTCAATTTCCAGTGCCTCTATATGATATATACCACATGCTTAATAATTATTTATGAAAAGAACTAAAAAATAAATACACGAAGGTTGCAAGTAATTAATTCTAGCACATGAATTTTAATTTGAATGATTGTTACATAGGTGGTCATTTATTCCTAGTAAATTAGCAGCTATGTCAACTTCCCAAGAAATGCATGATGTTTTCTATTTCAGAAAAAAAGTTTTTATATATGCATATAAAATGATAAAATGTTTGACGTTGTTTAGCAGCTCCCCTTACCTCTAAACTTTAAGGAGTTTACACAATAATTTAATATCAGTGTAGAATTATGGTTTATCATAATCCATTCAAGAATTTTTCTTTGTCTTAGACAAAAATAACATATGTGTGTATTGGTTTGCGTAGGCTACTGTAACAAAATACTGAAGACTGGGTGGCTTAAACAACAGAAATGATTTTCTCACTGGGCTGGAGTCAGGAAGTCCAAGATTAAGATGTCAGTAGGGTTAGTTTCTTCCGAGGCCTCTGTCCTTGGCTTGAAGGTGGCTGTCTTCTCCTTGTGTCTTCCCATGGTCTTCCCTCTGCATATAACGGTGTTCTCATCTCTTCTTCTTATAAGGACACCAGTAACAAGCACTATTTTATAAAGTTTCCTAAGGGATTCAAAGAATTTCACATTACTGTAGAATAGAAACAGGCTCACTTGTTTTGATTAATCATTTTATAATTTGAAGCCAGTTTAATAAACTTGAGTGGAATCCCAGGTGGTATCTTTCATCCATCTATTCTTACATTCTATTGATTATATATTACACATCTCTTGTATTTTTTCACTGTGAGCAGTGCTCTAAGTGCATTTGTCAAGGAAAACTTTTAAAAAATGTATTAGCAATATAAAACATTAAAATTTTATTATCAATATAGAATGATTTATGTTTTTAGTATTCAAAAATTGATAAATGAATGTTAACTATTACATGTTGAATAACGTTATATCCAAAATCAGATATTTCTCTTAAGAAGAAACTTTACAACTCAGGAAAATAAGCTACTAAGCAGCTGGAGTATCTGGTCTATTTTTTATCATTTTGTTTCCAGAGCACGGATAGAATCAGTAATTTTAAAATCTATGTATCTCAATCCATTTCTCCCCAAAGTTCTATTCTTACGTTTTTATCTGAACCCTTGGCATTGTACTTTAGATTCATTGTCACCGAACACCAGTCCAAATCCGTCTCATCAGCTTTCCTTATGATCATATACCTAACCCTTCGAGGTGCTCCACTTCTTCAGAACTTGGGGTCTCTGAGTCATCTGTTTTCTTTTTCTCCTTCAAAGATTGTTGAGATTTGAAGAAAGCACAACCCATACAGTATTAATAACAAAAGGAACACTTTACGTCAAGGTAGTCTTTTTAGCTTTTCACGTTAAATCAATATATAGTAATCTTGATAATGGAGTAAACTATTTTGTATTTGTCATGTGGTTATGAAACCTTTTTGAAACCCTCCCCCTAAAATAAATGACATAGTTTGAAAATTGGACAACACCTTTTATTGTCTCTTATATTTATCTATTTTAACAGAATTTAAAAGTGTGTTCTTTAGTCTTTTTTAAAGTTTTTATTAGGAAATAATTTCAATTGTACAGAATAGATGAAAAAATAATAAAACCATCTCTCATGGTTCACCTGTTAGCATTTCACCCTGTTTGCTTCCCCTCCGTCCGTCTCTCTCTCTCTCAACACACACACTCACACTCACACATGCACACTTCATTCAGTATAATTTTCTAAACTATTTAAGAGAAAGCTTCATACATCCTGGCCCTTTACTGACAAGTACTTTAGTGTTCAGTCCAGTAACTTATATTCTCTTACATTAAGATAGTACAGTTTATCTATTTAAGTAAATGTAACATTGATACAGAGCTTTCATCTAAGCTACCAGCTCTTTTCTAATATTGTCATTTGACCCAATGAGGTCCTTTGCAGAATAAAAATTTTATTTTAAATTTAAAATCTGAATATCTTAAAACAGTACTATGTGTTAACTTAAATAATTAAAACATTAGGAGTCTATGAAGAAAATATTAATAATTTTCCTTTCCTCATCACTCACACTTATTCCCCTGAGCTACGCAATGATAAAAGTCAAGTGCACCTTCTTCTGTATCTTAGAAAGAAATACATTAAATCAATTGTCCTGAAATATCCAAGATCATAAAACATGAGAAATCAAACAAATTTTAAAAGGCATGTTACATTCAGCATGACTAGTAAAAACTAAATCAAAATTATAGCTATATATGTGTGTAGTTATGGGTTGAATTGTCTTCCCCAAGAAACATGTTGAACTCTAACCTCTGGTACCTGTGAATATGATTGTATTTAGAAATAGGGTCTTTGAGAATGTTATTAAGATGTAAACTAAGATGCAGTTATACTGGAGTAGGATAGGCCCTTCATCCAGTATGACCGGTGTCCTCATAAAAAGGGGAGGGGAGGGGAGAGGAAGGCAGGAGAAGGAGACAGAGACAGGCAGCCCAGGGGCGATGTGATGTGAAGAGACACAGGGAAAGACGCCACAGAGGCAGAGACTGGAGTGATACGTCTGCAAGCCAAGAAACGCCAAAGATGGCTGGCAAACACCCAAAGTGAGGAAGAGGCGAGAAAGGACCCTCCTCAAAGGTCTGGGATGGAGCACGGCCCTTGGTTTTGGACTTTCTCCCTCCAGAACTGTGAGAAAGAAAACTCGTGTTAAGTGGACTAGTTTGTGGTACTTTGTCACGGCAGCCCTAGGACACTAACACGAGTGTGTGTGTGTAAGTATTTACACACACATGCACGTGGTTCCAGACCCGAGTCTTGCACGCTTCCCCAGCATTTATTGTGTGCCTGTTGTCTGCACCTCCCTTTACTGTAGTCTCTGCACGGTTTGGTAACAAGAATTCACAATAACATGGGACATTTCTTGTTCTCCTATCCTCTATGTGCCTCTTAGCTAATTAAACATAAGCTTCACAAAACTGTACTGAGAAGAACATGAAAAAAATACTAGTATCCTTTAATTCCGCAGAAGATAAGACTGTTTTTAAAGTTTAAATAGCACTTATCAGGCCAATCAAACTAATGAAGAAACCCTCCTTGGAAATACGTGCCTACCATCCTCATTAGGTTCAGATGGAGCTTATGATGGAAATCGGGTAGGTTTTTTGCAGATGGTGTTTGGAAGATTCCTCACTGCTAGTGAAAAATGTCAGATGTTCTCAGTTGATCCTGTGTGCTTCTCTTATAGTTGGATATCAGCCATCTCTCCACCTCGATTGTGATCTCTCGAAGAAGGGTCTGTGTTTTCTATTCTTAAACAAAATCCCCCTGACCCCCCACCACACATCCAAATGCCTGGCGGATGCTCAATAAAATTGAATTTGACACTGAGGTCGAAGCTTTGTTGTGAATCTTGGGCTTGCAGCCTGTACCGGAGCCCTCTGTCCTGCAGAACAGGAATGAATGTGGAGAGCTTCGTCCCACCTCTTCCAGTATCCTCTGGTAATGACCTGGTGAGCACTTCCCCCACTGGCGTCTAATCACACAAGGTCTGACTCTCCCTGCTCATCAGCAAGAGAGGCTGGAGAAGTCTGAACTGTAAATCTGGCTGGATAAGCCTCACCGCCAAACAGGGAAGCCAGCCAGCCCAGAATCCAGCAGACATTTGGGGAAGGAGAAATGGAACAGGTCCTTTCAGGTCAAAAAGACCACGCAGCGTCTCTAGGGAAGCCAGATGGGGAGTGCTGGCTCTGGGTGTGACTTGTCAGTTAGGAAAGCAACAGCCGCCTCGGGATTATCCGCTGAGGACAGGCAGCCAGTTTCACTCTCGTGGTTTCCAGCTGCCCCTGGTCACCTGCGAGTGTCCAGGTTGGGATCATGCTGCCTAGGCAGGTCAGCACTGGTGTAGCAGCCTGGTTGACCAGGTCACGGTTTATCACCCAAGTCCTCGCTTTTGAAGTGACCAGAAAATAAAACCTCCAGCATTCAATATGGATTTTCTTTTTTGATTGCTTCTGGGCACCAGTTCCTCCTGGAAGGCCTGAGTCAGGAGCATGGCTGCTCTGCGGGGAAGAATTCTTCTACCCCTGGGACCAGCAGAGCCTTTCTCCTGGGTGACCTGAGGAAGCAGGACAGATCTGGTGGGGCTGATGCCATGTGGGAGCCATGCATGTTCAGGGGCAAATAGGAGCTGAGATGGACACCCCCTTTTCCCTCAACAGCTGCGTCTTCTCCAGTAAAGACCATGTGGACACATCAAACGATGATCTCACTGCATTCTGGAAAGCCAATGGTAGGAGCCTTGCTCCACTGTAAAGGGAATGGAGCTGGAGAAGTGTGAGAGCAGACCACAGACCTCAGGACCCAGGGTGCTGACGGCCATCAGAGGACCAGAGGACATCAGCAGCGGTAGAGAAGGGCTGCAGTCATTGGAAGGCAAAAGCACAGACAGGAAGCCACGTGTGCATGCACGGGGGGCACTCAGGAAGGCCAGAGCAGAGGGACTCCCTGGTGAGACCACCGGCACCCTCAGCAGTTGTTCAGAAGAACATCCACAGATGTGACCAGGGTCTCAGGTCCATGAGGATGGATAGTGGGAAAGGCCCTGCTTCCTTCCTGCAGTACTGAAATGCGCATCGTCAGGTCAGTGGGAAGGACACCCAGCAGGCAGCTTCAAGCAGAGGTGGGGGAGAGGCTTCGTTGATGGAAGGAAGACGATTTTAATGCATCTGCTGTGAATGGAGACACGCTGGCTCTTCCACAGCCCAGGCAGAAAATTCACGACCATACACAGATGCCTCCCACTGTTAAATGTCTTCAATTTATACTCTTTTGTCGTGGGAGGCAAAGTGGAAATGTGCTTAAGTGGGCAATATGATAACCTAGATTCTCATGACTCATGAGTTGAAATCCATAGTCTGATTGATACCAAACCACTATGACACCGTTGGCAAGTTATTTAACGTCCATTAATCGTGGGACTTTCTTATCTGTAAAAGTACGAAGTCAAGACCTATTTACATGTGTGGAAAATGTCAGGCTTGGAAGGTTGGGTAATGGATTTGTCCTTTCTGCTATGGCAGAGCTAAGAGACAGAAATTGCTGAGGGAAAAAGAATCCAGGACATTTTTTTCAAATGCCAGAAGATGTTTAAAGCTTTATACAATGTTTTTGTTGTTGCTACTGTTGTTGCAAAACTCTAAAACCCAGCAGGGTGTTGGGGCAACATCTAGATGCAGCAGAAGTAAATACAGCACAATAAATACAGCTCAGTGTTACTAAGATAGAGTTACAAGCTATTTTCTATAAATTGTCAACCTGATCTCCGAATCTCTTCAACTCACCAGCATTTGCTTTAGTCCTTCCAAGTTGCCTTCTCCTTTTCCTTGTGGGTCTAAGCTCACCAGTGGAGGAGAAAGGAGGGGACAGAGAGGCTTCAGAGACATATGGCAGAGAGGCACATTTCAGATGTCCTTGGTGGTTTCAGAGCAGAAGGCCACCAGCCCCGGCTTCACCCCTTCACAGGGGTGTGTTGGTGGAATTGCCTCAGAAGATTCTCTTCTGAAACCTAAAAACGCATGGCAGCATCTGCATATGAGCACTGCGTGTTGGTCATCGCCAGAGCTCAAGTTCCCTGCCTCATCGCCCTGAGTTCACTAGGGCCCCAGTGTCTTCTCTCCTCTTGGGTCTCCCGACATGCCATTAGGTGGTGCAGAGTCCTGGAAGATGGGCAGATACTTGAGCTTTTCATCGTGTTATACTGAGCCCCTGTGCTGCTCAGCCAATAATTACTCTGTTGAAATTGAACCCTGCACTTGCAGTGGTCATGCACTTGCTGTGGTCACTGTTGGTGTTTTTCTTCTATAGCAGCCATGAGTCACACTGGAAACTGTGCCACATCCTATACATCCAATGTCCACTTCTCCGCAGGCCCACTTGTGACCTTTTTACTTATGCTGCACCTTCTCCTTGTTTTGGTTCACTCTTCTTTCCTTCCTTTTAGTGGAACAGAACATGGCAGGTCCTCCTCATCGGGGGATAGTGTTGGGGAGTCTGACTCGAGGCCTTTGCTTCATTTACTGAATAAATCTCTATCAATCACCTACTGTGCGCCAGACACTTAGGATGCAACAGCAAACAAAGCTCTGCCCTAATGGAGTTTCCATCCTAGTGATAAGAGGCACACGATAAGCCATATGTAGACTAAATGATGAAACTGGTTGCTGGTCAGCCAGAGTGGAATAATGAACAACCACAGAATCTCAGTGGCACATGACACTAGGCAGTTATTTCTCACCCATACCTGTCTCCTTCACCTGGCTTTAGCTGCTTGGGACTGGCTTAGCTGGAATCTGCTTTGGGCACTGGATGTTTCCAGTCTGGACAATGTGTCTGTCATCCTTAAACCAGTTGTTCCCCAAGGATGGTTCTTCTCGTGGTGAGAGACAGGAACACAAAGGGACAGGTCTCAGCAAACAAGCGCTTTCCATGGGCCTGATGGTGTCACACCTGCTAACATCCTACTGGCCAAGCAGCTGCGGGGGAGGCAGAGCTTCACCTCTGCCCTCCGAGGGTCCCGGCTGGGCCTCAGAATCAAACTGACATACGAGAAACAGAAGAAAAGCACACAAGTTTAATGTAGGTTTTATGTGATGCTGGAGCCCTCGTAAGGAAACAGAAACCCAGAGAAGTGGCATGGCTCTGCATTGTGCTGACAAGGAGAGGGAATTGGGGAACATAACTAAATTAATTGGGGAAAGCAACTAAATTAATTGGAGAAAGTAACTAAAGTAACTAAAGGGAGACAGGAATTATCCTGACAAGGTCTGTTTGTACAGAATTCTCTCTGTTATGGCTCCTTATTGAAGAATGTTTCCTGTCTCTGGTGCGAGGAGGGAGTCTGTCACATGGGAGTCTTCACCTCCTGTCTTCAGGAGGAAGGGGAGGTGAGAATGCCCTTTTTCCATCGGCTGTTTTTCAAGTGCCGTCAGCTCAAAGTAATCCTCATGCCAAACTGGTATATTTGGGGGTGGAACATTCTGCCACCCTTCAAATCCAAGTGTCCCAGGCTGCTATCCATGAGATGGGGAAATATGCGTGGTTTCTAGTGGGAGGAAGGGCAAAGTTACCTGGCAGAGGAGGTGGGTACAGGGAAGGATGAAGTGTTGGGAAGAATAATGCAAATCTCCTGCAGAAGGTGATCAGTGTCATAGAAAGAATAAGACAGGATTCGGGAATCCGGAGTGCAGGGTGAGGGGTGACTGCAGTTTTGCACAGGGAGGGGAGGGAGGGGCTCATCGTGAAGGAGGCATTTGAAAGGAGAGCTGAGCTGCAGGAGTCAGGCTGCGAGCCACGTGACATCTGGTGAAGAGCACGCAAACAGAAGGAAGAGCCTGTGCAAAGGCCCTGAGGTAGCTGTGGGGGGGGCATGTTTGAGGACAGTACAGAGCTGGGGCCGGATTGCAGCGAGCGGGAGGAGACCAGGGGCTGAGGGCACAGAAGGGACAGGCTGGCAGGATTAGAGGATGCGGCAAGGCTGTTGTAGGTACTAGGGCCTTTTTCTGACTGACAATGGGGAGCTGTTGCATAGATTGAGTGGAGGAGTGAGAGGCCCTAACTTTGATTTTAAAAGAATCACCTGGTTTTTGTTTGAAGAATAATTTTCTGTATTCATCCACTTCTGTTGCTTATGACAGAATACCTGCAACTGGGTAATTTACAAAGAAATAAAATTTATTTCTTGCAGTTTGAAGTCTGGGAAGTAGGAGGTCCAGGGAACACATCTGGTGAGGGACGGCCTTTTTCTTAGTGGGGATTCTCCACGGGGCCATGTGGCAATCAGGGTGTCACATGGTGCATGGCTGAGAAGAGACAGTAACTTCCTCCCTTGCTCTCCTTTTAAAGCCATCAGAACCACGCCCATTACTCCATGAACGGATCGGTCCACTCACAAGGTTACAGTTCTCACAATACAATCACCTGTTCACCCTTTACCTTAACAGGATTTTCCACCCTCTTAACACTGTTATAATGGAGATCACATTCCCAGCACATGAGCTTTGGGGAACACATTTAACTCATAGCAATGACTTTCTTCAAGGAGCCTTCATTGCAATGGAGATGAGGATAGGTCGGCCTGTTCCCTACTCCTCTCTATGCCTCTCTGTCTTTGCAACTCTTGGTAACACTTCGTTTAGCACCGATTCCTTGTTTACCTATGTCGTCTTCCTTTTGAATTTGCAAGTTCAATTCAAATAGAAACCTCCTCTGTCTTGCCCACCCTTTCATCCTCAGCACAAGCCTTTGTTGAAATGAAGGAATGAAAATCAATCATACCTGCTTGTGTGCAGGCTCCACTGGGAGGCAAGAAAGAGCGGGATTCTTCATCACACTCCGTCGTTCCTCCTGGGTCCTGGGATAACCGGTCCTCCACCTGCACCGTCGAGTGGGCCTTCCCTGTTCTGCACAGCTCTGAGCAGCTCGAGCCAGTCCTAGTCTTCACCAGGTGGAGGAGAGAGCTTTGAGCACAAGATGAGATTGAAGTTTAAAAGGGGCTGGTCTCAGGCTTGGTGCTCAACATTAGATTATTTTAATAACTAAAGTGACCAAAAGTCATGGACTCTGATTGAGATGTTGCTGAGGGAGCCCACTGTCCACTGTGGACTGACAGTAGCAGTTAGTAGTAGAAAAAAGTAACACAGCCGTGTTTCTAGCTCAAGTTAAAACTCCTTAATCAAACCAGTCACACTGTAATGCCAGTGTTCTCTGGGGGTCTCCTCTGGACACCTCCTCTCCTAACTTTACACACTGTCCATGGGTGGTCCCACCCACTCCTGTGGCTACAATTACCATCTCTGGGCTAATAGGTCCCCAGACTGTTTCCCAGCTCCTCTCTTTTCTCCTGAGTTTAAGAACCATGAACAGAACTAGTTTTCCACATACTTATTTTCCAGTCTGGCTACTCCTCTAGTTGTTTTCTTACATCAGCAAATGTCCCCAACATCCCCAGTAGACCACGGCAGTGTCATGCAGTATTGAGGGATTTGGGTAGAGCCTGTGCAAAGTTGGCTCTGGTGCTGGCTTTGTCCCTTGTGAGCTGTGGGAGCTCCCTAAGCCTCAGTTTCCTCCCATGTTCTTCTGGGTGGTAGGCTAGTTCATTGTTGTCATGGGAGGGAGGGGAGTCAGCCACTCATTCATCAAACAAATGTTTTTTGAAACTCCTCCTGTGGACAGGCCCAATGTTAGGCAGTGAGATTGTGGAGAGAAAAGGCAGGAGTGGGCCCTGCCCTCCTGAGGCTGCGATAGCACGGAGGACTGTGACAACGCCGAGCAGGCACTAAGCAGGAGAGCCAGGCATGAGACGCACTTAGTAAGTGTTGAAAAAGAGAATCTGGGCAGAATGGTCTCTGCTAAGGTTAATGAAGCTCTGAGTTTTGTCAATTTTACCTTCTAAATATTTGAAACGTCTGTACAGTTTCTCTCTGTCTCCAATATCAATCAATGCCCTGTTTGAAGATATCAAATATCGTCCTCCCACAGCCTCACAGGGCTTCGTGGGCTGGACACTGCCACGACAGTTGTCAGTGGGAGCAGGAACCATGCATCTCTCATCCAATGTTCTGTGCCCAGCGTGACCCATTAGACGTAAAAAGGAACTATAGTTTTACAAATGTATTAATTCACTATTTTATTACCAGGCCCATTATCATTTAATTTGGGCCCTACGCAAAGATTTTAAATTTGTTTAGAACACATCAGAAAGTCTTCATTTCCATTTAAAGTAATTTGAAAAGTATGAATTTTATAACATAGCTGTGATCCCATAGTCTGGGGGACATGATCATGAGATTTCCTAAAAATGGAGAAACCTACAAATACAAATGTTAGTAGGAGAGGAAAAGAGCTGGGTAGGAGACGTGCAGAGGCTGCACTGTCCAAACATACTGTCAACCTGCCCGTGTCTCTCCATCCCCACTCTTTGGTCTAAGCCACCATCTTTTCTTACCAGGATGACTTTAGCAATGTCCGGGAGTCTCCCTTCTTTTCTTGTCACACTAAAGTCCATTTGTTACACAAAGTTAGAGTGTGTTTTAATCATAAATGACATTATGTTGCCTCCCTGATTAAAAATTTGTATTGATCTGCCATTGTCAAAGAGCTGAATTCCTAAGCACACCTTAGAGGCTTCACATGACTGTTCCAGTCTCCTTGGACCTCATCTTGCTCCACCACCCCCTTGGTCTCTGTGTCCTCATCACAGTGACTTTTTCATTGGTTCTGCAACAATGCCCAGGTGTCCTGCTTACGGGACTTCTCACTGGCTGTTCCTCCCCAAAACCCTCTTGCACCAGGCCTGTGCATGGCTTGTCATTCAGGAATCAGTGTCAGTGTCCTCTCCTCAGGCCTTCCCTGGCCACCCAGTGTGTAGCAGCTCACCAGCCACTGTCACATGATCCCATTTAATTTAATTTTTATGTGTTTGCTTAATATCTGTCTCTTCCAATTTGAAGGGTCAATGACACACCAAGGCCCAAGACAGTGCTTGGTACATAGCAGGCACCCAATAAATTTTTGTTGTTCAGTAAGGAATCTATATGGTCTTTGTCCTGTTTGCCCTCTTCAAAGCCTTTGTCCCTTTTCCTTCCTATTATGTGGAAGTCACAAGCATCAGGCATGCTCCAAAGTGGAGTCAGATGGCTTAGTTCAAAACTGGTAATCTGCTGCAGAGCTCTGGACACTGAGAAAATTGTTGTTTGCTTTCCCTTTCGTTCTTCTTCATTCATAGTCATTCATTCATTCATTTACTCAAGTAGTTCATTGGTGAATCATATAGAACGTAAATATTTACCAACACCAGCCATAGGCCGGGCACTGAAGATACCAAAAGATAGCCCTGTGTTTATGGAGTCAATAGCCTCGAGCAGCAATAAGCAAACATTTTCTGTAAAGGGCCAAATAGTAAGTAGCTTAGGCTTTGTAGGCCATTCAGTCCCTGTCACAGCCACTCAATTCTGCTATTGTAGTGCAAAAGCAGCCACAGTCAATATGCAAAATGGCCATGTTCCAATAAAACTTTATTGACAATTGGCTCCCAGCCATAGTTTGCTGACATCTGGTCTGGAGAGAAGATAGACAATTAAACAAGTAAATGAGTGCTGTGGTAAGTATGATGAGAGACACAGGCAGAGTGTTTGGGGCACAGAGGATAGTGAGCGACATCTGACCCAAGGAGGGCCATGTGGCCCTCTGTCTGCATTTGCCATTCTTCCATGTAGGTATGCCCGGCCCCAGTGACCAGCTGACGTTGCTGAAGAAAAAGGAAAAAAGAGCTTTAATACTAAATTAACTTTTAGTTGTTGGAAGTTATAAAAGGTATTTTGTTGCTTTTTTTTTTTTTTTTTTTTAATACCAAAATGCCTTTTCTGGTTTTCCTTGAATGTTCTGGATCAGGGCCTTCCTTTCAGCAAGTCTTCCAGAGGGTGAAATCTCCAAAAATTCCTGATTTCTTACCCTTGCAAGCAACACATGCATTAGTTCAAGAGGTCATAGGAAGCTGGAATCCTAAATACAAATTATCTTTTGCATACGATTTCAAGTAAGGTTGAAGACATGTTGTGATCATATAAATTGAAGTTTATACAGTCTCCGTACCCTAAAGGTTCCTAGAGATTGTCACTAACCTGCTCATTTCACAGACCCTTGTTTCATAGAAACTGGGTTCTCAGGCCAGCTCATGGCACCACCAGCTCACACCATCATCCCCAGGTCTTTTCCAAACCTCCCTCCAACCTCTAACTTCTTTTGATGTGTTAGACAGGCAGTCACGTCTTTGCATGAATTCCCTTACCTTGGGTTTGTACATGAATTCATTTGGATTCATATTGTTATGCCATATTGATTTTTATTATTTTTAAGGAAATATTTTCAGGTGCTATACACTGCTTTTCTGTCTATATGTAAAACAAACAAACAAACAAAAAAACAAATTGGGAAAATAATTTTATCTACTATGCTCCACAAATTTTAAAATTATGTTACTATTTTAGTGCTGAATCCATCTAATCATACCTGAGAATTTTCCCTACACCTCCTCATTTGAGACATTTTCACTGTAGAACAGTTTTAACACATCTACAATCTTTTAGGTGGATCCTTCATTTCAAACTACTCTACTTCAGAGGACCTGATTCCTAATGCTTCTCTGATAAAAAGAATAAAAGACACAGAATCTTATTAGCATTCATTCATTCATTTTAAAAATGAGTAAAAGACCAATACGGAATCCTCTGTACAAGGTTTTTGTGAGCTGGCAGCAAAAAATGTATTTTTTAAAGCCATTCTCTGTAATAATTTCTAATGTTAAATAGCTCCTAACATTCATAGCCATTGGACTGATTCTTAGCACATTAATATTTTCTGTCATGAGATTTGGGGATACACTAACAACAATTTATTTCACAGTGGGGTTCTTATCTAAACAAGATCTGTCTTCATATCTTTCTCAATTTAGCAGAATGCTTTTTGCAGTGGATCTGAGCATTATCTGCTTTTAGCTGTTTTTCACAGGGGAAAAAACAAAGACGAGATATGTGCATGAGTTAGTGTGTATTCCAGATGGCATCTCCAACAGCTAAATGGTTGTGCCACACAAAGGTTCTATGCAAATGATGTGACCCAGAAACTATTTTATGTTATGTTTTGCTTTAGCCTTTTTCAGCTATACATATTTACAGTAAGAATAAGATTTGCCTTGAGATTATAGTCCTGGAGTACCTGGACTCATAATTTTAAGCATCCTTGGAAAACAAAATTCAATCTGTGTACCTTTTAGGAAATTCGAGATGTACCAATACTAAAACAAATTTTCATTATCCATTAAAAAATAAAATAAAATAATATTAATTCTATTAATTGGGAGATAGGAAAGTATCGTGATGACTTTTTATGGGATGTATTTTCCTCCCATGGGCCAAATGTCCTTTGGAATATTTAGTTTCATTTGTTACATGCAACAATTACTTTATTATAATTTATCCACTATTTGCAATTATTCAAAAGTGTCTGTTGAGTAGGATAAATATCTTAGCAAGAAAAGTTGGGAGTGCTGCTGGTAAACCAAACCATTATAATAAAATACTGCAAAAGAGGGTGGACTTCTTTGCTTTTAACTTACTTTTATTTTTTTTAAAAAATTTATTTTTTCTTTTCTAATATCTGTTGTTATACTGCAATGTTTACAATCTAACACTTCAAAAAATTAGTGGGCTATGTTTGGGCTAAACCTGT
Organism: Cynocephalus volans; assembly: GCF_027409185.1. NCBI lineage: Eukaryota > Metazoa > Chordata > Mammalia > Dermoptera > Cynocephalidae > Cynocephalus > Cynocephalus volans. Next base: position 159,168,581 of record NC_084464.1, on the reverse strand, counting down.
TAACAGTAATTTTATTTAGAAATGCAATGCATGAACTATGCTAAAGTCAAAGAATATCTTCCAAGATTGAAACCATCTGCGGGAAATTAATAATCTGTTAATTCCTTTTGTAACCATGATTTTGTATTTTTATTTGTATAGCCTATTTATTGTCAATGGCTCAAAATGTAACAAATAGAACTCAATTCAGCTACAGTTGAGGTGTTATATAAACTTAAAACACAGACCTATGTGTGTGGCTTGTGGAAGCAATATCATTACTTTTTAGCCTTTTTTTCTTTCTTTTTTTTTGCGGGGGGAGGACTTTGGAACTTTGTTAAAAGATAAGGGGATAATATGAAATCATACAATATGATTCTCTAACCTCACCCAATTTTATTCCATCTCAAGTGTTTTCACATATTTTTCTAATTTCCTCTCTAGTTACTTGGTCAGGCTAACTCATTCTTACCTTTTAGGCCTGTACATTTTTTTTCTTTCAGAAAACATTGTCCGCCTGCCCAGCATTATATTGTGTTGCCTCTCATTAGTTCTACTGAGGTGTCCCAGACTTAGTTTTCTCACCATCAGACCTTCGGAGCAACAACCATGTTGCCCTGCCTGTGTCCAGCACAGGCACCATCAGATCGTAGCTTGTGCCTTGCATTGAATGTCTCCCCAAAGCTTAACCCCACTGTAACTGATGAGGGTAGGAATTCTATTATGGTAATTGAACAGTGGGGCCTTGAAGAGGTGATTAGATTGTAGGACCATGCCATAGTGAATGGATAAAAAATGGTGGTCTTGTGTGTGGTTGGAGTGCTTTAAAAGGAGAGTGCATGAGGAGGTTAATGTCTGCTGTCTCTGTTCTACCATTTTTGCAATGTGATGCCTTGCTGTCACTGAAGTCATTACCAAAGAAAACTGTAATCAGGTGTGTTCCCTGGACTTTGGACTTCCCAGCCTCAGAAACTATAAGCAATAAATTTTGTTTCCTTACAAATTATTCAGTTCCAGGTATTATTTTTTTTTTTATAAGCAACAGCAATGGATTAATACAGAAAATTGGTACCAGAGAAGTGGGACGTTGCTTATAACAAATACTTGAAAATGTGGAAACAGCTTTGGAACTGGCTATTGAAGAGAGGCTGGAGAAATTTACAGGAACAGGCTAGAAAAAGCCAAGATACTGGTGAGAGTGTAGAAAACAAGAAAAACAGGGAAAGTTTAAAATGTTTTAGAGACTGGTTACATGGTGCTGACCAGAATGCTTATGGAAATATGGACTGTAAACACCATTCTGAGGATGTCTTAGATAGAAATAAGGAGTTTCTTGGAAACTGGGGCAGAGATCACTCTTGCTATGAACTGTCAAGGAACTTGGCTGTGTTGTGTCCGTGCCCTAGGACTTTGTGGAAGTTGGAACTTAAGAGCTGTGAACCAGAGTATTTGGTGGAAGAAATTTCTAAGCAGTAAAGCATTAAGGAAGCTGCATGGCTACTTGTAATAGCCTATGCTGAGTTATGGTGGCAAAGGCATGACATAAAGCCAGAATTTAAAAGGGAAGCAGAGAATAAAGATTTGGAAAATTTGCAGCCTGGCCATATGGTAGGGAAGTGAAGAGTATTTTCAGGAGAAAAAATTCAGTGGTCCTAAGAAGACTAACACAAAAGAAAGGGATTATCAAGAGAAGGGGGAAAAGGCCCTGAAGGCATTGCAGAAGACTCTGAGGACAACCCTTCCATTACAGGCCCAGAGTCCTAGGAAAAAAAAATAGTTTTGGGGAACAGGCCTGAGGTGCCCTCCATGGGCTTACTGCCCAGGACCGCCTCAGGAAGCTGCTTCCAGCACCAGCACCCCAGCTGCTTTAGCTGCTCCAGCTGTGGCTAAATTGGCCCCAGGTGTGGCTGGACCCACCGCTTTGGAAAATACAAGCCAGAAGCCTTGGCAGAATCCTCATGGTGTTAGATCTGCAGGCTCACAGAATGCCAGAGCTGAGAAGGCTTGGGAGCCTCCACTCCAATTTCATCAGATGTATGGAAAAGCATGCGGGCCCAGGAAGAGATCTGTCAAAGGGGCAGAGTTACCACATAGAGACTTCACTAGAGCAATGTCGAGCAGAAAGGTGGGGTCAGAGTTGTAGCTGAGAAACCCCATCAGTGCCATGTCTAGTTGAGCCGTGAGAGCAGGACTGCCATGGAGACCCCAGGATTGTGGAACAACCACTGTATAGTGCCAGCCTGTCAGAGCTGAAGCATCACCTAAGACCAGGAAAGCCACAGAAGCTAAGCTGCCTTAGGACTTGGGGACACAACCCCCACACCAGCATGCAGAGGACCTTGAACACGGAGTCAAGATACATGATTTGCCAGCTGTAAGATTCAGTGCCTACCCTGTTGGATTTTGGACTGTTTGGGACCTGTTACCCCTTTCTTTTGGCCTATTTCTCCCTTTTGGAATGGTAATATGTACCCTATGTTTGTCCCACCATTGTATCTTGGAAGTAGACAACTTGCATTGATTTCATAGATGGGACTTTGAACTTTAGACCTTTGAGTTGTTTCTTAACTTTTGGGATGAAATGAATGTATTCGTATGTGAAAAGGACATAAGTTTGGGGGGGGCGGGGGCAGGGGCAGAATGCCTTGGGTTGAATGTCCCAGTTCTGGGTATTTTATTATAAGCAACAGGAATGGACTAAGACAGCTTCCCAGTTAGTATATGTTGGATTTGAGTTGGGGAGACCTGCCATAGGTTCATAATACAAATCATATGTAATAAAATACTAAGTTGAATACAAAAACAATACTTTCTAAGTATTAGCATTACAGAGAGTTAGGAAGTGAGTGAGAGAGTCAATGTTAGCTTGAGTTTTATTTAAAAAGCTTTCTGAAAGAGGTTGGACTTGAGCTGAACCTTGACATTTTTTGGAAAATGAAGACAAATAGGAGGAATCAGTTAAGAAATTCTCTTGAACTTGATAACATTTAATGCCACAGTCAAGATATAGAATTTCTGAATGAGGATTGAAGAGGAAAAGGGAATTTTAGAAAAGGAGATAGAGAATTTATATTTTCTTAATCCTTTTACAGCATATGTAAATACCATTTATATAATATCTTATTAAAAGCTTTGTTAAGCAAGAGGAGCCATTCACTTTGTTCATCATCTTCTCTCCATAGGGACTGAACGCACTGGGACATGGGCCATTCCTCAAACCCCAGAACTGGCTGGGCGTTCTCTAAACTTACCATGAGGTGATTACTTATTCACCTCCAACCCTGTAAGGGTTGACCATTCTTATTCACTGTTATGGGACAGTGAGATGTCAGTGCCAGGCATCTGGTGCTATGCCACAGTGTTGGCAGAATGGGTGAATGAAAGTGATTCAAACAGGTAGACATAAAGGGTTTTTTACCTTGGGTACAGTGCATGTGCTAAAAATACTGAGACTTCTGCAAGTAAGCTCACAGAGCCAAAGTAAACCCTTTTTTGTGTGTGCATCAAAGTGGACTGGATGAAACAGTAAACACATGAGCAGAGACGGCAAGAGGAAACTGGAAGTGGTAGTTAATGAGCTTGTGCAGGATCTGGCAGTGCCTTAATGGGACTCTGATTCCAAGCCGACTAATGGACAAATGAACTTACTTCAGGATTTTAAATTTGGCTGCTGGAAGGAATGTTGAAGGTCATTCAGCTATTGAAGCTTATTTTAATTTCTAGGAGTTTAGTCTGTCAATTAGCATCTTGGACTAGGGGCCTCTCCAGTGACTGGGATTGCTCAATTGGCTACCTCAAATAATGAACTCATATGACATTTGTGGGTGGAAATGTTCTCCCCAGCATTGCTGTGGACAGGTGTGTGCTGGGTACTTCTTTGTCAGTAATGTATTTAGGCAATTGGTAGGTAATTTTGCTAAATACAGACGAAATTAAAATGCATTTGGTTCCTGAGATTTCAGTCATTCATTTATTTGTTGTTTATAAGCCATCTCTAACTAAAAGGGATTTAAAGTGACAGCTGTTAAGAAGATAAATTCAAGTTATTGAATGGTTTAGCTTTTCTCCTCTAATTATTTTTATCTAATCAAATACTTTATTAAATTCCCAGCAGTCATAGTTCTACATATTCAAAGAGTTTGTAGAGAGCTTTGAAAGATTGCTAACTGGGACATAACATCTATGTTACCATTGCATGAACTCTGTGTAATAAAAACAACCTGTGAATTTTCTAGGGTCAGGTGTTAGCTAAATTGAAGAACTTTCTCAAGCAAGGAGATTTTATTTTTATTTTCTCAGGGATTTTGTGCTTAATGTTTTTATTCTAAGTTGCATTGCTTTTCATTGCATTTCAAATGACTCTATTATTCCTGAATGTATATGTACATTTCTATGTAATTTTGCTATTCGTTGTGGCAAATGAAGAAACCAGCTACACTAGATAACTCAGTGTTTTCCTTCCATGCTCCGTACTTTTACAATTCACTCTTTCCTCTTGAACTCAATTGTTTTCTCCATCCCCATGCACTGGAATGCTGATCCTCCTTCAAATGATACTGATTTCGTAAATTCTCTTCTGACCTGCTATCTGAATGTGATCTCTCCCACCTCTGAGCCTGTATTAGTTAGATATTGCTGCATAACAAATTATCCCAAAGCTTAGTGGCTTAAGAAAACAATAAATGTTATCTCGCACAGTTTCAGTGGGTCGGGAATTTATGAGCAGCTCAGCTGCAGAGTTCTTACTCAGAGTATGTCATGGAGTTACAGTCAAGATATGAGCCAGGGCTATAGTCATCTTAGGTTTGCCTTGGGCTGGAGGATCTACTTCAAAGATGATTAAGTGGCTGCCAAACCAGTACTGGCTGTTGGCAGGAGGCCCCAGTTCCTCACCACATGGACTTCTCCAAAGGGTTGCTTGAATGTCCTCACAACATGGCTATTGGCTTTCCTCTAAGCAAGTGATCTTTGAGAGAGCACAGACAGAAGCTGCAGTGTCTTTTCTGACCTACTCCTGTCACACACTGTCATTTCTGCATTTTTCCTGTTGTACGCAGGTCAACCCATTCATTGTGGAAAGGAACTACACAGGAGGTAGGGATCACTAGAGAACATCTTCGAGGCTGCTTACCCGTGAGCCTGCTCAGGTTTCTTACATCTCTAACATAACTTAAAATATTCTGCCCTGAATTACAATTTTTTGTGTCCCTCTCCTGCCTACTCTACTTGATTTATTTTTCCTTCAGAGTCTAGACTTGTTTCCTTATCTTTACATATCTTGAAATTACTGGCACATTGCTCTCAATATAGGTCACATTCAGTTGAGAAGTTGGAATCACATCCTCTCCCTTAACGTGGATAAATGAAGATGCCGGAGAGAATCAGACAAACTGAGAGTCAGGGAAACAGATGGATTTGGGCAGAGAGTGTGTGACCAAGGGCAAACGGGAAAGACAGACAGCAAATGTGGTATAGGGCAGATTAAACTGCACATTTTACTAGATAAATGTGAAAACATTGATGCTATTTTTGTAGATACTAGAGAACTAATTTCGTAAAACTTAACATGTTTGAAATACTGTGTAACAATACTCCACTTTGTGTGATGTATGTGAATGGCTTGCCATATTTTTTTTACTAAAACTCTTTCAGTTATGCCTAACATTCTGTGACCAAAGGGTCTTTGGATTACTCCTTTAGTAAAAACAGAGAAATCATTGCTTACGAATGACTTTTCAGTAATGCCAAGTAAAGCATTTAAAATTCTTTTCACATATGATTGAGAACTTTATTTAACCTTTAATTAACTCCTCTGTAACCTGGCTCATTGGGGTGAAGCCATTTCCAGATTGATCAATTAACATTTACATATAATTTGGGCAAAGGGCACAGAGGAATGTCAGGAGGAACGGAAGACCTGTGAGAAGATAGGTCCTGACAGAATCTCCTCAAAAATGTCACCCCATCCATCTTCTCATTTCTGTTCCCAGAACCAACACATTATAGTCCAGCTCCTTAGTAGCTCATGTCTAAATTGCTAAAATGACCTCCAAGTAGTTCTCACTACTTCCACCTTTTTTCCCCTCCAAATTTCCCTCAGAGTTAACTTACTAAAACATCACTCTCTTCTCATGTTTAAAAACTGTTTTAGTCCATTTGGGCTACTATAACAAAATTCCATAAATTGGGTGACTTACGAAGAACAAATTTATTTCTCACCATTCTGGAGGCTGGGAAGTTCAAGATCAAGAAACTGGCAGGTTTGTTGTCTGGTGAGGGCCTGCTTTCTGTTTCGTAAATGGTGACATCTTGCTGTGTCCGCACTTGGTGGAAAGGGCAAGGGAGCTCTCTTGGGTCTCTTTTATAAATGTGCTAATCCCATTCACGAGGACACTGCCCTCATGACTTAGCACCTCCCTAAGGCCTCATCTCATAATACCATGGCCTTGGGGGTGAAGATATCAATTTACAAATCTGGGGGAACTCAGACATTCAGACGAAAGCAGAAACCTTCAGAGAGTCCCACCACCTGGAGCCATATGCTAGGTGTGTCTGCTGGAGCCACCCATCCCCAACCAGAATCTGCTCAGTCCTCTTCTCCCACTCTTTTCTCGATACAACCTTTCAGTCAGCCCACCTGGTTACTTTTCTCTTACAAGAATTCTTTTCTATATCCTTGTTTCCTCCCTGCCCAAAAGCCATGTTTCTCTCCAGTGACCCAATACTAATCCTCCCGTTCCTTTAAATTCAGCTCAGGTTCCCTAATGGAGCCGTCTGACTCAATGATTCCCTCCTCCTTGACTTCTATGCTACCAGAGTTTGGTGACCTCATGTACTTCCTTGTCATACTTGTTCCATGTGAATCCTGTGTCCCTAGAGTTTGCATTGTGATTATTCATACGTGTGTCTTTCCCAGTGCTTGAACCAGATATAACCATAAAGTGTTTATACATTCACTGTGTTCTGTAGTCCACATGTACTTGTTGGGTGCCTACTTTAGCCAGAGTAGATACTTAATAAGTAATTGAGTAAAAATGTATGAATGGGAACAGATAAACTGTAAAATAAAAGTACCAGAGACTATAAAAATCGTGCTCCATTCACTCGTTCATCCACTAGCATAATTCGTAGCTGTTGATTACATAACGACCGTGTGCTCAGCACTGGATCTGATGAGGTGTGGGTCGTGAAAGGTCTCTGTCATTTCATGATTTTTCATTTAATGTTGATAGGTAAGAACGGAATATATGAAACACTTTAAATAAAAGTGAGGCTGGTATCCAAAGTACATTAAGGATGGACTTTATGAATAAGTACTGAGGAAAGGTGAGGCAGAGAGAATTATCAGTGAGGAGCTGGGCTCCAGGGCAAGTTCCTTGGAGATCATCCGTCTTGCACTAGACCTGGAAATTGGGGATCTGGATTTGAACATAATGGCTATGTTCATAATGGCAATGGAGGCAAAGAGCGTGTGTCTAGGAGGAAAGGAACCAGGAGAATGTAAGGCTACGTAAGCACAGTAAGCACGATCCTGACCCGAGGGGACGGACGTGCAGAGAGAACGAACGGGTGGGGGAGCAGGGGCAGGTTACTTTAGAAGGAAGAAATGGGGAAAAAAGTATGTGAAGCTCCTAACAAGGTACCTAACCCAAAGTAGATGCCCATAGAGTCTAGTTTTTCCCCCTTTCTTCTTTGGTCTAGCACTTAGGAAATTAATTAGGTAGACCCTCAAGCCGTGAAATGATTTTTACTCATTTTCTCGGGTGATTAATCTAAAAACCTCTTTATGGGTGTCATGTATTCCCTCTACTAGGAATATTCTTAATAAGAGATGAACAATCTTACCTCATAACTATATCAAAAAATCCAACTGACTGATAATTCTACAGGAAATACATACGTATACTATCTATATCATTGTCTATGCATCTATGTATATATGTATCTATAATGGACATATATATATTTATCTATATCTTTATCTACCTACATATCTCAATAATCTGTGTAGACACTATATACAAATTGACTGTATATAGATAGTGTCAGACAGTGAGAATTCTTGGATGACTCATCTATCACTACCACTTTTGATACCCTGCAAATTTTAAATGTCTTTCTTTTCCAAAGTGGACATGCAAAAATACATATGGTTTCTTCTGTCACTGACACTCCAGCTTCACAAGGTCACGCTGCACACCCTGTGTCTGAGCAATGGTTTTCCTTCAAGGGCATTAAGTGACTCTCTGTCCTCACATCCAACACTGACCACATCTCTGTGTCTCATGCCCTGGTCCCTTCACTTCTCACCATCCACTGTTACCTGGTACCCATTCTTCCTATTCTTTATTCAGGGTAGATATTCTTTAAAACCCTCTCTGATATATTTTTATTTTCTGTAATAGTAAGAGTCATTGATGTTAGCCACTGCAATAAATTCTAAAGGGGTCTCAGGTCCTGGCCCCGTGCATTCTCAAGCCTTAACTGCTGCCTTGCGCACTTGCCATTAGAATCGCATAGGGAAATTCCATGAGATGTCCCAGTGGGCCACCTGGATACCACATGTTCTTCATAGCCCCTGTGTGTAGCTGTGGCCTCTCCTCCTCCTGAAAATAAAGATCAATTACACCTGACAGTGTGGCCACTTTTCCTTCCTGCCTGTATCTCAGTTCAAGGAGGTTGAAGTGACCTGGTGCAGCATATCATGGTTTTCAGTAGGACTCTTCCTGTGTCCCCAGGAAGGTGTGCTTTTCTCTGTGGGAACCAGAGCCCCTGGACCCATGGAGCCTGCAGCTGCCTTGTGCTTCATCCTCAGTGGTGGAAGGGGTAAGACAAACTGACTGACATATCCTGTATTTTGGAGGGTGCGTACTTGCCCCAACCCTTGGACCTCTAAAACCTTCTCTAATGTGGTGGGCCCCTGAATTTACATAGGACTTATCTCACTCATGGCCTCTGATGTATTTACCATTTCATGCTAATCTGTTCCAGACAGCAGGATGTCATTAATAAAGTAGAATGACTGATGCTCTGTGGATTGGATGGATGGTCCAAGTCCCTCAGATCATATATCTGAAGGAACCATAAATTAACTATGTATTGACTGAAGTGGCCATTTTGTAACCATAACTGTTGTCCGTCCCATGCAAGAGAACTCTTTTTACCCATTGTCTCCAGGGGGGATGGGACAGAACATGCACGCGAGACCAATGACTGCTTGCCTTGTACCTCAGTGTCTCTCCAGGTCATGTGTCAGTATCACGTGGGCTGACTGCTTTGGCTTTATAAGTTTTCTTTTGATTTCTTCTGCAGGGTCATTTCTAAGCTTTCTTTTTAATTTTTTTTATATACAGGGGAATTTTTATAAATGTTCTTATATTTTCTCCAATATTTCCATGTGTTGATAGCAGGTTAGGGATATATAAAGGATTGTTCTGCCATGTTGCAGGAAGCAAAATGTAGAATATTTTTTACGTAACTTACTTATGAGAAGAGGTAAAATATAGCAGCCATATAGGTCCGAGAGTGAATAAAGCATGTTGTGTTTGTGCCTGTGCGTGTGGGTGACTCTTAGGTTAGAAATAGGGAAGCATTATATTTTATCATCTTCAGGGAAAAGTTGTTAGAAAGAGAAAGGTTGAAAGTTCAGAACACAGTCGATGCCTAATTGACTAAGGTCCTGCAGATGGGAATGAAGGCCCTGAAAGGACTTTGATAGGTTCAGAAAGAAATGAGAAGCAGATAAATGCTTATAGTGACCCTCTTGCTTAGATTAATTTGACCATTGACATATAGATCCATGGTATTAAAATAACAGGAAATGTTTCCCCCACTTTGTTTTGCATTAGATATTGGTTTGAAATAAGTGGGATAACAGAATTTTGGAAATCTTTTAGTTGTAAAGAAATTGTCGTCTAGTTAGTAATATTTAATATTAGTTTTTCTGAGGAAAGGGCTTTTGAAGAGTTCTTACAGCTGTTAAGAATTAGGTATGAAATGAACATGTTTATTTTATGTTTTGTTATCATTACATAGAGAATACACTTATCTAGATAGACTCCAGTAACTTTCTTACTATTGAAATACCTTGGAGCTGATCTCAAATTTATATATTCATATTGTCTCCTTTTTTTCTTTTTTACATAAACTTGTATAGTTCCTTTGCCAGCAAAAATACATGGTTTTTCAGGAGAATTTTTTTTCTACAAAATATTTTAAATAAATCCAAAATTTGGAGTACTCGTATGTATCAATTTATTAGTAATCCTCTAGCCATATGTGAGAAGTTGAATATTGGGTAGTGTGGGGGTGGCACAAAAGACAAACTCTTGTTAGAGGTGTCCCTGTTGGATAATCTTTTGTCCCTAATTCTGCTTTTCTATTTGCCAGTGAAATGTGAGTGATTGTTTAATATCCCTGTTTTGGTGCAATAGTAATTTTCCTTTTGACTTTGGGGAAGTTCAAATTCTATACTATTATAATTAAATTCAAGGAACAATTATTTAAATCCTTACATTGCCTGGTACTATGGGAATATCAGTATATCTAGTATCTACTTTCAAAGACATCATAGTCTATAGGAGAGGAGAAACACATCAATACTATGATGTGATAATGGATCAAAAATATATACAAGTAGATGGGATGATTTAGTGGGGTAACTGGGAATTATGAGTCAGGAAAGATTATATTTAAGCTCAGGCTTAAACATGGGATGGACAAATGTGTTAACATGAAAAATATAAAATTAAGAAAATCGATGTTCTATATACTTCATAGAGTGCGTCCAATTTTTTAAGATGGAGCAGCTCACGTCTTTACATGGAGCACACTCTAAGCAACCCTCCTGGATTACGGAAATTGTATTAAAGCACATGCTGCCTTTCCACCCTTAGACGTGCTAGAGAAAACATCTTCCTTTGTCTACGCAGGAGCCCTGTCCTGGTTTTCCAGTGCAACTACCGCCATGTGATCTGCTTAGACTGTTTCCACTTGTACTGTGTGACAAGACTCAATGACCGGCAGTTTGTCCATGACCCCCAGCTCGGCTACTCCCTGCCTTGTGTGGGTAAGTCTAGCGCTTTTTTATTTTTCCCTCCATTTCTAATATTAATGAAAAACAGAAGAAGAACTACTAATGGTAAAACTGTTTTAGAGATCCTAATACCTAGCAGAGGGGTTGGAAATTTATATTTGATCATTGCTGTGTTTGGATCACAAAAGATATGAAACTCTAGGGAACTGTGCTGAACTAGAAAATGCATAATTTGCATAAAGCATTGAACATAAATTTGAAAATATTACTCAGTCAAGGTACACAAAGTACATCTGTAGGTTAGATTCTTCCTGCCAGTTCTAGATCTGTTACCCTGGATCTAGAGCAGTATTATCCAAATTTTTTAATTGCATGCCCCATCACTAAAAATTTTGAACATATACCCCATATATATGAAAGAACATATGAAAATGACATTTAAGAAGAATGAGGGGCCAGCCCGTGGCTCCCTTGGGAGAGTGCAGTGCTGATCACACCAAGGCCACGGGTTCAAATCCCCATACAGGGATGACCGGTTTGCTCACTTCGGAGAGCGTGGTGCTGACAACACCAAGTCAAGGGTTAAGATCCCCTTACCGGTCATCTTTAAAAAAAAAAAGAAGAAGAAGAAGAATGAGATAAAGCTGAACTATTTAATATTGAAAATCTTTATTATCTTTTAACAATACAAAAAGCCCTTTACTCGCTCTATACTTTTATTACACATGTGATTTTTTTGGCACATATGTAATTTTTGATTTAGGTGAAATTCATATAACATACAACTAACCATTTTAAAGTGTACAATTCAGTGACATTTAGTGCATTCACAATGTTGTACAACCACAGCTCTCTTGTTTCAGAAATTTTCCATCACCTCAGAAGAACACCCATGCCCCTTAAGTCGTCACTTCCTGTAAGCCCTTGTCCCTGCCCCCGGCCACCACTCAGCAGCTTTTTATCTCCCTGGATTTGCCGATTCTGCATATTTCCTACAAAGGGAATCATGCAATAGGCGACCTTTTGTGTCTGCTTATTTCATTTAGCATGTTTTTGAGGTTCGCCCAAGTTGCCACATGGATCAGAGCTTCATTCCTTTCTATGGCAGACTAATATTCTGTCCTACAGATAGGACATGACTTGTGTATCAGTTCCTCTGTTGATGGACAATTGTGTTTCCACCTTTTTGGGTAAAATGAATAATGCTGCTATAACATTTGTGTACACATTTCTGTATGGACATATGTTTTCATCTCTCTTGGTTATATACCTAGAAGCAGAATTCCATGTTTCAATATTTAGAAAACTGCCAACTGTTTTCCACAGCTGCTGTACCATTTTATATTGCCTCCAGCAATGTACAAGGGCTCCTATTTCTTTACATCTTTGTCAGCACTTGTTATTGTCTTTTTTATTTTTTTCTTGGCTAACTATTCTAGTGAGTGTGACATGGCATCTTATTGTGGAATTAATTGTAATTTCCTTAATGACCAGTGATGCTGAATATTTTCTCATGTGCTTGTTTGCCATTTACATATCCTTATGTGAATGTCTGTTCATGTCCTTTGCTCATTCTTAAATTAGATTGTTTAACTTTTGTTGTTGAATTGTAAGAGTGCATATTCTGGATACCAGACCCTTGACAGATACATGATTTGCAAACATTTCTCCTATAGGTTGTCTTTTCACTTTCTTGATAATGTTGTGTGATAAACAAAGGTTTTGAACTTTGATGAAGTCTGGTTTATCTATTTTTTCTTTTGTTGCTCAAATATAAGAATGCTTTTGGTTTCAAATATAAGAATCCATTTCCATATCCAAGATCATGAAGATTTACTTGCGTGTTTTCTTCTAATAGCTTTCCTCTTATTTTTAGGTCATTGATCCATTTTGAGTTACTTTTTGCATATAGTGTGATGTAGGAGTCCTTACCTCACTACATATTTATTTTAATGACTGCAATGTGATTAAATACACTTCCTTGACATTGGAAATTGTAGTTTGAAACTATGTGATATCTTGATTCAATGGTCAGGTTTTAAGTTCAATTTATTTCAATACTTAATTTTAATGTCAATCATAACTAAAAAATATGTCTCAAAATGGTACATAGATCAAATGGAAGAAGCTAATTGCATTGTTGATTTTTTTAAATTATGGTAGCTATTTTTCAATCATACCTACCAATAACGCAGTGATTTTTATTAAGGGTCATATGCTCTATGTGTCAATATATTGTTAAAAACACTCATTGAGAGGTATTGTGCTTTTATATTTCTAACAAAAGCATTCAAAAGCCAGTGAAGCAACCATGTGCAGTTTGGAAAACTCAGTTTCTAATATTTTTAACATGATAATTTTGCGTTGGTAACTCTTCTTTGTTCACAAAACCACAAAAGATGCAAACACTTCTAAACATCCATTTTCAAGTCTTCTCTTCATATTCAAGGTACTTTTTAATAATCAGTTCATTTCTCACTCATTTTTAAAGTGGTTTTATTGTAGTTTCAAACACACAAAAATAAAGAAAAAATTCTACAATGAAGCCCCTCATACCCATTAGGAAGGCTTTGTAGTTTAACAGGATGTTCTGTGATTTCCTTGTAATTCTTGCCCAATGACCTGGAATCAGTTATTTTTGCAGGAGCTCTGGGTCCCTTTAACAGGAAACAGTACTGAGAAGTCACAGTCTTGGTGCCTGGTGTGCCCCTTGTTACTGGCTGGTCATTGTCTAGGTCTAGTTGAAAGACCTAGGAGATGTGTATTTAAAAAAAAAAAAAAAGTATAAACAGCTAGTTACACTGACCTTTCAGTTAAAAATCAGGGTTATGGAATTTTTATTTAAAGTCACCAATATTACAACTGTTGTTGCTTTCCCCCTTTGCAGAAATCTTACTACTGATATAATTACTCATTTGCCTTATTTTTCAAAGCACCCACAACAGCATCAGTATGACGATATCAACTCCATCACCAAAGGGTGATTACTGAAAACAGTGTTCAGATTTTTGGTTTGTCTTGTCACCAGGGTTCATCCATATAGGAATATAGACTCGAAGATAGTTACTGTATACTTCTGTCACCAATTGCATGCGTATTTTTTAATTGCTTTTACACTTATTTTGTTTCTCTAATTTGGGGAAATATTTACATGACTCCAAAGCCAAAGCTATAAAACATGTTCCATTTAAAGAAGTATATAGCTTTTATTCCCATTCTCTTCAATATTCCTTTTCTCCCCCAGCACTAAACCTTTATTAAAAATAATCACCCATTTAAAAACAGATAAACATAGATGATGCCAGTATTGATGTAGATTTGTGTCACCTCCTTTCTTCACCTTGCTTTTTTCACTCCACAGTATATATTGTATTCTAGACATCACTCCCTAGTAGTATAGAGAAATTTTCTCTGTTTAAGAAAATAGAGCATCATTGGATTCCATTGTGTAGCTGCACCTTATTTTACCCTTGGTGTTGAACACTTAGGTTTCATGTTTTATTGAAAATATTGCTACAAGCAGTAGACTTGTGTGCACACATCTTCTCATATTGTTGTCAGAGCATCATTGGGATAGATTTCCCAGAAGAGGGGCTCCTGCATCAAAGGGAAGTTGTGTATTTCACTTACAGTTTCCGATTTCCCTCCCAGCAGCGTGTTCGCTTCATTCCCACCCCACACGTGGGAGCTGCAGGCTCGCCACCGCCTTCCGCACGGGGGGAGTCGAAAAGCTTGGGATTTTTTTTACTATTCATATATTTGAGAAACAAGATTTCCACATTGTTGTTGTTGTTCTTTAATTTTTACAAAGTTGAGCATCTTTTTATAGGTTTAAGACCATTTTGCATTTCTTTTTCGTACTCATTTTACAAACATTACCTTTACTTTAAGGAACAGGTTAAGTGAATATATTCTTTTTTAAAAATAATTTTCACATAGCACACTATTGACAGCCTCTTATAGTCATAGGGAAGTTTAGCAAAGTTGGATAACTTGTATTTTTGGAACGTGTGTAAATTAGCTTTCATTTTGCTAGTTATTTGCCAAGAAATAACTAACAACCTCTGTGAGACGAGCCTTGCCTGGTCGAGCTCTACTCGTGAAAGTGCATTGTATGGATTCCACTATATTTTCACTGCATTTTAAATATCTTTTTGAAATTTATTTTATTTTTTGAGTAAATATGCCAGTGACATCCTTAGAATATTATGCACTCCTGGATTCAACTTCTTTCTTTTAATAGTGAGTGAGGCAGGAAATGAATGAATTTCAAAGACTATTTTATCATTTTTCTTTGGAATCCTTTTAAATATTTTCTATGAATGTTGCCTCCTCATTGCTGGTTATTGAAATGTAATCCTCATAGAAATCTGCTTTATTTTTTTGGAATGCCACCTACCACTGAGAACTTATCTTTCCTGGCATCTCTTTACACAAAGCTATATATTTGTGTGTTTTGCTATTAAAAGAAGAATGTAGCAAATAACCACAAGCTGAGGCAGGTTAGAAACAACTGTCCTGTCGTTCTGCTGTGTAGTAAACCTTCTACCCAGCGTCATTCATTCCAATACTTGTTTCTTCATATCTTCAACAATGTTTTCATGTATATCTCCAAAAGTACTTACTCATAAGAAAATATAGTTCGGTTTGTCACAATATTGTTTACCACGTATTACTTTGGCCTTTTTATGTACTGTGGCTCTGATTATAAATGTTTCCCCCTTACATAAAAAGAGACTTCCAAATGTTAAAGAATTTTTTTTTTTTGCAAAAAACAGACTAGATTGTCTTTAGTATTTGTTCAGCAGAGACTGTCTTCATTTACTACTTGCTTGGTTTTTAAACATGTTGCTAAGTGCGGTGGCCTCACACTCCCCTTTGCTTGTGTCTCAGGGCCCATGAGAGCCTCAGCTGAGGTTCACTTGTTACGGATAATGGACCTGCATTGTCAGTGTGGCTGTTTTCTCTTTTTGATTGTGCTTACATTATTAGCTCTATCTTTAATTAATGGTTTCTTTGCAGGATTATTCGTAAGTCACTTGCCTGTTTTAACAGAGTTAATTTAGTTAAAATGAGATAGTTTATCCGTAATTCTTGTAGCCAAGCACAGGGAACCTTCTGCTGTAAGGTCGCTGACAAGCGGGCTCCACAGTCTAACAGTGGGTTGTGGGGCTCCCTCAGTTTTCTACCACACATGGCACGTGATCACACATACACAGACCAGGGTATGAGAAGGTGCCAGCATCGGTCTGTACATTAAGTCTTAGTGAAGGTTAATTGTTTTTATATTTTAAATAATACCCGTGTAAGCCCTAATACTGCCCCCATAAACCAGTGAATCATTTTGCACATATTCTGGGCATTCACAGAGCCTCAGAGAAATCTAGTTCAAATCCTGGCTCTGAATCTTATTAGTTTTGTAATGTAGGGCAAAGTATTTAACCTCAGTGTGCCTTGTCTCATTTTAGTAAATTGGGGATAATACAATAGCATCTGTTTCATAAGTTGTTATGCAAATGCATTAAAATAATGCCTTATAAGGCGCCGTTAGATTAAATGCTGAAGACGGTAAGCACACAGTGAATACTGGCTTTTTACTTTACTTGTTTATAAATAGTATATAAAATTTGTACATGCATATGTCCATAGGTATGTGTGTATTCACAGAGCGACATGGTTTGGACATGCTTCAACTGCGGGTGGTGGTTTCTCCAACTCAGTGCATAAATCAACCAATTATGAGCGTTATTGACCAGTCCATCCATCTGGCCATCTCTCTTTTGGTTTATTTGACTTTGCTTTGATTCATGAAGCATAGAACAAGACACATAAAATAAAATAATAACAAAACAGAAGTAGAAAATCAAAGCTTTTTGTTGTGGATTGATACTTGAATCATGTCCCTCGAGTTTTATTAGAAGTATTAGAAACTTCGCCCCAGCTGTTAAGAAGGTGGGAAATCCTATTATGGCAATTGAAAGGTGGAGCCTTGAAGAGGTGACTGGATCGTAGGACCATGCAGTAGTGGATGGATTAATAATCGTAGTCAGGGGCATGGTTCTGAGGGCTTTAAAAGGAGAGGAGAGTCTGTCTCTCTCTGCTCTCTCTGCTCCATCATTTCTCAATGTGATACCTGCCATCACTGTCACCACCACCAAGACCCTCACTAGATGTGTTCCCTAGACCCTGTACTCCCCAGCCTCCAAAACTGTAAGCAATAAATTTATTTTCTTTATAAATCACCCAGTTTCAGGTATTTTGTTATAAGCGACAGAAATGGACTAATACCCTTATCAAACTACAATGGACTAATACGTTATCAAAACAGCAGACTGTCAGGAAGAAGAATTGATAGGACACATATTATTTCCATGGCACAGTCTTCTCCCATGGTGGGGCTAACTAGGTCATATCAATGTCTATATATCTTATAAGTAAAATTTATTAATAATATGTATGAAAAGTGAAAATTATGGTTAATTCTGTAAAGAAATTAAGAATGTATTTAAAGGGCAGCTTAAAGGAAGCTGGACCACTGCAGGGAGCTCCAGAGTCTTTGCCAGATCCTGTGCTCGGGTGACTCATGGCTCTGCCGAGCACCTCCTTGAAGGCTCTTGGCCAACCCCAACAGTTCTGCATAAAATGACTGGACCTCAGGAGTCAGCCCCGGTTCCATCGATGGTTTTTGGAAGCTTAGGAGTGAACCTTGCTGATTTCTCTGAAGAGGGGTCTGTTTACCTTCCCACCATCCCAGTTTAAAAAGCCTAGCCAAATTGTTTTAGTGACTACTTGCTATTTTTGGATTTTAATTTCTCCAAGAAAATTAAAGCAAGATTTATTTATGTAATCAAAGGGCTTTTTATCCCTAAAGCTGTCAATTCCTTTTAATGGCAAAGTTCCTATCTAATCATGAGAGATGGGTTACTCTGGTACTGGAACCACAGCTGGAATCTACCCCTTGACTTTTCTGACCTGAGGGGTTTGACTGAAGCTGTAAATGGGGCATGTTCATTGGTAAATAACTCCTTTGAACTTGCTTTGGGGTTGTATTTCTACTTTGGCACAGGCCAAAGGGCTTTTTAATGCCCGCAAATTAGAATGAATGATCCTGCCAGGGTGATATGTAACTCCTTGAAGCTGATGTGCATGTGGTGACTGCCACATGCATGGCACTGTCCTAGACTGCTGTTTATTACAATGAATAATTCAAACCTTGTAGTGAATGCAGCTGACCAACCCTCATCTCCTATCCATTCTGCCCCAGTTCATACAAAACAGCCCTTCCTCCAAATTCATTATTTAGAGTTTCCTTAGTCTAGAAAACATTGTAATGGTGTCTAGATACTGTTGGGAAAATAGAATAGGTTGGTCAGGGCCCACGCCTCGGGTCTGGTTGGGTGTGGTTCAACATTCATTGTAAGCAAATTGTGTGTGTGTGTGTGTGTGTGTGTGTGTGTGTGTGTGTGTGTGTGTGTGTGTGTGTGTGTGTAGAGTTAGTGCACATGCGCACCAATGTATCTTTTTAGTTTTGTTGCTATTCTTGTGTTCTTCAGAGAGAGAGAGAGAGAGAGAGAGAGGTGGAAAGAGAGAGAGAGAGAGAGAGTGTTTGTGAAGCAGACAGGCAGGTGTCTGCCTTGAGCATCTGCCCGGCGCCGCCATGCTTTCCAACCTATGGCTCCAAGGACCTTTTGGCTGGTTACCTAGCTCATAGACCTGCGTGGAGGGGTCTGGGGACCTAGCCTGGCATGTGAAGGGTTTGTGAGCCAGTCTGTGAACGGGCTTGAGGGGTCTGTGGGCTCCAGACCCAGCCTTAGCTCAACAAGTGGCCCAGTCAGTTCAGGATTACCAGCAGGTAAAAGAGCCCAACAACTGGCATGGTTGCCTAGCTAGACAACTGGTGCTGTGAGCAGGATTAAAGACATTAGCAGTAGCCAGACAGATAATGACATTATATATGAAAATAATAATTTTAAAAACCTGAGAACCGTTTTCTGGAACTATTAACTGTATATCAAAAAAATAGAGGCTGTAAGTAGAATTAGAATACTATTTTCCAAATTACACTGTCCCCACAGAAGCAACAAGAGAGTTATGTATGTAGATATGTATTTATATTGCTAAATGGCCCACATACCAAATATCTTGCTAACAGTGTCTGTATTCATTTATTTTTATATAAATATATTATACCTCATTACCAAAACATATGTAGTATGATAAGATGGGTTGTGTGTGTGTGTGTGTGTGTGTGTAAAATCTATTCTTTCAAGCCTCTGTCAAGTTCCTTAAAGCTAAAAACCTTCAAAGCTCAATTTTAGACATATACATTCTTCAAGGTATGGCTAGTCAACAATGAACCAGTGGTTTTTGCTGACAAATTTATTATGATGAATAAATAAAACTGTTCTAAAATACCTTTCAAGTACAAACCCTGCTCTCCTTGTATGAAATCTTCACTTGACCAGAAACTTTGCTATGCTTTCTAAGGGTGGGATGTGGAGTTTTATTTTCCCAAGAGTCAGAAATGAGTAATGATTGCAGCTGTCATTCAGTGCTTACTGTACACGAGGAGCCATTCTTAGTGCTTACATACATACGTCCGTTTAGTCCCCACAAAGCCCTCTTGGAATGGATATTGTTGTTGTTTCCATTTTATAGATGTTGGAATTGGGCCTTATAGACGGGAATTAAAGTGCACATGGCAATACAGCTAGTAAGTAACAGAGCTGATGTACAGAGCCAGATAGCTGTGGCTCTAGAACTTGGGTTGTTAATCACTATGTGAATGATAAGCTTGCAAATGACAGGTAAAGTATAATACCTTTGAAAGTTGCATGGAAAAGGTCAAGAGAATATGTCTAAATTTTTTAGCACCATTTCATATTTAAACCAAGTGTAAAACTGGAAAGTAGGAGTTATTCTTCTCATGTTGTAGAGGAAGAAGTAAAGTCTCCATGTGATTAAGAAACCAGGACCACAGAGTTAGGCAGAGAAGAGCTCAGAGTTCAGCCCAGGTGTGGTTCACTCTGAGTTCCAAGTCCGCACCACCCTACCACCTGCCTCTCTCTAGGCTTTGGCTTTCAACCCCGGACGCACATTTCAGTCAAGTGGAAGCTTTTAAAGATCCTAAGGTCCAGGCCATACCTCAGGCCAATTACATGATAACCTCTCAGGGTGGGCATCAGTACCTATTCAAGTCCCTAGGCTTAAAAGTTTGAGAACTACTGCAGGGGTGTCATTCTTCAAGCAACAGGTACTTTCAATGGGGAACTGAAGCATTAATAAGTGCAAAAATTCTCCCTGTGCCTGTATCTATTTTGTCCATGAGTAATTTGGTTTGCTAGCCAGCATAGGCTTTTCACTAAATGTTGATGGAGCTGAAAATAAGATTGGTAAAAACAAGCAAAACAGCCTATTTTCAGAACTCTGACAAACTCTTGCATAAAAGTATAGACTGTGGGAAAAACCTCATAATTATTCTGAAATATTTGCTGTCTATTTGCTGTACCTGCTATTATTAGAATTCCATGTGAGGAATTATTTTGAACTGCCAAAGCACCCTCTGTGTATGCTCTTAACACTGAATGTCACTCACACAACTTGGTGGAGCTTCATAAATTTAGGCTGATTAACTTCAGAGTGCAGCCCTAGGAAGGATATGATGAATACTCTGCCAAGCTACTACTTATCCATTATGAGCCCTGGCAACACAGATTTCGTATAGCCTCAGGGGGTCCAAGGGAGTAGCTCCCACCTTCCCTGTGACACATGCGTTTGGTATCGCCACTAGTGCCATCTGAGTGCATCTGATTTTTCAACCCTGGTTCTTCTGCTCCCAGGTCACTTTTCATATAATTCCAGTTTTCCTCTAACCTAGAACGCAATTTCCTTTCCATCAATTACGTCTGCTCACCAACTGTAGCCTGTTAAGGTCCTCAGTGTCTTTGTTGGCAATATAGCAGCACGAGCCAGATGGTTCTGGTCCTTTTGGGATACAGAGATATTCCTGGTGCCTAAGGAGTCAAGAAGCCTATGCTCCAGACAGCCATTTTGGGGACTAAACACAAAATCCAATAAAAATGATTGTTTTCCAGCTTTTGAACATTTGCTGTCCCACAAATAATTAAATCAATATAATTCCTGGCAGCACATTGGAAAAGTAAAGAATTTTATGAAAAGATGAATTGCCAAAGAAGATGTGAAAATGGTCAATACACATTCTCAAAGTTCAACATAATTAGTTGATAAAGAATTGCTAATTTAAAGCATAAGGTATAAAGTGATGGACACATGTGCAAACCAGGTAAGAATATAAGTTCATATATTTCCAAAAAGCACCTTAGCAATCCATGTTATAGGCTTTAAAATATTAGCAAATGGCCTAGGAGATTATGCACACAGACATTCTCTGTGTGCCTGTCCGTCTGCCTTTCTCAAACACACAGCCCATTCTCTTTCCAGCTCCCAGATCTTGCATATTGTAGCAACCACCATGAAAATGGCAGCACCAGGACTGAAACCAGGATTTAAACTCCTGACGTGTTTCACAGTCCAAAGCTGAAGTTCTTTCCACCTCCAAAGTAACTGAAATTAAATCAAACTTCTTAATTTTCCAAGATTAATGCTAAACACTTTCTGTTTTGTTTTGGGGGTGGTTTAGCAATTTTAATTGTTTTCCTTTGACTTGGATGTAGGAGGCAGTGTAAAGTCAGGTTACTAGTCTAACTTGCTAACCAAAACAACACTGAACTTGTAGTGGCTTCACAAGTTCAAGGTTTATGTTCATTATGTTCACTCATGTCACAGTCCAGTGGGGCTTGGCTGTGGGGCATCTGCTCCACACCATCATTCCGGGACCCAGACTCCCACTTCTTCCTCTAGAGCTTCTGTCATCCTTAGCAACCTCTGGGTGCCTGCTGGATCTTGTCCATGGGGCCAGCTGGCATGAGACGAGGGAGATCCGGTGCCCTTTGAGGGCCAGGCCTGGAAATGGAGCACATCACTTCTTCCCACATTTGTTATACCAGAGCTGGGCCACATGGCTCCACCTAACCAAGCAGTGTGTGTGTTGGGGGTGGAGGGGGTGGGGTGGGAAATCTGGCTTGGCTGTGTGCCCATGAGGAAGAGCAAACAGGGCTGTAAACACTGGCAGTCTTGAATGCTGCCTGAGAGGATGGAGAGACGTAAAATTTATTGAATGCTTTTCAGCCTTCCTCTCCCTGCTTGCAACAGGAACAACACTCAATCAAGTAACCTCATTATAAGGAGTGACTGGTACATGGACAAGCACCAGAAAAAGAGCTGTAGGACAAAATGGATGGTGTTCTCGAGCTCATTCCAGCTAGATCAACAAGGCACTGTCTGCTCGGTCATCTGTTTGGCCTTGGAAACGCTGCCTCTATAGAACCTGCTTCAGAAACGGCAGTGGGATTTCAGATCTGTTTGATGCACGCATGTGTCTCTTGTCAGTTACAAATGAAGAGACTCTAATGCCTATTTCCTATAGCACCAGCAGCGTGGCTCCCTTCATCCCGAGCAGGGGCCCACGTCCAAGTAAACCTCACCCCTGATTCTTCCTTTGCTTGAGTTTCCATTTTCCAAACTGCCTTTTTTTCTTCTGTTCTCACATCTTATTAAGTGGTTAAAAATAAAAGGACATTTTGGAAAACAGAAGCAAGGTGGGGATATTCCGAACAGCTAGCAGAGAAGGCAAAAATAATTTCTCTCCACTCGTTTCTGCACCAACCTCTTAAAAGATCATTCTACCATTGTTTTATAAGGGCAAAAGCAATCCATTTTTAAGTACAAATTTATTATATTAAATTTGTACTTAAATATAAATTAATATTAAATTTCTTATAGTAAAGAGTTCTAGAAAAATACCTGTAAGTTCTTATGATAGCCATGAAAGTTGTTCAAAACAGCTATCTTTAGGATTTCTTCTTCTTTATTAAAAAATAATATATGCATATATACACACACAAATTATATATGTATACATTTATATATCTCTGAATTTCTTTCCCCTGCTTTGTGAGCAGTCAGCACAATTTTTTAATCTGTTCTGCGTTATCAGTATAACGAGTACTCTCCTGAGGCTGGAAGGACTATAACAGTGATCAATAGAATATTAATTGACCTTTAAGTATATCATTTTAAATGGTTTGACGTATTCTTGAATTTATTATGAGCCGTGCTATGCACATACAACAGTGCTCAAAACGCATTCGTGTAGTTATAAGTCTGTGTAGTTATGGGGAACCTCTGCAGCCACCACCCAGAGGGAGAGAAGGAACATTGCTGGATCCCAGAAGCCCTCCATGTGACCCCCCAGTCACAACCTCCCGCCCCCACACAGGTGTAGCCACTGTCCTGGCCTTAGTGATAATCATTCCCTGCCTTTCTTTATATCACCACCCCATACGTACATCCCTAAGGAATATAGGTATTTCCCTGCTTTAAATTCCAAATTGATGCTTGAAAGATTTTGCCAAATTTTCCTCTCCAGAAGCACCTAAATTCCAGTAATACCCCTAATAACGAAGCTCTGAATACATTTACAAGTTGTCCAACATTCAGGGTTCCCATTCTTATTTATGTTGTATATATGTTGTTAATTGCACTAGATAATGGTTACATTTATGTTTATCTTCCTCATCTTGGTTGTTGTCTGGTGTGAAATCGTTTGTTATCTTTTTCATTGGGTAAATTTTCAGCTCACATCAGAGGTATAAAGGTAAACTGTGATAGTGACCATGACAAGTTGCTTGGATGACACGATTGTTTTCCTGCAGTTTGGTGAGAATTAGTCTTGTGCCTGTATTATGAACTTAAAAAGCCACAGCTTGCTACCTGTGTTCAATACCCTCTTTCATCCGTCAGTGCTGAAGGTGCCACGATCAGCTGCTTTCCATTTGGTTTTTTGGGTGGTCCTGCCTCAGTTGTCCCATGGTTTCCATCAGAGCATTTCAGTTTCTGAGAACTACCTAAAAAGGAGACGACTTGCAGCAGCGAAGAGGCGTGGGGCAGCGACACCATGAAGGACACCGTGCACGACACTGTGCACAGCACACTCTGTGCGACTGCCCTAGAGTCTGGGGAAGTGAGATGCGCTGTTTCCTCATGGGCTACAGACTTCTGCAGCTCCTCACAACTTGATTCCAGAAGAAAGCAGGGCCAACTGAGGCCTCCAGGTCAAAACAGTTTGAGCTTATTTGAGGCAGAATAGCTTTGGATGTTAAACACACACTTTGTGATTCAGACAGGTGGGTTTTTTTTGTTTTTTGGTTTTTTGTTTGCTGTTTGTTTCTAATTGTTCTAGTTGTAAATTGTGCTCTTTGGTCACCACCAGCACCACCATCATCATCCGAAGGTATCCATACAGAGCCAGCTGGTACTGTGTTCAGTACCCTGTGTTACTTTGGCCACTCACACACACACACACACACACACACACGCAGACACATACACACACTCATTCAGTATCTGATAAAATTTTATTCTTCCTCACTGCATGTTGTCTTGTATTAACGAGACTTCATGCATAGAAATTGCTTGAGCTGGTGACCTCCAACTATCTTTGAAATAATTAATAATGTGCTTAGAGGGGTTGATTTACATATTAATGAGAGTTTATACTATTTGGTTCCTAAGCAGGCCAGTGAAAGAATTTAATGTTTTAAATGCATACCAATTTAGCAAGGGGAGGAGTAGTTTAATATTCTAATGTCAAGATGGAAATAAATACATAATTCCTGAAGAAAGAAACTGTATAACCTATTTCTCGTAAACTCTGATGCTTTCCAGGTCTTACTATATGTTCTAGCTCAGCTTCTGCTCAGGGGTTTGGAACAATTAATATTTCTTGTTTTCTGCTTTTCAAAATTTACTGGAAATCATCTATCCTGGAATCATATGTTTATGGAGGGAAACACCGTATGAAAGGTAGCAGAAATTCCCAAAGGAGGAGGAAAAAGATCACTGAGGGAAGTGGCCTGATTTCTTCTGCGGTCACTCCTGGAAGCTCTCATCTCCTCCCCCGTCCCGCTGCCCTGGACTGCTCTTTCTCGTGGCTCACACGTACCATGCTTTTGCAATGAGCCTCTGCATTAGTTTGCTAGGGCCACCATAAAGAAATACCACAGATTTTGTGACTTAAACGACAGAAGTTTATTTTCCCACAGTTCCAGAGGCTGGAAGTCTGAGCTTGAGGTGTCAGCAGGGTTGGTTTCTCCTGAGGCCTCTCTCCTCGGCTCGTGCACGGCCGCCCTCTCCCCGTGTCTCCACACGGCCTGTCCTCCACACTGGTCTGCGTCTTAATCTCCTTTTCTTATAAGGACACCAGTCAGATTGGATAAAGGCCCACCCTAATGACCTCATTTTACCTTATTTTCCTCTTTAAAGGCCCTATCTCTGAATACAGTCTCATTCTGAAGAACTGGGATTAGGACTTCAGTATATGAATTGGGGGGACACACGGTAAGACTGGCCCAAAAGCGCGAATCTTACTTGTTGGGAAGGCTCCTCTCGCAAAGACCAGGAGACAGAGATCGCTGCAATCACGCAAGAGGTCTTTATTTCAGCATGCTGAGGTCGCTCCGTTTTCAGGGCAGAAGCGGCCCCGAGCTTTTAACTCAAGCATCTTTTATACAGTTTGGTAGGCAGGCTTTGGTAACAGGCTGGGTTGTACGCCGTTTATTGGCCACTTTAAGCGATTTTTAAAACCATTGGGCTTTTAGCTTTTGGTGGGCAAAGGAAGGACTGAGGTATTGACCAACAGTCCACCCCCCCCCCCTTTCCTCCCTTGGCGTCCAAAGATAAGGTACTGGTCCTGCTGTTCCTGGAATCAGGTGAGCATACGCCCTTCCTGGAACAGGGTGAACTTTGGGCTCTTTGGAAAGTCCCTTCCCCCTGGCAGCGGAGAGTCCTAATCTTCTGGCGACGGAAGGTCTTAAGCACCTGGTAACGGAAGGTCCTAAGTATCTGGTATTGTTTACCAAAAAGGTTGGGGGTTATCTCTACCTCCACAACACAGTTCAGCCCTTAACAACCACCTTCTAGATTCTGAAGTAGTTTCCAAATACTTGGTGCCCCCAGAGTTCGAGAAGGTCTATTGAGCGTGAAGCCTGCATGTAAGTGCTCCCACCTGGTGATCCTTAGGATACACCTGTTCTCCATCCTTCACAAATGCGCCTCCCCGTGGTCAGTATTGGCTGGTTTCCCAAGCATCACACCAGTATGCCTGAGGAATACTGGGACCTCTTTGCCAGTTACCTAATTTTAAAATCTGGCCTCACTAGCATATATATATTTCAGGGAGGACTGTTTAATTTTTCCATCCTTGGTGAAAGTAAAAATTCAGCCATCTTCTTTGAGGTGGAGGTGGCCGGGACAGCATCTGCTGTCGTGTCTTAGTCCTTGTCTCTCCCAGGATGGAGTGTCAGGATCTGGAGCCTGTGAAAGAAGTTTTTGCTGGTTATTGTATACTAAACTGCTACAACCAATAAAGCCCCAAATGTAAAGGCTCACACACAAATGCAGTTTAATTCTTGCCCAGAGTGGGCATGTCAGGTGGGGCGGGGGAGTTGTCTTCTAAGTGGTGTTTCTGTCTTTCGGCTCTACCAACACATCAGGCCTTGTCAATTCTTCATGGTCAAGCCTGATCCCTACGTCCAGGGTCCAGCTGACTGTTGACCCCTAAACCAAGAGTACTATTTGCTCCTTCTATGAAATTGATCAAAATATGAGTAAATAATCAAATCAATAAGTGGAGAAAATACCTACTAATGGATATGCAAGATCCACTGGCATCTCAGTCTCTGTGTGGTTTTTTAGATCAGTGTTTATCAAACTGTATTCCATGGAACTGTGGAGAAGGGTTGTACAAAAAAGGATATTAAAGATTATTTCACATTGATAAAAATGTGTGGTCAGAGACAGTATGCATAAGTTGTGCCTGCTGATAGTAACAAACGGTCCTATTTCAATACTTAACTAAGGTCACACTGGGCAAAATGGGAGGTGGGGAGGGGTCTATAGTCTCCAAGTCATAGCAGAAACTTTATTTAAAATGGTTTAGTTTTCTTAATATCGTATTTTTCTGAAGAATTGTAAAAGAACTGCACATTTTGTTTTATAAGTTAAAATAAGATAATTGCAAAATATCTGAGACCAAATTTTAATTGCTCTCTATAATTCACATAGTGGGGAAACTTAAGTTTATTACTATTAAAATACTATGTCATGGAGTAAAAAAGTAGGCCCTAAAATAGTAGGTCTTAGAAATAAAAGGATTTGGGACATTTCACCATTTAAAACAACTCAAAGCAATTTCATTTTGGATTTCTTACTCCCTGTTTTAATTTGAACATGCTCATTTCAGTTAGAGACTGTTTGATTTCTATTATTCATTTCAATGAAATCAGTGATTTTGGTGAGTTTTTATTGTTCATAGATAACCAAGCAAGTAGTAAAAGATGTTGGTTTCAGAGGGAGTAAGAGCTCTTGTTGGATGAAATACCACCACCATCATCAGAGTTTATTTACCTAATATATCACTTTAGAAGGTACCATTTCAGGAATGGGTACTGTGCTAGGCTATGCATAGCTTCTGTAGCTGTCGTCATATCAATAGGAGTAATTACCTATAAAGTATGTTTAACTGTATAGTCATGCTAAGTATAGCGCACTGGGTATAAATCAACAACAGCTAAATTCAAACTTTATTTACCAAAGTAAACCTCTAGGCTGCAGTTTTGCCACTCTTCCTTCTGATCCAAAAATAAAAATAAATCAAGGTAGAAAAACAGATGTAAAGCTCATAATGAGATTTGCAACCAGCTAAGACACAGTCCAAATCATGAGAAGGTTTAAAAGTCCTGTTCATTTTCCAGTATGCCTATAATCTAGAAAACTCCAGTTCAGGGAAAAGGAAGCCCACCTTGTCATCTAAATAAGGAGACTGGCACAGGTAGCTTTTGTTTTTTATTATCTACACCCCCATGTACTATGATGTGCTTATGGGAATGTTAAAGGAACACTGAAAACAATGGAAGCTTTTTGGGGAATAATAATGGTTAACAAGGATATTCTTTTACCAGTGAGACTGAAATGAGACTCAAGTAAATAATAAGCATTTCAGAAAATTACCCAATTACATATTTAACCACTCCAAGGCATTGTGGTCTCCAGGGAAAATAGTGTTCATTTTACAAGATTGCATATAATCGTGAATTGTGAATTATATGCATTTTACAACATTGTGTATAATTGTGAATTGTGTGGAACCCGGTGTGGTAGGAGAAGACACATTGGTCAGAGATTAGCAATAGAGTCTTTTTTAAGGACTTTGAATATAAGAAAAAACATTTGCAGTTGCTTCCCTGAGGCCAGTAAAATATGTGTTTAAGAATGCTTGACATACGATTCTACAAAAGGCTACAGAGCTATTTTGATGCCCGAGGGATTTAATTCCAAGTACCTTGAATTGAAGGCATTTAGCTGTGTTTTGAGAATATGCTCTCTTTCTGAGTCTATAGCTACATTGTAGGGAGATAGACTCTAAGCTGCAAGTATTAATTATTCATATTACAGAAAGCACCCTAATAGGTTTGCTGTTTTTATTTCACATAGAAATGCACAATTTACTGAACTCTTAAAACTTATACAAATATTTTAAAACAATTTTCTCTTAACTTAGAAGTAAACCTTAATTTTTATTTTAAAAAATATATTTATGGTCACATTTTTGGGAAATATGTTGAATTGTGGCATCATATTGAACAATAAGATCTTATCACCACGTCCATTTCGTAGGAAGTAGCATCCAGTACATTCCAGGTCCTGTTTGAGTCAAAGGGGGAAACAGTGGTTTGCAGAATAGATAAGCTTGTTCTCCTCATGGAGCTTACAGTCTAGTGAGGGTTACAGACACTCATCAAAAACATGCAGCTGTATAATTACTGATTTAGATACGAGGTAGAAGGAAGGAAGGAAGTGGGCAGGGCAGGGAAACAGTCCTGGCCAAAGGAACATCCCGAGACCAAACCTTGAGACAGGAGGGAGCAAGGCAGGTTTGAGGAATGGAAAGAAGACCAGCGTGGCTGGATGTAAGTGAGAAGAGACCAGAAGGAAGGGAAGGGCCGAGCAAGCCTGCGCCTTGGGCTTACAGTAAAGACCTCGGTCTTTGAACCCTCTAGGAGAAGTCAGACCCTCGAAGCTTAAAACAGGAGAGGTGGCATGGTTGGATTTGCATTTTTAAAAGACCACTCCAGCTGGAGGAAGGAAAATGTGATTGCAAAAGGGCAAGAGTACGAGGAAAGACCAGAAAGGAGTAGTTAGGATATTGCAGCCTAGAGATGATGCCAGCTTGCCTAGGACGGTGCTGGTGCTGATGCTGGTGCTGCTGGAGCTGGAAAGAAATGTGCTGATTCACAAGTTGTTCAGGGTCGTATTTGACAGGACCTCACATGGAAGGAGGGTGAGCAAGAGGGAGGTGTGAGGATCATGCTTAGGTGTCTAGCTTCAGTGCAGGATGGATGAGCATTGCAGCAAAACACCTGCAAAAAGCAAAAGTAAATTTTAGTACTTTTTAAAAATTATTATTAAGATTCATTTGTGGTGAATGATGTTTTATCTAGCGGTTGAAGGGCGATCTTCAGATTGTAACTTGCAAATGCTCATGAATATAATGAAATCCCACAAACGACCAAGAAATTAATTTTCATTCAATTTAATGTGGGCCATAATGCACTTTTCACTTTGTGGGAGAGAAGGGGCCAGTGGAGCACTAATGAAATGGGATTGTGCAGATGCCTCCTGCTGATGTGCCTTAGCGCTCTGCCTCTCAGCTTAGACAAGGGTGATGCAAGAAACAGGGACACGATTTGCATCTGCTTAGTGAATACAAATCTGTATGTGCATTTGTATAACAAATACAGAGACAAATACATGGCTGCTTCTTGTAATGCTGCACAGGGAATAGTGCCATTGACACAGTGTCTCCTCTTTGTCAACGGGTGGAAGACATTTCTCTGCACTCAGACTCCCATGGTTGATAGGAACAGAACCAACCAAACCTAATATAAGATGGAGGGTTATTATTAGGGATGGGAACATCTCATGTTTCCTAGGGACAAGTGTGGGCCTCGTGTTCAGGAACATGCCACCCCACAGCTCACAAGCTTAAAGAGAGTCACATGACTTGGTGAGATGATGTATTTGATCAGTCAAAGGTGTTCAAACTGTACTCCAGAAAAAAACATTGATTCCCCTGAATTACACATACACTTTCTAGAGTGTGGATAATGCAGCTGTTAGATTTCAGGATGTTTCCTCCGTTTTGACTACTAGTAAGGTCAGAACTTGCAAAACTTATCTTCAGCAACTGTAATATTTTATGGCATCCATTTCTGTATGTTGTCTTTATTCTTTGTCCTTAGTGCTCTTTCACTATTTCATGTGCTCTTCATTTTTTTTTAATCTATGAGTGTAGTTGAAAAAGTTTATGGAAAGAGTCCATATTATCTTTTCATTCTATTTTCCACGAACTTTTTGAAGTACCTTCCTACTTTAATCTTACTGTACTTGTGTCTATTTGTATAACAATCTCAAATCCTTTCTGGAATGTTGCAGGAAAGGATGGATACATTTAAAATTCCATTTGAAAATAACAGTAGAATTTCTTGGTGTCATTGTAGTCGAGAACAGTTGTGGCCTAGAATATAGAAGATATACAAGAATATAACAGTATGGAACATATTATATTGAGAATTTTATTCCTTCTCTTTAGGCATTCATTTCATGGCTCTATAGCAAACTGAATGCATTATCTGCACCATCTCATACGAAGCCACTGGTCACATGTGGTTATTTTAATCTACATTTACATTGACTAAAATTAATTCCAATACTTGTTTCTTCATATCTTCAACAATGTTTTAACATATATCTCCAAGAGTACTTACTCATAAGAAAATATAGTTCAGTTTGTCACAGTATTATTTACCTTGTATTATTTTGGCCTTTTTTATACTGTGACTTCAATTATAAATGTTTCCCCATTTATGTGAAGAGAGCCTTTCAAATGTTAGAGACTTTTTTTTTCTTTTTTGCATAAAGTAGACAAGATTGTCTTTAATATTTGTTCAACAGAGTCGGATGATTGGGCTAGTGAGCTGCCGATAGTCCTACCAGTTTAAAATCCTGTATTTTTATAAAGTCAGTCGTCTTATCTGTTTTACTCTAGGGTCCACTCATATATCTTGATATTACCAGTTGTCAGAAATTACTGATTTTAACTTGCACATCTGGTAAGTCTGATGATTGTCATTTGGCATGTGAGCACATGGCATAAATGCACCCACCCACCCATCCATCCATAGAATAAACCAGCTCAGGGTGCAGTTCTAGCAATAGAAATACAAACATACAAAGACATAGTTTCTTCTTGCAAGGACCATCCGATCTTATTTAGAAACAGACACACACAAAAAATGACAATAAGTAATTGGTTTATTATAGGCAAATATCTACTATATTTTGCTGTGACATAATAGTTCATTATTTTATTTGTTCTTTAAAAATTGGTCATAATACCTTGTGACTAGTACATTAATTTTGAGTAATTCTCTAGAACATGTATTTAAACTATAAAATTTTTTTTGGTAGGATTTGGCTTTTAAATTTTAAGGAAGTCTATCCTCCTGAAATTATGCTGAATACTAGAAGCGCAGCACAGAGAAAAGTACTTTGTTGTGGTGGCCAAAAAATCTGTTTTGTATTTGCCGCATTACAGACCATTTGATTCATTTACATCATCAATAATAATTTGGATATGTGTAGGTATAGTCTGAAAACCCACCAATATTAGGAAACATGAGCAATATTTGATGATTTATGCTCTTAGAGCACTTATGCCTCAACCCACTGTTCGTTTATGTTGAGTTTTGATTATGCTGAACTGAAGGTACCAGATCCGAAATTGAGAGCAAAAAGGATCTTTCTCATCTTTAAAGGCATTGCTTTACTATATTTAATACCTCATTTTCATTAAAATAAAAATGTAAAAGTGCACAGATATATGTGTGGGCGTTGTTTAGATGTCCTGGCTGTGCTGTGTGGTGATAAGATTGACGTGACTCGGTCTGACATTGTGGCATCATTTTCAAATTCAGCTCTGTCTTAACAATGTTCCCAATTAAAGTGTGAGTGACACTAACTAATTAAATTGAGGAAAAAGGTATTCATAAGTGGATGATTTAAATAGAAAATAAAGTTAGCAATTGACATTGTGACCACAGGATTTTTTTTTGAAAAGAACGAGCTGTGTGGTAAAAGGGTATATTTAGAGATGAGATAGATAAAAGGCTATTTGATTGACACACATGATTTGTGGTTCAATCAGTTACATTTAAGCTGTTATTCCTTGTTCATGGAAAGTACACAACATCCTTCAGTTTCATTACAGACCTTCTTTTATCTCAGTGAACTACTAAATGTGTCAACTAATTGGTCAAACTTTAGAAAACCAAACAGAGTTTAGGTGTGTATATTTCTATATACAGGAAACCCAAAATATACTTGAAAGGCCAGCTATACAGTCTGCAATGTTGTGACCATTGGCTGTAAAACCTGTGAGAAAGAAGGTTGTGTAAGCAAACAATGGAAAAACAGCATGTAGGGACCTTGCAATCAAGTTAAATGTACGTGAGTCAGTGAATAGAAAAAGGTAATTGAAATATACGTTAGTGGCACAGACAGTATGTAAACTAAAGAAGTAGAAAATGAATGCTACTCTGGTAGGTGATGAAAATCTATATTGCTGTGAAGCTTTCTTGGAAGGGTTAGCATCTTCAGAAGTACTGAAGGCACAAAAAAATCCTGTTTTTTTAAAGTGAAAATGGGACACAATTGTCCCATTAGTCTCTCATTTTTAATGGCTTTTTAGTGCTTTCTGGAGCATTGCATTCAGAAAAGCACCTTTATATTTACAGGAAATGGCCAACACGTCCAACACAATAAGGTGGCCTAGGAAGTACTCCCACAGTCCTTCACAATGGAGACCACGCTATGGGAATCTAGACATCACCCGCTGCTGGAGTGAGTGCAGACATGCATTAATTCATGCATCAAGATGCATGCCATTCCAATTGTAACTATCTGAAGGAGTTTTGGTGCCTTCTGAAATGAGAGATTTTTAAAACGAATGAAATTGTACATGAAATCAGTTTGATTCACATAGACTCCTAGAGTTTTAGATGTGCTAGCAATCTTAAAGGTTATTTTTCCCACCCACGTGTTTTACAAGTGAGGAAACTGAGACCCAGGTGATGAAGATGGGTGGCTGTGGCCTAATGGAGGAAAGACAGGTTTTATTCTCAGACAGACCCAAGACATTTTAACTCTTGTTAGCTTTGTGACTTCAGGCAAGTCATTTCACTTCCCTGAGCTTTGACTTCTTAATCTGTAATTCATAAATGGGGTTGAGTCTAATAGATGGCTAATGTTGGTTCCTATTGTTTTAAACAGTTTTACTGACATACAAAATGCACATATTTAAAATGTACCATTTGTACAGCAGT
This sequence comes from Cynocephalus volans, assembly GCF_027409185.1. NCBI lineage: Eukaryota > Metazoa > Chordata > Mammalia > Dermoptera > Cynocephalidae > Cynocephalus > Cynocephalus volans. The sequence goes on along the minus strand of NC_084464.1, from coordinate 159,134,987 downwards.
GAAACCATCACCACAATCAACGTATTCATCAACCCCTCCAAGGCCCCCCATCTTCCTTCTCTGCCATTCCCAAGCAAGTAGTTTTCATTTTTTGTTGGCATTTTATAGAATTGTATATAAATGCTACCCTATAGTATGTACTCTTTTTTGTATGATTTCTTTCATAAAGCAGAATTATTTTGGGATTTATCATTGTTGCATATATCAAAAGTTTATTCCCTTCTGTTGCTGAATTGCATCCATTGTATACATATGGCCACACTCTACATATCCGTTCAGCTGTTGGTGAATATTTGTGTTGTTTCTGGTTATTACAAACAAAGCTGCTATGAAATTTTATGCAAGTTTTTGTATGTGCATGTATTTCTTTTACTTTTGTGTAAATATCTAGAAATGGAATGATTGAATCATGTTTTAGGAGTTTCTTTTTAAGAAACTGCTGAACTACTTTCCAGCGTGGTTGTACCATTTCACATCCCCGCCTGGAATGTATGAGAGTTCCCATGGCTCCAATTCCTAGTCAACACTTGATATCATCGGTTTTTCAAATTTTAACATTCTATTAAGTGTGTTGTATTTAATTAATGACTAATGATGTTGAGCATCTTTTTGTGAGCTTATTTGCTATTCTTTTACCTTTTTGGTAAAGTACCTGTTTACATCTTTGGCTGTTTTTTAAAAATTGGGCTGTTTTCTTAGAAAAATTTAAGAGTTCTTCATATATTCCAGAGGAAAGTATTTTATCACATATATGATTTACAAATAATTTATCCCTATACATGGTTTAATATTTTATTTTCTTAACAGTCTTTCGAAGAGCAGAAGTTTTGAATTTTGATCAAATCCTATTTATCAATTTGTTCTTTTATGGATCATGCTTTATGTGTCATATCTAAGAAATCTTTGCCTAATTATTTTATTTATTTATTTATTTATTTTTTTGTCGTTTTTTCGTGACCGGCACTCAGCCAGTGAGCGCACAGGCCATTCCTATATAGGATCCGAACCCGCGGCGGGAGCGTCGCTGCACTCCCAGCGCCGCACTCTACTGAGTGCGCCACGGGCTTGGCCCATCTTTCCCTAATTAAATGTCACAAAGTTTTCTCATATGTTTTCTTCTAGAAGTTTTGTTTTATGTTTTATATGAAGGTCTCTGATATATTTTGAGTTATCTTTTGTGTATGGTACAAGTTATGGACCAAAGTTCATTTTTTTCACATGGATATCAAATTTTTTAAACACCATTCATTGAAGAGAGTATCCTTTCTATACTGAATTGACTTTGCACTTTGGTTGAAAGTCAGTTGGCCATACATAAGGTCTATTTCTATAGTCTGTGTTCTGTGCATTGATCGTTCGTCTGTCTGTATGCCAGTAGCATACTGTCCTGATTACTGTAGATTTATCATTAGTTGCTCTTCCTTTTCAAAGTTGTCTTGGTTGTTGCTATTTGACTCACAGTTTGAAATGAGGTGGCTGACACTTGTCCCTGTGTCTTTCGATCCCTAACCCAGTGCTTACTTCACATCCCACACAGGCCATGGATATCCATTAAGAAAAAGACAGAAGGAGAGACAGAAAGAAAGACAGAAAGACAAAAGAAAGAAAGAAAGATGCTCTTTTAGTCTTGTCCTATGAAAAAAGTATTAATTAAAGAATAATTTGGGGAATAGTAAGCAATAAAAATTAAAAGTTTATAGAAAGCTTTCTTTAATCAAATAATTAGTCTCATAATTTGCGTGCACTATGATTTCTAAGTAGAAACACCAGATTTTCTGCCACTTTGCCTTTAATCAGTCTTATTATGTTTTATCGCTTTGATTCCCTCATTTATCAGTTTCAACCCAGCTTATTACTGATTTTCAGTGGCTGGTGAGTCCTTTTTCAAGGGCCATATTTAAATTTCCTTGGTATTTGGTCCAACATGGCATGGCCACCATCTATCAGCAACAGAGGCAGTGGCCAGTTGTGCTGGCCTGTGGGGGAAAGTCTGTTCCCACGCACCTGCTTCACAAGACATTTTCTACAAACTGGCCTCCCTGAACATCCACTGCCAGCAACACACTAAATCCTGATTAGTAGTGAAACAATGCATTCTAGATTACAGAAGCACTGTTTTATTTCCAGTATCTTCACTTTGAATTATCGTCATGAATAGTGTTTGTCTAGAGTCCATGTTTGCAATGTGTTTCATAATGAAAGCAATATTATTTTTATCATTATCATAATAATATGTATGTATATTTTCACACAATAGGGGGATGTGTCTTAACTGTCACATTCTTATCCAATCCCCTTTGTGTTAACAGTTACCATGCCTTTCCAACGTGACGGTTTCAGAATTACCTGAGAGTAATGATAGTTACTGTCATCTGAACGGTCACCAAGCAGAGTGACAGAGTCAGTGTAGGGTTTTCTTGTTTTCCTCCGTGTCATTTTTTGTGTCAGTTTCTTTCTTGTTTAAGGGGAACATGCTCTTACTATAACGTGGGTGCCATATATAGAGAAGAGTGTGTTTTCTCTGAGAATTGTTGCAAAGCATATGGATGATAATAATAAAAACCCCTTCAATCGCTTCGGTTTCCTAATGGCAAGAAACAGGGCTCTCTTGTAGCAACTACGTCCCCAGCCTCTTGGGGAAACCTTCCCATGCTGTAAGTGGCCAATATTATCACTGAACCAAGGAATAAAAAATTTAAGTCAGGTCAAGTGATCAATAAAACATTTATGTGCTTGGAACTTTGTTAGCCAGATCCTACCCTGAAAGAAAAAACCAAACTCTCTCTGTTAAGTCAATTCTACTGACAGATTGATAAAATCCCGTGGGAACAGGGATTCTGGAATCAGGTCCTGAGAAGGGGAGACAATTTTCAACACTGTCTGGAGGAAAGGTCCGTGCTTTCATAAGATTCTCAGGAAAAGATTCTGTGATACGCCAGAGAGGCTAAACATCATGATCTAGTATCGAGATAGTTGTATTGTTGTTTAAAACAGGAATTTGAGAGTCTAAAGTATGTGAGCTAGATGTAAGGGATATTGTGAATTTTTTTTCATACAATATTACTCATCTTTGCACAAAGATGGTGAGACCCTAAAAGACAAGAAAGAATAGGAACATGAGTGGTCACCTGCAGGGGCTGTGGGAGGACAGAGCTGGAATCCAGTCCCCCATGCCTCTGAGAGGCCACAGGGACCCCCAGTCATAGCTCCTGGCCCTCGCTGTCTTGCATGACGTCACGTACCCCAGCTCCCCACAAATACCCCCTCCCAGCCCTCCTGCACCTGCCCCCTGGCTCTCGACACCTTACCCTGTGGCCAGCGCACTTCCCCATGTCCTCTACCGTGTGCCTACTTCTTAAGGGGACTTCACTGGAAGCAGGCCATCCTACAAGGACACCCCTTCCTCTGTGTCCTTGCCCCCCTCCTCTGATCTCCTAGGCCTCCAAGGAAAGCTTCGAAGGTGTTCTCCCAGCCTACAATTTCCTCTTCAAGATCAGTGTTGTCCTTGTAGCCTCAGACTCCTCTGAGGTTCATCTCTTCTGTTCCAACCACCTTCCCTCCCTCCTCATCGTGTGACATTGGGTCTCCTGGTCATTCCCTCTAAGCCGGTGAAGCTTTATCTCCTGCCCAGATTCTATCTCCTTTTCTGGTTACCAATCTGAGCCACACGTGGACCCCTGTGTCCACCTTTCTGTGACTGTGCCCAGGCAGCTGGACAGAGCTGGAGATTATTACACAACCAGGCTCACCCACTTTACTTTAAATTCCTCATCAAATGTGCATTCATCACTGTCTAGGTCATTTTACTCTTCTCTGGTTGCCCAATTCCCCATGCTCTTATGCAGCTCTTCATCCTTGACCTCTGCCCTCTGACCTCTCCTACTTCTTCTCCTCTCTCCCTCTTACCCCATGACTATACTACAAACATCTTTTCTTTAATGTAAAATAGGAAAATGGAAGCCATCAATAGGGACCTTTCTCATTGCCGCACAACCAAATCTACAACCTCCTTGACACCAGCATCCCTCCCAAGCTCCTTTCCTCCCATCACAGCGAGGGATCGCCCCTGCTGCAGGCCAGGCCGGCCTCCACGTGGGCTCTGGCTGCCACCCTCCTGCCCCACTCGGGGCTTTGCTTCCTTAGTCGTCAGGTCAGTGGCCTTCAACACCCTCCTTTCCTCTTACATCTCCTCCTACATTTTACAGAAGTGCTCAGTGAGTATACACGTGATCAAGCAAATAAGGAACAGCACGCAAAAGCCCACCGTGAATGTCTCAGCCCCCAGCAATTACTGTTCAATTTCTTTATGCCTCTTCGTAGAGCTTCTTACATGATGTCTCCACTTATTTACCTCCCGTTTCTTCTCCTCTAATTCCAACTGGCTTTTGGTCCCTCCGTTCCACGGGAGTGCTCCTGTGCATAAAATACTGGCAATAGCAGCGGGAAGTAGCGGTAGTTTTTTGAGTACTTACCGTGGGCCTCCAGGTCACCACTCCCTGTCCATGTTCCTTCCCCCTCCCTGGCGGCTCCTTCTCAGTCTTCTTTCTTGGCTTCTCCTCCGTGGCCTGACTTCCAACTTCTGAACAGTTACCTTTTATTAGCATCACTTTTAATATCATTTATGTTCTTGTGACCCTGAAACGTATACCTTAGCTCCTGAACTCTGTGCAGAACTTCTGAATGTCATACTCAACTGACACCTGCCGTATAAGTCAGTGTCACCACTGCCTGTGCTGACGCCAGAAACGTGAGCACCATTCTCGGTTCCTCCTTTCTCATGCCCCTGATAATCCAGCCCAATTCCTGTTGATTTCCACCCCCGAAGTACCTGCAGGAGCATCTCTTCCCTCCGTCTCTGGGCCACGGAGCTGGGGTGATTGCACAGTGATCTAGACCAGGCCCTGCCATCTGTTTCCTCCACTGCTGCAACCAGCTCCTCATGGTCTCTCCTCTTCCTCTCTTGAATCCATTTGCCACACACAAGCCAGAGTGGTTTTTGTTTGTTTGTTTGTTTTTAATGTAGATTAAATCAGTTCCCTGTCCCAAAACGGTTTCCTTAGGGAAAATACCAACTCTTCATACTGTCCCACCAAGACCTTCCGAACGTCTCTCTTTCCCTTGTGTGTCCTGCTGCTGTTCAGACTGGCCTCCTTCCTGCTCCTTGAGAGGACAGGGCCTTTGCACATGCTCCTCTCCTGCCTGTCTGCTGCCCCTTCCCTGTCCCCTGCTGGGTTCATAGCTCGTTTTCATCCTTCAAGTCTCAATTTTGAGGAGTCTCAGACCATCTACACAAGCCAGGTACCTGGTCACAGCTTCCTGCTTGTTTTCTTGTTATTACCCCATATGTAATTTGCAATTACTTATTCATCTGTTAGTTTATTTGATGTTATCTCCCGGAAGGCCCAGACTATGTCATCTTGCTCACCCTTGAATTCTCGGTGCTTATCGTGGCGTCCGCAGCCACACAGTAGGGACACCACCATTATCATTTGGATTATTTACTACAATTACACATCTGATAGAACTTGGACTTCAGTATTTATGCTGTTATAATTCTTAGCTTACTTTATGATTCTGTAATTTTATGTTCTCACACACTTTCAAAGGCATCGACATATTTTAAAACTTAAACATCATCATGAAACTTACAGATAATCATAAATTTGTAATGTAGTGCAGATTTAGTGCTAGATAACAAACCAAGCTATTACTTGAATTTCAAGAATGGGAAGGCTTTAATATTTAATAGGCACTGAGCGTACCAAGCTATTCAGCTGGGTAATAGAATTATGATTGATATGAAACGTGAAGGGAGCATCATTCCTGTCTTTCGACTTGGAGGAAACCAGACAGAGAAGAAGCCTTACCTAACTAGCAATTTGCTCATTTCGTCCTTGTGGATATGGACAAAGATAGGAGAATTATAAAATTCGGGCATGAAAATAGACCTCTGTAAATGACATTTATTCTAAAACTACCTGTTGTACATTGTTTGTAAATTGGTTCTGTTGATGTTTTTGTTTCCACATTCCACCAGTGTGTGTTATTTTTGATATTGATGGTTCATTACCAGTGGAATAAAGAATAATGTATATGTTGTTTAAGAAGAACCACAGTTAATGTTAAACCAAATGTGCTGAACCAAAGAGCAGCAATTTCAAACAGAAGTCCATCTGAATTCTTACGTTTCTACTCTTTTCCATATTGCTGTTTTTCTAACTAGTGACACACATTTGCATTCCCTTTTGAATGACTAACTCTAACATAATTATATGTTTGGTGTACCTATAGCCTAATCTTCTTGCATTATGACAGTCATACCAGACTTATTGATTCATCCATTAAATCAATTCCAGGGACAGAATTTTCAATACTAACTTTTAAAATATTAACTCACTTATGGATTTGGCAGAAAGAAAAAAAATGCCTTGATGCTTTACTTATACCTATTTGAAATCACAGCCCTTCCAACTTATTAGTTTCAACAATTATTCAGAAACAGAAGTCTATTAGAAGTTCCAATAGGAAGCACAAAAAGAAATTTCCCTAGGGAATAAATGTGTTACCTGGTAGTGTTGCTAAATCAATTAAATTACAGCCCATATTTTGCTAAGATATAAAAATTCTCAATGTGTCTGTGTAATAAGAAAAAAGAATGGGCTTACAAGCCTTACAAGGTAGGAGACAAGACAATTTTGTACTAACAATAAAAAAAAGAAAAGATTCTATAACCTATGCTTGTGCTATTCTCATTAATATCCTATTAATTTAAAATATGCCAGTCAATTTACGTTACTTTGACTGGGCTCTTCCTATATTTACGGAAAGGAATTAGTGATTATAACAAGGGCAGTGCAAACACAAAAGACTGTAAAATGGGCATTTTAGACAAACTGTGGAAATGGGGCTTTTTTTAAAGGTAGGATCAGTTGTGTGTATCTTTTTTTGTTGTTTTTGAAGCATTCTGCGTCTCACTTCTTGTAGGTGAGAAGTAGAGAGAGGTGAGTGGACGGTGGATGAGGCATGACCAAGCAGACTGAGAACTTGCAGACACAGCCCACCCGGTGCCCAGTGGCAGAGCTCACGGGCAGACCAGGTGTCAGCGGGGCCTATGGATTCCAGAGCCTTCCCCTCTTCTGCACTGATGCCACCCCTAACTCAGGCAGCTTCTCCTCGGGGGGATCTAGAATGCACCTGAGGGCTACAAGGAAGGGATTTTTTCTTTATCCCTCATATGGTAAGAGGTGCAGATGAAAGAAAACCAGCAAAACCCAGGCCCCTGTCTAAAACTTGAACTGCTGAAGTTTAAGACCCTGTAAAAATTTTAATGCATTTAAATATACTTGGGAACCACTTCATCTACTTAGAAATCCATCCTGCATATAATTATTTTCCTTCCTCCATAAAAGCACTAAAATGACAGATAGCTTAACAGATACAAATGGTGTATATTTATATATATGTAAGGTATATTATTCTATACGTACATATGTATAGACACACGTGTATACATACATGCATGCACACATGCTCAGCACTTTGCTCTGTTGTTTACAAAGATAGCTGTGGCATGGCTCCTGCCTTTCCTGATTTGACAGTCTTGTGAGAGAAACGAGCGGAGCCCCTGAGGTCGGGTGTGGTAACGTAGAACTCACCAGGAGCAGGGCAGACCCACGCCGGGCCAGCATACAGGATTCAGCTTAACCACACACCAGCTCCCTGCTCCTGAATCCCTCCCATGAAGGATAACCCATCCAACAAAGGAAAGGAATGCCTCCCCTGGGTCCTGCAGCTCCGCAGCCTGTGACAGTGTCCCGGCAGCCACATGGTGCCAGCTTGCTCTGCTCCCTTCCGTCTGGTCATCTTCTCATGTGTGTGGCATATACAGCACAGGCAGGGGAGGCCACAGAGAATGCCTACATTAAGCATGTGATAAAAGGTACTTCAGCAGAGTGACTATCCCATCATGCCCTGCCTAAATGTGTGCAAAGAGACTTTCAACTCTCAATAGCTAAAGCATTAGGGGCATTCTTCTAGGGATAAGGAACCCCAAAGCAGCAGCAGCAGATGGCTCTCCAGCACTTGGAGCGGAGCCTCCTCAGCAGCTCTTTGCACTTTTGCCTCATTAAAGGAACCTGCAGAAGATAACTGCCCCTCATTAACACCACTCGCGGGGGCCCAACAGGCTCCCCCGGCTGGGACTGAGAGGCAGGAGGCCAGCGTTCCTCATTCAGGGGCCACCACATCCCTAGACTGATATAATTAGCACCTCCAAAAGGATGAGCTGTTTTCTGAGCAAAAATCAAAGCATGGATGGGAATGTTATGCCAATATTTTCTTTAGATTACTTTTATGTTCTGTACTCTGGGAGCATAGGCAAGTTTATATTCTGTGTTTCATTTTTATGTACACATTTGTAGTGTACAAAGAAATTTAAGAGAGCAATTCAGGATTGGCAAAAAGAAAAAAGAAAAGAAATACATATCTCCTTCACTCAACTGATACATTTTTTATGTTTACTGACACTTTTGAATAAATACATTGCATTGCACCGATCACTAAAACGCGTAAAATTCTCTCTCGGTGTATGCATGAGTTGGAGAAGCTTCTTCAAAGCTTAGAAAAACATATGCAGTGGTGTCCCGATTCTGTTGTAAAGGGGGACTGCCACACACACTGTGAGCTGGAGTTGGAAGGAAGCCCTGGGCCGTTTCCTCGCTAATGCTGGGTTTATACCTCATGGAGCCAAGACCTCAAAGCTGTGGAATACACCTGAATAAAATGCCTCCTAAACACCAGAAAGATAAAACCGCATAATCCACCTCATTCAGGTCATATTCTTTCTTTATATTAGTTAAGGAACATAGTATTCAACACTTCCACGGAAACCACGGAACTCACATTAAGATACATTTGCCAACTACGTGCTCATTGTAGTCATTGGAGAATCCTACCAAATTCCATTAAATTCCGGTACTCTGCTCAGCAAATAGCCATGAAAACACCATAGTACTTAGAGCAAATCCTCAATCCCCTGCTAACACCTTATATTACAACCATCTAATTACCGTGTTTTGCAGTAACCTTGTGGGACTTCCACAGGTAATTAGAACTCCAGAGCTTTTCTGCAGTAATCCAGTAAGGACCTCTTAACTAGAAAGGATTATGCACTGCTAATATTGTCGTGCCCACGTGTTTTCTACAGTTAATTGTTTCAATTAATATTTGGCTGCACTACAGAGTTTCGTGCAGCTTCATATACGGCGACAGTTTGTGAGCCAGCTCTGAAGTGAATACACTGTCCCATGTCATCCATCCTGTCCCCTCTCTCTCTGTCTTTTCCTCTCTCCCTCTCTGCTTCTCTCTCTTTCTGTCTCCCTCTCTGCAACTTTTTTCTTCGGTAATTAGTACCCTGATGAGAAAAAAGGAAACATATCACTTCCATTACATTTTCTTTATGTGAACTCAGGGTGGTTTCGCTTTAGTTTCTCTTTAGGTGAGCAGGTAAACATCTTAAAGCAGTTATACCTTTCATCATCTCTGTTATAGAAATCTCAAAAGAGAGGAATGGGAAATTGTTGACCATTTCTTCTTGTTACAATTTTTTAAAAAATCTATTCCAAGCAGTAGGCGACTACAGGACCGGGCATGGGGCCTTGCTTTTTTTCATCCTGGAATCTTCAGAGTCCAGCACGTAGTACACGCTCAATAAATGCCCATTGAACCACCAGACAGTTGAGTTCTGCCAGTGCTTTATATATAGCAAGCCCTCAATAAATGTTTGCTGAATGCTTAAAAATCAATTGAAAATGTTTCTACAATAATGTGATAATGAGCTGATAGCACAACATAAAATTAGAGGTTTAGAATTACAATTGTATTTATGGATAAGATCTTCATTAGGGTGGTCACATATGTCAGCTTCAGTATTACAGACACATATACTCACGCATATAGAGCACAGCAAAAAACACCTTTTCCCAATAATTATAGCTTTCTTAGCTTACTGGGTTGATTTTTCTCCATCTCTGTCCTCCTGTCTTTTCAATCTGTGTGTGTTTGAGGATTGTGCTTACAGAGAAGAGCCCAGGGCAGGTGGGGGCAGAGGGGAGGCACTCTGGATGTAGACCTAGCAATTAGCACCTGCAGAATAGACTATAAAGCATATGTACTTCACAGGGCCTGGTTTTCCAAAGCCTTGCAGTTTCAAATATTGACCTTGGGGAGGACTGGAAATTTCCCTCAGGCTATAAGTCTCTGTTGCAAGATAAGGATTGTGACACAGCAGGTTGCTGGCTCAAAGACAGACTAGTTACTGATTGTTATGTAACGATACTGAGAAATTGCTATAGGAAGGAATGTTTGCTAAGATCAAACTGTTGTTGATAGGACCAATTAATTGCCTTACTGGAATGTCATCTGGCTTGTTTCACTGAAAGTTACCAGCCTATACTGTTAAACTATAACCCCACCTATGTCTCTTCCTGTAACTTCCTGATCTAGAAAATAAATGCAGGAAGAGAACCCCAATTCGGTGTTAATTTCCCAAGGAAGGGCTGCCTCTCACTGGAGGGTACCTGGGAAGTTGAGCTCTTCGGGGCCTCTCACTGCTCAGAAGAGATGGGCTTTGTGTAATCCTTTGCATCTGCATCACCCAGGGGAAGTGGGGTGACAAATCCATGGGGGGTGAAGCAACGCAAAGCAACAAGCACCTACTTCTAAAGTGAGGACTTGCCTTCTCGCCTGAGGGTCTCATTCTGGCAGGTCCCCACTACTGGGCCTCTCGGAAGTCTTAGATGAGGAATCAGCAGTCCCCTCTTCACATCAGCACACGTGGAGGGCAGTGTGGCATCAAGAAAAGGTCCTGGGTTTTGGTGGCAGACAGACTTGTGTTTGAATCTTGGAACCACTTTAGGAAATGACTCGGCCTCTCGGTCCATTATTTCATCAGTAAAATGGGGATAATACTTAGTTCTCAGCAAGAACTGGAGGTTCTTAACAAACGTGAGTGTCTCTCTGTGCCTTTCAGCTCCAGAATGCCTTGTCCTTTGGCAGGATGAGGCCCCCATCCCCTCCCGGCTGCAGGCCCCCCAGGGAGGTGTCACCAAGGACCCCCTGAAACAGCTCTCAGGCACAGACACAGGGAAGTCTGCAAAACATCTGCTCTCAGCTGCATCAAATCACAGTCCTAAGTGAATACACACCAGGCTACAACAGTCATGCTTTGTGTCTGATTGGCTGGAAAATAGTGATCCTTGCAGACCATCCTTGGTCCCACCTGTGATCCCCCACCTGCCACCCACTTCCCAGCATCCACCCTTCCTACTTGGAAAGTCCATTGTTCCACAGACCCTCCTTTCTCACATTCTGGCCTTTGGCCAGGGCGTCAGTTGTGCTGTCTTTGCTGCGACCTGGGTTCCGGAACTCAAGACTGCCCAAGCTGGAGCTAGCCTGTCTTCTCACAAGGAATCCCCATTTTCCCCTCTGTCTTCTTACTAGCAACTCTACTCAGGCTCTTTCCTTATTTGTAGCATATTTTTATGCCCATGTATGTATAATATGTACATTGTTTTCTGTAATTTTATTGGCATGATTTATAGAAAAGAAAAATTCATTCTTATGTTGAAGAATTAAGTCTACTTTAAAGCCAAGGATATAGAAGACAAAATATATTTAACAAAACATAGAACTCTGAATGAACACTTTTTATGACCTTCAAAAGGAAAGTTTCGCGTGTCATTCTTTATACTGAACACACTGGCACCAAATGAACATTGGTTTGGTTAGATGTTGTTAACATTATAAAATCAAGAAAATCATGAAGTCATTTTTTTTAATATTAATGTATCGACGCCAAACTTCTCATGCCAAAGTCATTGTTTATTTTTCCGTAAAAGCTAAGCATTTCAAATAGTCTTAAAGTTCCATGTATTTCATTTCATCAAGTACTTTGAGAATGAGGATTAGAGCATTTATATTATATTGAAAAACAAGTAAAAATAGTATCTCGAAACCATAATAAACAGAGACCCTTGCAAAAGAATATAAGCCATATATTTGTTTGTTTTCTTAGCTGGTTTAACTAGGAAAAACTGCATAAAATGGTAGATGATGGTTGTTTTTCATACTTCATACCTCAGAGAAAGAAAGCTTTATTCCAACTTAACCTAACAAAGCTTTGCATACAGGTGCTACCTGGTGGGTCTGCAAACTCAGGTGTTCTTGGGGATCAGTGTAGAGTGCACAGACTGCCCAAAGGCATTCACGTTTCAACTACAAATGGAGCCATACACTCTCTGGTCCCCAGCAGCCCCAAGTCACCAGCATGGCACTCTTGCCCAATGCTGTCAAGCTGCACAGTTTGTTCCCAGCCTTTTTTCTTACACCTCACCCTGTCCCCTGACCAGTCAGCATCCTCTGAGTAGATGTCCTTTCCCTGACCCTACCGCTGGGCTCCCCAGTTAGGAAATGCTTGCAGCTGGCTCGGAACTGCTTATCCAGCCGGGGACTAGAAGCCAACCCCTCCATGAAGCCTGCCCTGACTTCACCTGTCCCGGCTGAGGGTCCCCTCCGCAAACATGTGCACGGTAACATCTCATTGCTGCATGTCTCCCTGATGAGATCATCAGTTCCTTTAAGGGAAGAAGCAGATCTTATATGACTTCCATTTTATGTATATCTTTTCACGGTCCTATATGTGTTAAAATCAGAGCTTGGCATTAATAATCTGAGCTCTGGGGTCAGACTGCCCACATTTAAGTTTTGCTCCACTACTTAGAGTTGTGTGAAATTAGACACCTTCCTTAGCCTTTCTGTACCTTAGTTTTCTCACCCACCAAGTGAGTATAATACTAATATCTATCTTTTAGGGCTAATTGAGGTTATTAAGTGCTCAGTGTCTGGCCATGGTGAGCACTCAGTGATGTGAGCTGCTGCTGTTATCCACCACTGTACTTAAATGAGTGACTCCAAGTGCCACTGACTTGCTTTTGTGAAATCCTGAGCTAAGATCTCTGGTGGAAGGCACTTTCTGGGCTTGTATTTCATTTACTCACTTGGTCAACCTTCACGGAGCATGCCTGCCCGCACATCATTCTCAAAGAGAGGAGCATCAGTACAGTGTAAGAGTGTCACAATTCGAGGTGTTTTACACCCAGCTGGTAAAAAAAAAAAAAAAAAAAACCCTAACAATAAACAATTAACAAAATAAAATTAGCTCAGTTACAGATTGAATATTTAGAGTGGTTTTCAAAAAAACAAGCAAACATACATACAAAAAAGAATAAACAAAACCCAAAAACATGAACTATACTTTTCTATGAACTCTGAAGCAGAAACCGTATATTCCAAATAGGCTGAGCCAGGTGCCGGCCTGTGAGGTCACGTGCAAAACCCCAGTGCTCCCTGGAACACAGTTTGGTCATCGCTTGTTTAGACACAGCAAAGACACAGCAATGAAAAATACATGTGTGCATTATTTCATTTACTATAGAACAAATCTACAAGATTTTCCAGACTTCTCAATAATTTTGTTACAACTGTCTGTTCTGAATTATATTGTTGGTCATACTCATTAGCATACGCATGCTCAGTGTTCTAGGGGTGGGCCACCTCTGCAAACAAGTGCCCCAAACTCTCTGCCTTTGGGGGCCTTCTGCTAGCAGGGGTGGGGCAAAGGGGTGATGTGAATTACCCGTTGGGTTAGGGAGTGGTCATCCTTATGAAATAAGACAGAAAACACCAGGCAGGGCGAGGAGAAATGGGAGCGCCAGATCCCAGGAGTGGGCAGAATATTTTCCACTCTCTAAAAAACTCATACCAAATCTAATCTGTGCGAAAAAACAAATCCATTTAAGCCAATAAGTTGAAACTTATTAAAAACAGATTTTATTATGGAGACAGTGAAGGACCAGTGCTTATTAAAGTATTACATGCCCCAGATGTACCTTAGAGAATCTTTAAGTGTTCTGTAATGGAAAGCAGGAAAGCCACAGAACCAGGACTGATTTTAAATCCAGACTCTTCTCTCACAACCTGTGCACCTTAAGAGCAGGCCCTGCCATCATGTGTGAGGAGGGCAGATCCCCTGTCTGCACTCATTAGCTGTGTGACGTCCAGACTTTGTCTCCATGCCTGTGAAAAATGCGCCAGATGGTACCACCTCCCAGGGGTCTGTGGGAATTCATTAGCCTGACAAAGGGCATAGCTTGAGAGGCTCAACAAACTCCAGCTTTCTCTACCTCTTGAGTTTCAGTTTTCTCCCCAGGAAAGTGAAGCTGATGGACAAGATGGTAACTATGGACCCTTTGGGCTTGAAATGTCCTTGCACTTATGAGAGCTCCACCAGGGATGGCACCCTGTTCTTACTTTCCAAGTTGAGCTTGCAAAGCCCCTGGAGGTGTTTAAGGACACACATGGAGAATGCAAAAATATTGTTTCAGAAGTGTCATGAAGTTATTCAGTGCACTAGAGAACATGGAACATAGGAATTGTTTTGACGATAGTTCTTATTAATGAGGGATGGTGTAGGTAATGCCCTTCCCAAGGCAAAGAAGTTAGGTTAGACCAATCCACCTGCACATGGGACAATAGGAGCAGCCTGACCAGTCTGAGCCATGGGGGAGTGGCCACTGCTTGGGCTGGGTCCATGTGGTGATATTACAACAAGCAGCTCCCCCAGGGTTGTGGGGACCACGCTGCCTTGGAGATGAGTAGCATCTGATTGCCTCTCTGGAAAGACGTCCGCACCTCGTGTGATGCTGGTGGGCACACAGACACTGTCTCCAGGCTGATTTTGCCATCTATAAGTTGATTCTCCAATTCATAGTTAAGTGTACGACAGCCACTTCAGTCTCTGTGCCAATGCCTTTTAGTGTTCTTACCCTATCACTGAGATTTTCTATTTCCGATGTCTTGTTACCTTTAGAGGTTGTTTCTATTCCCAGACTTCATTTCTGAGGGCTTTTAATCAGGTCCTTAGAGAAGCAATTAGATGTCATGTCCACTGAATAAATCCACCGAGTCATCATTACATGGATACAAGCTGTGGGAGAAATTGTCTAATTAGTTGACAGATAAATACCTTTAAGCTTTTTGAGTAGATAGACAGAGTCACCTGAATGACCTCAAGGATAATGTCAAAAGTTTGGAATCAGTAGAAGCCCAGTAGAATAAGCTAAATTAAGAATGAAAATTCATGGCTATGGATACACTAGCTAATATGTTTGTTTATAAATTCTGGGCTTAGAGGGTAGTCATCATTATTTGTAAATTTACCCAATTATTCCTAAACTAGGCTTATGAGTATTTTAGAGTCTTCAGACCAGCAATCCAATGGAGTTGGTGAGACTTTTGTGCATATAGAAAACCCACCTTTTCCCTGGATCAAAATGACATCTATCTTGTCTGTTTCTCAATCACACAAACCTACCATCTGTTTTTGACAGAATTTCCTCTTCACAGTTTCACTGGAAGTTGCTGAAATGATAAATTCTTCTTTGATGATCAACAGGTCAGAGATCTTAATGTGATTCTCTGCATTTAGTCGGCTGTAAAGCTCAGGCCCACTGACTACTCCTCACGGTGTCTACAGTAACACCGCCTGCCCAAGTGCCAGCTACTCGTTACAGTTGTAAACACTGAACTTGGTTCAGCTACCACATCCAGTTTCTAAACGTGTTCATTCATCAATATTGCAAATGGCCCACTCAGAATTATCACTTGAGGACCTGGCCTTGAGGCAGGCCACCTACATGGGAGCAGTGCTGGCCTGGAGACATGTCTGTCTGAACGAGGTGATCAGAGACTGCCCAGGGTAAACTAAGGCAGGGAAGCCATGAGGGAAAGAGTCCTGCAGTCCCAGTGAAACTAAAGTAGGACATGTAGCAGTAATGAGCTGTGTAAATGAGGCTCTGGCAACAGGAAATGTAATTGATGAGAACAGGACCACCATCAACACTAGCATCCTTGAATGGAGAGGAACAGATGTGTTTGAAGAACTCCAATTCTATGATCCAGAAACATAATCATAGGCATCCAGGTGCCATTTTTAATATTTCAAAAGCATTTATAGGAGAGTGTGCATTTTCCTTTGAGAAGGCTGCATAATTTAATTGAAATGTCAAGTTGCTTTGGGCAGAAATTATGTCAACTCAGTTTGATAACACTAGTTAACTCAGGCTTATCTGAAATCCTCATTAATAGTCACATGCGTCTTTGACTTAAAAAAAAAAAGACAGATATACAGAAGGAAAAATATGTAGAAAGGAAGAAAAATAGAAAATTACTGAAATACACCTTTCAACCAGTAGTTTGGGAAAGTAATGAAAGGGAGTCTTGATAATGAGAGGATTTAAACAACTCAAGTAGACTCTCTTCCCAGTTAATTCAGTTATATACGTGAGTGGCTTTTACACCTGTATTAGTCCGTTTTTGTGTTGCTATAACAGAATTACCTGAGACTGGGTAATTTATAAAGAACAGAGGTTTATTTGGCTTACGATTCTGGGACAGCAGCATCTGACACTGGCCTCAGGCTGCTTCTACTCATGGTGGAAAGTGGCAGGCAGCCAGCGGGTATGAGCAGATCACATGGCGAGAGAAAGTGAGAGAGAGAGACAGAGACAGAGACAGAGATAGACAGATAGACAGAGACAGAGAGACAGAGACAAAGAGAGAAAGAGGTGCCAGGGTCTTTTAAACAACCAGCTCTCGGGAACTAATAGAGAGCTCACTCCCTACCCCCACCCCTGAGAGAGAGCATTAATCCATTCATGAGGGATCCGCTCCATGACTCAAACAGCTCCCAGCACTGCCACACTGGGGATCAGATTTCCACATGAGTTCTGAGAGGACAATACATCCAAACTCCGTCACACCTATTTAAGTTTTATGACTCAAATAATTTTTTAAAAATTTTATAAATGAAAGGCACTTAAAAGAATCGTTCATCTCCTTTGTTTACAATAGAAGAAATTCAGATCCAGTGAGGTCAAGTTAAATCACTAAGAGGGCACCAGCCCATCAATGTCTCCTTATTTCCAGTGGGTGTTTTTACCTGTAACCCACACCTCCATATCTGACAAAATCTATATGACTATTTTCTTCAGTTTTCCTTATTATCATTATTTTTTTGTCACTTCTCTAACACTTAGTGAGCTTATGAGATTCTCTAGTCTAGATACAGTACTCATATAGGCTCTGGGATGATTAACCTTAAGCAGATGCACAGCCAATAAAATATTTATGTGGGCCGGCATCCAAATTTTACTTCTGATCTAAGCCTACCTGCTGGGTCACCCCATCTACAAGTCTAAGATGGCTGTAGAACTCCATAAATGGTAAATGCAAATCTCACGGAAACTGCACCCACGGGTTTGCCTAGAACAGTCTCTGCATCTGGCCACCACGCACACTATTTCTCATCTCTCCTGCTTGGTACCAGGTCCAAAGCCATGTTTCTCCAGAAACTATGTGTGTGAGCTAGTGGCACTGTAAGCCTCTGGTCCCTGTGCTTTTATTACTCAGGGGCACACTTTATCCTTTGCTATATTACATTAAAGACAATATGATGTTATTTCCTTTCCTTCAGTATTGGGTACGTTTCAGGGATTTCTCAGGTTTACAAAAGCTAAACTTCTCACTATTAAGAGTTATATAAAATGTGAATTAAGATGGGGAGCAGAAAAACAGATTTTAAAGATGGTGTAAGCATGCCTGGTCCTTCTTGGCATTCAATATTATCATCATCTATTTGCTTGAATACATCTTAAAGCAATGAAAGTGCTTTTCCCCCAGATAAAATTCCTGAGAAAGACACCAGCCTGGTAATAAGTTATTCCATATCTGTAGGTGAAGCTTTCGTGTTACTGTTCAGAGAAATAAAGACTTCTTTTCTATTCTTTAAATAATAAAATATAGAGAAGGGAGTCATCTGCATTTTTAAGAAAAATCTGCTTTCTAAACTCACTTTTGAAGAAGAGTCAAAACACGTCTGCTATATCTGATGTTGCAGTCTTATCAGCCAAGGCAGGCCAGGTTCAGATAGAAGGATTTGTTACAGTTATTTTTTCCAAAAACATTATCATTTTAGAGGAATGAAAATATGGTCTTTCCAAATTATAAATTTATGGGCTATGTTTAATATGTGATATATCATATGTAATACAGAGTGTTCCGAACCTTGAGTCCATTTCTTTTAGATTAGCCTCATGTAACTAGCCAGAAATTGCATCCTGCCCCGAACAGCAGTTGCTCTTTTGGTGCTACTGTTCTTACAGCTTCTGTGATTTTCTGCCATGTTTATGGAATAGTCAAATATTAGAAAAGTTAAGAGTTTGGGCTCTGGGCTGTTTTGGTTTACAGTCCCAGGCCCTGCCACTTAGTAGCTGTATAATCTTGCTGGGCCTCACTTTCTGCATCTATAAAATGGGGATAATACATGTGTCCTTATATGAGGGAAGCAGGGGGAGATTTGACACAGGAGAAAAGATGTGGCAATGGAAGAAAGAGATTGGAGTGATCCTAGAAAGGGGTCACAAGCCAAAGAAGCAAGCGGTCTCCAGAAGGTAGAAAATGCGTGGAAACCACTATCCACTAGAGCCTCCAGAAAGAACCAGCCCTGCCAACACCTTTAGCCCAGTGGAACGGATTCCTTCTTCTGGCCTCAAGAACTGTAAGAGAATAAATTTGGGTTATTTTAAGCCTATATATATGTATTTTATATATAAATATATTTATGTATTTTATATATTTTTTATGTTTATATATATAATAAATAAATAAAATGGGGATAATAACAGATCTTACCACAAAAAGTAAGTAGAAGAGTTCGATGAGTTAGTATATTTCAAGCATGTGCACCATTGCCTGGCATAATGTAAGAGCTCCAAAATGTGATCTAATGTTCTTGTAATTTGTTTTGTACTTATTTCTATCCATATTTTATCTCTCATTAAAACTTCTTGAAAGTCATATATTCCTAGATATCTCAAATCTTTTCCCTCCTCTCCATCCCCAGCCTCTGTTCTTCATTCATTCATGTATTGGTCGTCATCTGGATCGCAGCCTTCCCAAGGGCCCTCCCTGCCCAGCTCACTCCATGTAGTTCCCTTTTAAGGGCCATTGATCTGGCCAAGTAATCCCTGATTAAAGTCATTCCATGGCTTCCCCTTGACTTCCTGGTGAAGTCCAGACTTCTTCACCTGTTGTATGTGGCACTCCTAATCGGCCTCTCCCCTTCTTGTGCACTTGAACTTCTGGCCTTTTGCTCCCATTTTTTTTATACTCTCGAAAATTGAGGCAGTCCCATGCCCTGAGTACATGGCTCCTTCTTACCTCCATGTCTGCTTCTTCTGCCTACGAATGCACTCCATATGCACTGAACTCCCTGCTGCACAGGCAGTGCGCTGAGCTATACCTGCTTAGATTGTCATCTCTGACTCACATGAACCAGAGATCTTCCTCAGTACTGAGCTAAATAATGTTGTAGATGCAGGCAATTAAAAGCCTCAGACTAAACAGAAAGATCTGGGGCAACAACAGCTCCCCACACTGGACCCACCCCTCTGACCCGAATAGATGAGGTCTCTGAGTTTCTCATACAGCAAGGATCATGTGAAATATAAAGCATCTCGAGTTTGTACCCCCAGAACGTTGTATATCTTATGTGACATTCTCCAGGAGGCTACGTCTTGTGGATCCTGGGTTCTGTTTACTACAGGTTATCCTTACCTGGATATCCTGCAAAGGGCATTTCAGAAATAAGGCTTCTTCCTTCCAACAACTTCTGGTTGACAAGGAGACCAGACCAGGTCCCAGACTCCTTTTCATTCCCCCAGGGCTGACCCCAGGCAAAGGGAGTGAATGAATGGCAGGCCGCTTTAACTCTGTCCTCTCAGAAACATACACAGTCACGGTATTGTTCACGTAGTACCGCAACTGATCAGCCGCTGAGCACCTAAAGCCCTGAGTATGTGCTCTCTGTCTATGGTCTCTTCTCATCTTTGCTGCTGCTCAGCAAGGTAGATAGTAGAGTCTACATTTTACAGCTAAATAAATATAGAGAGGTTAAATAATTTGCCAAGATTACACACAGCTACAAGCAAGAAGGGCAAGATTTCAGCACAAGTCTGTGTTGCTCAAAAGCCCTTTCTGTTTGGTAATAATTCATGTGAACCTCAGTTTTGGAATTAGTCTGTGAGTTCTTCAATAGGCAGGATGTTGTCTTATTCTGTAAGAGCCTTACACATTGTGCAGGCTTCGGCCTCAGTAAATAGTGAGCGAATGAATGTATGTATGAATGAATGAGGGCAAGAATGAATGAACAGAGGAATTTGTTTTATTCCCAAGACTCCAGGGGAGGATGTGCTATCTTATATACCAGGTGGTCAAGAAATATTTATGAAGCCATTTTTTTTTTTTTGTAAAGGGAAGAATTTTTTAAAATGGTGTACAATAGATTTTTATGATTTCACTTTTCAAAACACTTCTGTATAAGGGGAAAAACAGCTGAAGAATACACACTAACGGGACAGCAGACAGCAGCGGCTGACACTGGATGGTGAGTGTATGGGTGATTTGTGCTTTCTTCTTTTTGGTTATCTGTATTTCCCAGAACTACCTTGATTGTGAAAAGAAAACACTTTTTCCAAGGAAAGTCCACTTGCAAGCTTGGAGTTAATTAAAAGAAAATATTACTGCTGATATCAATGTTCAGGCTTTATTTCTATAATATATATAATATTTATTTCTATTAGGTGCATCATTATTGTGATATAGGTAAATGGGAAAGGGACACATAAAGTTTGGCAAAACTATGAAAGATATTCAATTCAATAGATTCGTTTAAATGCCTTATTTACCAGGTCCTAGTCAATGTGCTCGGAAGATGTATTCAATTCACTGCGATCTGTGGAACATCATGTGAAAGAAGCAACTGTTTTTGACTTTAGCATTAAAAACTCACCTCTGCAGGAACATTTCCTAAATTTTTAGGAACGTTAGTCACTGTATTGTTTTCTCTCGCTGCAGCTTAACCAGTCACCACGCTCTTAGATCAGTACAGATGTACTGCCTCACCGTTTTCATGAGTCGGGAGACCAGGCCTGGCTTATCTGGAGCCTCTGCTCAGGGAGAGTCTTGCCTATCACAAAACTATTTTTTTTTAAATTGTAACATAATTGATAATACATATTTGTGGGGAACAGAGTTGAATATCAATAACTGTGTACAATATGTGATGAACAAATCAGGATAATTAGTATATTCATCATTAAAAAACGTAATCATGGGCCGGCCCTGTGGCTCACTCAGGAGAGTGTGGCACTGGTAGCGCCGAGGCCGCGGGTTCGGATCCTATATAGGGATGGCCAGTGTGCTCACTGGCTGAGCGATCCCCTTAACGGTTCAAAAAAAAAAAAAAAACATAATCATTCTTTGTGATCCTTAACCATTTTCTCCCCAACCCTCCCTCCCCCTCCCCCGTTCCCACCTCTAGGAATCACAGTTCTGCTCTCTCCTTTTAAGAGCTTGATGTATTATTGTTATTGGTGTTTGTTTCTTTCTTAGTTAGTTAGTTAGTTTCCAATTATAATTAAGGACATGTTGTATCTCTCTTTCCGTTCCTGGCTTATTTCACTTAACATAACTTTCTCCAAGCTCATCTGTGTTGCTGGAAATGGAAGAATCTCATTCTTTTTTATGGCTGAGTAGTATTCCAATGTGTATATATACCACATTTTCCTTATCCAGTCATCTATCAGGGGGCATTTAGGTTGGATCCAGCTCTTGGTTATTGTAAATAGAGCTGTGATAAATGTGGGAATGCAGGTATCCCTCCAACATGATGGTTTCCATTCCTTTGGGTATACACCCAGCAGTGGGATTGCTGTATTGTATGGTAGTTCTATCTGTATTTGTTTGAGGAATCTCCATACTATTTTCTATAGTGGCTGCACTAGTTTATAGTCCCACCAAAAGTATAGGAGGGTGCCCCTTTCTCTGCATCCTCACCAGCATTTGATATTCTGTCTTTTTGATAACAGCCAGTCTAGCTGGGGTATGATGATATTTCAATGTGGTTTTGATTTGTATTTCCCAGATGCTTAGTGATGGTGAGTATTTTTTCATGTGTCTGTTGGCCATCTGTATATCTTCCTTTGAGAAATATCTGTTCAGCTTTTTTACCCATTTTTTTAATCAGGTTATTTGGGTTTTTTTTACTGTCGTTTGAGTTTCTTGTATATTCTGGATATTAATCCTTTGTCAGATGTATAGTTTGCAAATATTTTCTTCTATTTTGTAGGTTGCCTTTTTGCTCTGTTCTTTATTTCCTTTGCTGTGCAGAAGCTTTCTAGTTTCATATTATCCCATTTTTTAAAATTTTTTTCTTTTGTTTATTGTGCTTTTGAGCACATATAAAGTCTTTGCCCAGTCCTAAATCTTGAATTGTATCTCCTATGTTTTCTTCTAGGAGTTTTATAGTTTCAGGTCTTATATTTAAGTCTTCAATACATTTTGAGTTAATTTTGGTATATGTGGAGAGGTACAGGTCTAGTTTCATTCTTCTACACATTGATATCCAGTTTTACCAGCACCATTTATTGAAGAGTTGTCTTTTCGATGTTCTTGGTGCCTTTGTCAAAGATTGGTTGGCTGTAAGTACATGGATTGATTTCTGGATTCTCTGTTCCATTCCATTGGTCCACATGTCTGTTTTTATGACAGTACCATGCAGTTTTGGTTAATATAGCTTTGTAGTATAATTTGAAGTCAGGTAGTGTAATATCTCCAGCTTTATCTTATCATTATTATTTATTTATTTATTTATTTTTGCTCAGGATTGCTTTGGCTATTTGGGGTCTTTTGTTGTTCAATATGAACACTAGCAATGTTTTTTTCCATTTTACTGAAGACTGTCATTGGTATGAGTAGTATGGACAATTTCACAATGTCAATTCTTCCAATCCATGAGCATGGACATGGACTGTCTTTCCATATTTTTGTGTCCTCTTTAATTTCTTTCAGCAGTGATTTATAGTTCTCATTGTAAAGATCTCTCACCTCCTTGGTTAAATTTATTCCAAGGCATTTTATTTTATTTATTTATTTTTGGTAACTATTGTAAATGGGCTTGCTTTCTTGATTTCTTTTTCTGCTAGTTATTGGAGTATAAAAACATTACTGATTTTTGTATATTGATTTTGTATCCTGCAACTTCACTGAATTTGTTTATCAGTTCTAAGAGTTTTTTGGTAGAGTCTTTAGGTTTTTCTGTATATGTGATCATGTCATCTGCAAATAGAGACAATTTGACTTCATTTTTTCCGATTCGGTTGCCCTTTATTTCTTTCTCTTGCCTGGTTGCTCTGGCTAGTACTTCCAATACTGCATTACATAGGAGTGGTGAGAGTGGGCATCATTGTTTTGTTCTCGTTCTTAACAAAAATGAATGATGTTGGTAGTGGGTTTGTCATATATGGCTTTTATTGTGTTGAGATGCTTTCCTTCTATATCTGATTTGTTGAGAGCCTTTATCATGAAGGGATGTTTAATTTTGTCAGATGGTTTCTCTGCATGCATTGAGATAATCATATGGTTTTTATCCTTGGTTTTGTTGATGTGGTGTATCACATTTATTGATTTGCATATGTTGAACCATGCTTGCATCCCTAGGATATATCCCACTTGATCGTGATGTATAGTGTTTTTAATGTGCTGTTGTATTCTGTTTGCTAATATTTTGTTGAGGATTTTTGTGTCTATGTTCATCAAAGATATTGGCCTGTAGTTTGTTTTTTCATAGTATCTTTGTCTTGTTTTGGTATCAGGGTGATTCTGGCCTCATAGAATGAGTTTGGAACAATGGCCTCTGTTTCAACTTTTTGGAGTAGTTTGAAGAGAATTGGTATTAATTACTCTTTAAAGTTTTGGTAGAATTCAGCAGTGAAGCCACCTGGTCCTGGGCTTTCTTTGTTGGGAGACTGCTGATTACTGTTTCAATCTATTTGCTCATTATTGGTCAGTTCAGGTTTTCTATTTCTTCTTGGCTGAGTCTTAGTAGTTTGTGTGTGTCCAGAAATGTGTCCATTTCCTCCAGGTTTTCAAATTTGTTGGCATATATTTGTTCATAGTAGTCTCTGATGATTTTTCACATTTCTGTGGAGTTCAGTCTAATGTCTCCTTTTTCATTTCTGATTTTTGTTTTTTGGGTCTTCTTTTAATTTTTTTTTTTTAGTTAACCTAGCTAATGGTTCATTTATTTTGTTTATCTTCTCAAAAATCTAACTTTTTGTTTCATTGATCTTCTGGATCTTTTGGGGGTCTCTATTTCATTTAGTTCTGCTCTGATCTTATTTATTTCTGTCCTAGTAATTTGGGGATTGATTGTTCTTGTTCTTCTAGCTCTTCAAGGTGTAATATTAGGTTGTTAATTTGATATCTTTCTATTCTTTTGATGTAAGCATTTATTGCCGTAATCTTCCCTCTTAGTACTGTTTTTGTAGTATCTCACAGGTTTTAGTGTGAAGTGTCTTTATTTTCACTAGTTTAAAGACACTTTTGATTTCCTGTTTAATTTCTTCTTGGGCCCATAGGTCATTCAGGAACATGTTGTTTAATTTTCATGTGTTTATATAGTTTCCAAAGTTTCACCTGTTGTTGATTTCTAGTTTTAATCCATTGTGGTCTGAAAAGATACTTGAGATGATTTCAGTTTTTTGAAATTTGTAGAAACTTGATTTGTGACCTAGCATGTGGTCTATCCTGGAGAATGTTCTGTGTGCTGATGAGAATGAAGTATATTCTGCAGTTGTTGGATGATGTTCTGTAGATGTCTGCCAAATCCTATTGGTCTAAAGTGTAGATTAAATCCTGTGTTTCTCTGTTCTGATGTTGGGTGTGTATCTATTTATGCTTGTTATGTCTTCTTGCTGGATAGATCCCTTCATCATTTTATAAAGACCTTCTTTGTCTCTTCTTATGGTTTTTGGATTAAAGTCTATTTTATCTGATATAAGAATAGCTATTCCTACTTGATTTTGGTTTCCATTTTTATATCACAAAACTTTGAATCCTGTCTTTCACAGTCCTATGCAGGTGGTTTCACATAATACAAATCTAAATATGTTAATAGCAATTCTTACCAGTTTTGAATGAACATATCAAATGAACATGTTTTGAGATGAAGATATTACAAGTAGGGAAAATGTCAGCTTAGTTCACAGGCCTGTAATAGGAAGCATGCCTTGTATGGAATTACGTGGGTTGGCACTATATTCTTCCCCAGTTGTCACTGGAGTGAAAAAGCCCATGAGGAGAGGTGCTCATTTCCAATCTTCATCTTATGGTCCCAATCATTAAAAAGACTTTGCCAAACTAAATAACTATATTTAAATTAGGTCTTCTACTCCGTCGATGCAGTTGCTCTAATATCACTTTTAATTTTTACTATTTTGGCATAATGATTGAGTCTCTTCAATATCCATGTACAGTATTTGCACAGCACAGTAAATTTTGAAATGTTCCATAACCTTGTAATGGTTTCTACAGGTAAAAAAAAATCAATAATAATTCTTTGGCCAATGAGTTTGTAAAGAAAAGTTTAACTTGTTTCATCTCGCTCCAAATTCTGTATGACCTCAACAATGAGTAGGGAAAAACCTGACATTCATCAACTGTCTCGGTGAGCCAAGCACCTCACGCCTATCAGTTGACTCTTGATGTAGGTGGTGATGGCCCTGTTTTATGGATCCAGGATCAAAACACATAGAGGTTAAATAACTTGCTCAGTTAACAAGGTAAGAAAGTGATGGAACTATAATTGTAACCTAGACTTGAGGGCTTCCTCCCCCAGGACCTTTCAAGGGGCCACACAGCTCCGTGAAGGTTTGCTTGGTGATAAGATTTTGTTTTGAATTGGCACCATATAACACTGAGGGCCTGGTGCTGCCTCTTCCCACTTTCTAACGTAGTGTTCATCGTTTCATGTGGGTGTTTGTCACTGATTTTCTGTCATTGCACATTTTCAGTGAATTTTAAATACTAAGAGAAATATTTCTGCTGATCTTTTATAACCCTTGTATAAAAGAAACACCAGGGGAATAATGCAATATTATACTAAGCAAATATACAGGAGTAAGTGGATATTTTTCCTGAAATTCAACAAATATAAAGAGCACTTTTGCTATTGAAACTATCTAAATAGGTTATACTGAGAATTTAACACTAAACCTGATTTTCTGTTTTCTTATGGACCTTATATTGAGTAGAAAAAATGGTAACAATATGCTTCAGTTCATTTCCAGTTGTTTTAAAATTTGCAGCAAAACTGAAGTACAGTACTTCACAAATGGACAAGCATGGTTTGCATGTCTGGATGTCTGTGTGCTCATTGACTGGAAGGATGACTGAGAAACCTATCCAGATGAACTCTGGATAAACTTTCCTTATGGTGTATTTGTTTGTTGTGTGTATGTGCTTGTGTGTATAAACAAATAAAAAGAAAATGCAAATGACAAATTACAGGAGGAGTGAGATGGACCACAAATAAATTAAACTCACAATAATAAACAGAGACTGCTGAAGACAGAGAGATGCAACTGGAAATAAATAAAACTTATTTAAAACTTTAATTTAAAAAGGTAATTTTTATATTTACTAAAAAAGAAAAGAAGTTTCTTCTTCAGAGGCAAACTTATAGTTTAAAGGCATGAGTTTTCACTCATTTTGTGTCATTTACTTTGGGATGCACGTGTATATATTTCCCCTGCAAATTTCAACCATACTAAGCAGGGATGTTAAATGATCTAGTGACTCCAAGTCACTGACTTTGGAAAGAAATGTTCAACAGATTTGCTAAGGAATAAAAATTTTCTCTCTTTGGGATCAAGCTTTGTTTCAATGAAGCACACTGAATTACCCTTACTATTACATTCTGGGCAATTATGTCATATCAAGTCATGTGAATAGTTGGATGCTAAGGATTTATCTTCTGGGTAGTCTAGTGATCACTCCCAAAGTTTGAGACCTTTGACATTCTGGCTTATTATCCCAAGAAAGGCTTATGAAGTTGCCTTTCATATCTGCAGATGAGGATGCTTGGGTGTCACTGTTTGTACAAGTCTGGCAAGCAGGACTACAAGTCAGGACTCATAAACCACAGCCATTTTAACAATAAAAATAAACTTATGAGCTTCCAAAGGGTTTTATGAGATCATTTACTCAGTTCTTTTACTTCTGGCTTAGTTTGTATTTCTCCATTTAAGGAGATTCCATAGACTTTCCTATTAGTTTTAAAACAAAAATTCATATTGTCCTAAATTAGATGAAATTTGGGCATATTTTACTCTATAGCTAGTAGAGGTGAAGTTTAACTGTTTGATATCTTTCTGATAATAATAGCCCATATATTCAGTGACTAATATTGAATAAGTGTTTCATTACCAATTTGATAAAATCAATTTAAAAAAAATCTATTAGCAACACATCCTGAAGTAAAGGGCGGCGTTTGCTGAGAAGTTGCTATGTCCCTGTTATTGTGCTGTTGCTCCATAGGGGGGATGTGACGGTAACATCAGAGATCACTGTTTGTCCTCTAGAAAACTCCCCTGAGGCCAGCTAAATTTGGACACTGCCAACAAGTGATGTGGGGCTAGATATTGTCTGCATGAGAAGACCAGGTGGTCTCAATAGTGCAAAGAACCCTGGACTCTTGATGCTTAAATAGCCCCATAAAACTCTTAAGTCTTTAAATCTAATGGCTGTACCTAATGAAATACATGCCCTTCTACCAAGTCTTCCCTGTTATTAATATCTGTACATATATTTGATGTGTGTATATTCACAATGCAGTTGAGCCCGCAATTCGTCTCCCAGGTTAATTTTAACCTGCTGTTCTTTGTTCATATTCAATACTTTTGTTTAATTGATCTTCATTTCCGGTTGCATTTCTCTGTCTTCAGCAATCTCTGCTATCCTTGTGAGTTTAATTTCTTATTTGTGGTCCATCTCACTCCTCCCGGAATTTGTCATTTGCGTTTCTTCAGTTCAGAGTTCTTCGTGTACGTCATCCACTCTTCTATTTCCTAAAACCTTTAAATCTTTTATTAGATAAGCAAACATTTAAATCTTTTATTAGATAAGCAAACATTCAGAATGCACTTACAGTGTACACAATGCAAGAAAATACATACTCGAAATGAATACATTTCTTTTAAAATAAGAAAAAAAGAATTCTATCCAAATAATTTCTTAAAGAGTAGACTTTTTTTCTTTAATTATTTTTGACCTTAGGTTTTCTGTAAAACTTCTTTTTCCTTAGGTGTTACCTTGTGGGGTTATCAGAGTTGAAGTGTCTAAACATATGAAAAGGTACAAAAATCATCATGAATAATTATTAAACCCTCTTAACTGAAGAGCAGTGGTACAAATTCTCAGATGCTTAAGCTGAATTTGAGAATCACAATAGCAAAGTAAGTTATATTTCATGAGAAAAGTAGGACAAAGGAAGAATGATTGTCCCATATTAATGCCTTCTGTTTATCTCATTCATCTTTTTTGAGTGTTAGAATTATTTCTGAGGCTTGAGATGTACATCTAGGCAAGCAACTGTATATATGAGTTTGATTTTAAACTGGAGGTTTAATGCCTACAGACTCTAGAATGCCATGGATTTGGGGGGGCAGAAAAGGGGAAAATGAGTAAGGAGGTTTGTTAAGTATATGCCACTGCACATTTTTGTTATTCAAAATATTTGCCTGCTATTAGGCTTCTCCCCAACTTGGCCTGTTTATTTTGTGGAGATTAGTGTAGCTGGGAACTCACAGGACTGCTTCGCGTAGCCCCAGGGGCCCATGTATCCTCACCAAAGGGAGCAAAATCGCCCCTTGCTCCTCACCCACAAGGGTGTTGCTGGGTTCACAGCCTCAAAAGAATTTTCTACCAGAAGATAAAGACACATCTGAAGGTCTCTTTTTTGTTTGTTTTTAACCATGAGCATCTCTTAACTTTTATTATTGTTTAAAACTATATTCACAATATTTTTCCAGAAATTTGTGCAGCAAATATGCAGTCTGGTTCTCCCGACAGATGTTCTGCTTTTCAGTCTGTGAGGGGAGGTGACAAGGTCCCTCTTCCTCTCAACCTTGGAAGGTGCAACTCTGTTCTAGAGGAATTCCTAAGACGGGGTTTAAGAGGCAGTATAGGCCAATGCAGTAGATCTTGAAGCAAACTAGATGGAGACGTGATGCAAGATTAGCTAGCTAGAGAAAGAGCCCATACTGGGAATCATTTATTTTCTGTGATTAATTACTATATCTATGGAACAATGTTTTTCTTAAATTTTGATAGGGGAAAAAAAAAAAATCATTCTCTTAGCTCCACCTGCTGAGACCTGAGAGAAGTTTAAACAGATACACATTTTGCAAATTGCAAAAAACTTGTCCAGCATCTTTTAGCACATGGAAAGTATTGTCAAAACACTAGTCCTCATACAGTAATGATGAGACAAAGCCTTTCACCCTTGGAAATTCTTATCAGTGTAGCTGATAATGGAAAATCTTCCTCCAGAATATCCCGGAGTCTTAGTTTATCTATTCTTAATAGATGACATGTTAAGGATAAACTTCTGAGGTGCAGAAGTTTGTGGTTTTTTCCTTATTAAAAAGAAAAAAACCTTGCTATTCAGAGAGAAATAAGGAGTGATATATAGCAATAAATAAACCAAATCTTACCAAAGCAAAGAAAAGCAAAGCATCTCTGTAAGTTGCAAGGCATCAGCCAATCTCATGAAAAATTACTGGCTTCCTTACTCACAGTCACAAAGTCTGTTAGGAGTGAAAGCCGGTGCAGCAACCCATGTTCTGATGCCTGTGTGCAGGACTGCTGAAGATGAACACAGAACGTCGCACAGGGACTTAGATCTCTCCCTCCCTTTGAAGTAGATCCGTCAACACAGGACGATCACAGAGAGCATTTTTAAAAGACCATCAATTGAGAGAATCAAGTAAGCAATACTGAAGACTTTTTCTGAAATCAATTGGATTATCTGTTATTAATCAACAATTAAATACTTACATGGTTCTTCATTTGGGGCTGCTTCCAGTGCTTCCTTTTCATCTAAAAGCAGCCCCCTCCCTCTCCCGTGTGCACATTAGGCCCTGTTATTTATAGCAAGGATCAGTCAGGGAGTCGGCTGTGGATTGCACGAGGGGAGAAAGGTCTGGGCACTCGGCTCGCTGTGTATACTGAGCACTCCCTCTTCTGTCCTTCTGTGGAGAATGCAGTCCTCAGGATAACAGTGGGAGGGAAACTAATGCATTCGCACAGCAGGGGTTGGACAACTGAGATGTGAGATTGTCCCTTCCCCCTGCCTTCGTCCAGGACAAGAAAATAGGGCTCCCATTGTGGGGAAATTACTGCTGGCAGCTGTAGGCTTTATGCAGCTTCTGGCCTCCTGCGGGCTCCTGTTTTGTGCACCTCTCTCTTCCTTTGGATCCATGAAGAGATCATTGTGTGTCATTAAAGATCTGGCCGGTGGAGGTAGTGACAGGTGAAGAAAGGAGTCCAGAAGGCAGGGTCATTCCCTCTGTTTCTGACTCAGTGAGGATATCAGGACAAAAGAAACCCACCTTTCAGACATGGTTTACTGATGTCGCTGTTTTGGAAGAACCAGACAAAGATCTAGAACTGTAAGCACTTCTTTTAAATGAAAACAATGTAAACCTGGACTTTGTTTTCATAGTTTTAGAAAATGAGTTGTGATTTCTGATTGAGTTATCTGAAATATAGAGCATCGATTTATCTCTTTTTTCTTCTGTGTTTCTTTTTTGTCATCTTTGTTTTACCAGATTTCTATGCCATTATTTTTCAGTTCTGGTACAATATGGTACTGCAATGTGAATCAACTAAGTAGAGAGTTATTTAGCTAAATTGATTATTCAAAAGTGGTGAATTTATTATTTTTCTTGCAAACTGTATTAAAGTGATGCTCTCAGAGGGACATTCTTGGATTCAAGGTCAAGATGACCACATGGATCAGTCCTTAGTAAGGAAAAGGAGCAAAATGGAAAGTCACACTTATAAAGCACTTGCTGTGTGCCAGGTGACATAGGTAGGTGCTTTCACGAGTTACTCTGGCAGATTTTTTTTTTCATACGCAGCAACCGAATAATCTTTTTTACTGTACACATTTACTCATTTATTTATCCATGCCTCCCTTTCTTCCTCAGAATTCTTAACAGTAAACAGAGTTTCCAGAAACACATTGAAGATATGACACATCTTTGGATCCCCAGGGTGCTATTTTTACATAGAATAAATGTCATTTCTATTACGTGAAATGAACTAAATTTTATTTCAATCCCTCTCTGCAGGAATGAGTGTCTCCCTAGCAGGGACCCAGATTGGCAAGGTGCACATTGACGGGGGCCTCGGACTGACTTTACACCCTCTCATTTGTGAAGTGAAGTCAGTGCCCTCATTTCCTCACTGCCTTCGTCCCCTAGTATAGTGGTCATTGAATATGCTGAAATAAATGTGGAACGTATTTCATTTGAAGGGAGAAAGCCCAGAGCTGCTGTAGATAACCTTCTGCTCTGGCAGTATATGGTAGATCAAACACTCAAGCGCCATTGCCGGGATCAGAGCGTAGGGACTAGTGGCTATGGATCAGTGTGTGCCAGGCGTGGGACTGGAATTATCTCATTTAATGCTCTCTTAAACCCTGAAAACGAAGAATTGGCTTTATTTTAGGGGTGAGGAAACTAAGAATTAAGAGTAATTGATCTTCCTAAGACTTTGGGGCTGAGAAGGTCTCCAGGGACCTCCAAAGTCTGGCGGGCACTTTTCCCTGTCAGCGCAGTGACCAGCTGTGGAAGCAGGCAGGTGAGCCCCATGGTAATGAATGCCAGTGTTGTCTTCGTACTTTGTACCTTGAAAGATCACGGCTCTGCCCTGCCTGTCCCTTCAGCAAACCATTTTTGCATCTGTCAGCTGTGAACCTTCTGGAATCTAATGAAATATTTAGCTGCTACTATCTTTGGAAATAATTGATTCCTCATTTTATCAGGCACCAAGTAATGTAGTTCCTTTATTTGTCCTGAGTTTGCTTCTTTCAATCAATCCAGGACCTGGTGAACCAGTCTGAGGTTACCCTACCCATTGTCTCCAACATTCAGAGACTTGGGGTGTTGAATTATTGAAATGTTTATATTAAACAAAATTCTTAATCCTCTAAACATTTATTCATAATTAATCTTCAGTTATTAATATTAGTATTCAGATAATAAGTGGTGAGTTATAGTAGCCACCAGACCACCACCTACATAATTATGCCCAGATTTATAAAGGAGTATTCATATTTCTGCAGCCTGCATGATGAATTTCAAAGAAAAACAAAATCTAGCGTTTAGTTCAGGTACTACGAAAATTATTACAGGCCTAACATCCATAAACCGAATGATATTTGATGACTAGAAAAAAATTTTCAGGCTTTGGGCAAGTAAAAATTTGAATAGAAATTGGAAATGTAACCAACAGCACTCGCAGGGTAATTTTTCAGGCTTCCAACTTGTACTATCATCAGAATCGCCATCCCTGGGACACAGGTAATTCCTGAAGGTGTGAATGCTTATAAAAATGTTCAAGTAGGAATCTTTAAACAAATGCAGAAACATGTCTGTTACTTGCTGTATGGGCATACACAAGTCTTTCTGCACTTGTACATGGCTATGTTTTCAAATTTAAAGAGTTGCTATGTGCTTGGATCAAAATATGATATTCAATATCACTTTTCTTCATTTTACATGAAAGAGAGATATTTATTCTGCGGCTGTTCCCCTCTGCGGTAGCATTATTAGGACTTGGCCAACAGGGATTCTATCCCCTGTGCCCCATTCTTTTAGGGGCAGTGGGTGGGTACCCTTAAAGCTAGACACCACTGGCTCAGCAGGAAAGGTCTGCTTCCCCAGCATCACTGAATAGAGAGATGTTGCTGTAAACTATCCTGCATTTTCTGAAACGTGCAAGCACGATCTAAGGAGCTGAAGGTGAAGCAGACGGGGAGCTGGGCGTGTTTAAGGCTGAGCCCCATTGCTTCCTCTCCATTTTCCATTCGTGTCCAGTGAGGGAAGGACAGGCCTTCCACTGAGCTAGTGTGATGGGAGGCATCCTCAGGAAACACCAGGGAGAGGAGGAAGAAGAGACCCAGGGAAAGCAGCTGCATGGGCTTTTAGAGCAAGGGAGGATTGTGCACATATCTGAAGCTACGCTTTGTATTTTTGGAGAAGGGTGAGTCAATTTCCAAGGTGACCAAAGGCCCTGGCGTAAAGGGATAGACTCGGTTTCATGCATGCCATTTATTGTGTCTGCATTCACGAGGGAAAGTGTCTGTCTTCCAATCTTTCTTTTCATCCCTGAGTCTAAACTTCAACATCTGCGGATGCCCATAGACCAAATGCCAATTCTCCTCGCCCCCAACCACAACAGCACCTAGAGAGCCAACATATTCAAGACGGCAAACCCAGCGCAAACTTTAGCTTTCCCCTCGCACACCAAGTCCACAGATAGACGTGATAATAAAAAGGCACAAGAAGTGACCGAGTAGATCCATAACTACGGAGAAGCTGCAGCCTAGAAAGTAGATACAGAAGCTCTTCCCCAGGAGGTAGGATTAGAACACAGGTGCTCCGTGCCCCTGTGCCCTACAACACCTCATGGAAGGGCATGGGCCACGGAGAAGAAATTTACAGGAAAACAAAAACAAGAACAAAATAACTTACAGCCCATAAGCCCATGTAAAGCTGCTAAACCACACTAGTAATCAGGGAAATTATAAATTGAAATAAGAGACTTTTTCTTTGTCCACCAGATTATTAAAAAAAAAAAATTTAAAGTTAAAAAATCAAATGTTTGCCAGGGTGATGGGAATCAGGTATCCTTATATACCACTGGCTGCAATTTAAACTAATACACCTCCTTTGAAAGACAATTTGACAGTATCTATTAAATATTATGTAATTACCCTAAAATCCAACAATTTCACTTTTTACTATTTAACTGAGAAAAACAAACATTTTCATGTAGAAGGAGTTTCATTGCCGTACTTCTGGCGATTGTGAAAAACTGGGAACACCCGAAGAGCCAGCAACAGGAAAGTAAAGGCGGCAGCCGTGGTGTGTTCGTGCTGTGCGTCACGGGGCTGCAGTTAAAAGGAAAAAGAGACACATGTACCGGCCTCTATGAATCTCTAAGACTTACTGTGAGTAAAAAAAATCAGGAGCAGCGCAGGTGGCGTGGTATCATCCTATGCGAAGCAGCCACCCACAAAAGCAAGTGCTCGGCTTCCTCAGTGCCTAGAAAACCGACCAGAAGGATCACACTGAATTGATATCGGTGGCCACAGAGCCTCTGCTGGCTCAGGGGACCCAGAGGAAAAGGACACTGGGGTGATATCAAAGGGGGCTTTCAATATAAACCATAAGGTTTTATCTCTTTACGTGGGTAATACATTTGTGTTAAAAAAAATAATTTAAATAAAAAGAAAGCCCTTGATGAGACTGTGAAATTATTCCATATGGTCTCGGGGCAGGGAACAAAAGAGTACAAGATAAAAGTGACAAGCAACATAGTTGTCTACCCTTGTCTGGAAGGTTTTCTAACTGAGCTGTAAGGCATTAGAGAATAGAAGATAAAATAAACTGTTATAGAAATGCTGAGCCCCTGGACTGAGGGGGTTCCAGGCCAGCCCAGACAGCACCACCTGCAGAATGGTGCTCACAGCACTCTGGGCCTCTGTGTGTGTGTCTATGTGTGTGTCCTTATGTGTGTCTGGGTATGTGAGTGTGTGTTTGTGCATATGTGCCTGTGTCAGGGTGTGTGTGCATGTGTCTGTGACTCTGTGTGTGTGTGCATGTGTGTGTCCTTGTGTGTGTCTGGGTGTATGAGTGTGGGTTTGTGCATATGTGCCTGTGTCAGGGTGTGTGTGCATGTGTCTGTGACTCTGTGTGTGTGTGTGTGTGTGTGTGTGTGTGTTTTGGTTGCCACTGTCTCCCTGTGGCTCAGCAGCATGTCTGGTACATAGTGGGTCTTCAGTAAATAGCTGATGAACCGTTAGACGGTTTCTTATTCTGGATGGATAATTCAGCTGGGGGCCTGTGTGGAGCCTTCCAACACTGCAATCCTCGCTCTAAGTGGCAGTGGGAACAGGAGAGGAACAAGGACTTCCAGGCTGACGTGTAAATGCATCACCATACATTTAAAAAACATTATGTAAATGTATCACCATATGTTTAAAAAACATGTACATGTATCACCATACGTTTTAAAAACATGGTGAAGGAAGATTTGTAATTGAAAGTGGCCAGTTGTGTGTCACTTTGTCACTTTAATCATGTGGACATACATTTGTAAACTTCTAAATGAAGATTGCTTTTAGGAGAAAAGTAGAACTTAATAAAGGTCTGAGGGAGCTAAAAGCAGAGGGAGATTTCCCAAAGTCAAGAGAGAAAACCCAGTGATCCCAAAGAGAATAACCCAAATAGAGGATTTTTTTAAGTAGAGATATTGGAAAAATGCATGACCAAACAATTCCTTAAAAGGGAAGTGTAGACAACTTAATGCCAAATTTTAAAATAATCATTTTATCCAATTACAAAATATTTTTTTAAATGCATGCAGTGTTCCATTTTTTCAAGGATTCATGGAATTACAAACAACACTGTTAGAAGTATACATTGGATCTACTTTCTAAAGGAGAAATTTGCCGATAAATCAAAACCTTTAAAATGTTCGTATATTTGGACCAACAAATAGATTGTTAAGAATTTATCCTAAGAAAATTACCAGATATGCAGCCAGAATTATGTTCACTGTTATTCTCTAGAGCACTGTTTATAGTTGTGAGAAAGTGGGTACAACGCAGTACTCAGCAACAGGTGTCAGGCTAAATAAATTATGATACGCTATTATGAGAAATACTCTGAGCTGCTAAAAGCCTTCTTGTGGATACTATTTAACGGTATAAAATATATCAACTACAATGATACTGTTAAACAATATATCCAATTAGGTAAATGTCTATGCACAGGAAAATATTAACTATGGCACTTTATGCCAGTGGCATTATGGGATTTCTGTGTTTTCCTGTTTTTTCCCAAAGTTTTTGCATACTCAGAATAGGGTCTTTTGGTTTTGATTTTGGTCTGTGTGTGTGTGTGTTGGGAGCAGAGGCAGATGCTAAGGGTTTTAACTTAGGACTCAGTGGGGCCCAGGGGTTGATGAGCCCTAACTGTATCTCCGAAGGATGTGACTTAGAGGCACAGCTCCACAATTGTCAAAGAGTGAGTCATTGATGCTTTCAACAGATTCCCTCCCTGTCACTTTGTGTAGAAAATAATAGTTTCCAGACCAGGTACTTCTAAGGTCTTTTTCTAACCCTCTTTTCAAAAACTCATTTCATTGACAGCTGAAAGCTGGGGACAAAGCAGCTCCACTGAACATGTAAAAGTTGAGGTTCACATGAAACTCGCCACTGCCCAAGCAGAAGAATTGTGTTTGGGGGCAGTGATTCTAAGGGTTTTGACTGTTTTCCATCCACTGACTGGGTGACACTGTGAGCCAGGGAAGCAGCAGTGCTCTGAAGGTAGTGGTGACAGTGGGCGGCGTGGCTGAGCGGCTGTCCAGGCAGAGCCAAACCACAGCCAGCCACCAGGCCCACCATATAGGGCCCTAAACACCCATGTGGGTAAAATCCATTTACATTTTCTGGTATTGTAGAACTACATGCAAGACTGGCCTTAGAAGCCTTTTTAAATTTCAATTTTGTCTTTTTTTCTTTTTTCAAGAAGAAGTAAATCTTAGCATTAGAGTGTCAGTGACCTCTGTGTATTTTGCATCTCCGTTTTTAGCCAGGACAGTTGGCTGTTGGTCAGAGATTGGCACCAGGACTGATATGGGCAATGTTGGGCTGCTGACCTGCTAGAGAAACCCTATTCATGCTATGCTAACATATATTGTAGATGCAGTATAAAAGTGAATTTCTAAATAAAAATACTTACATTTTCTCTCTACTCTGTATATTCTAACGAAGTGGACTTTCACAAATCAGTCATATTTCAAGGGATATCTCCATTTTCTATGATTACATACATAGTTGAATCAAAATCACATTTTACTTTTTTTTTAATTTAAAATAATTTGTATTTTCAAGATGAGAAACCTTACCAAAATTGAGGGATCTCTGACCTTGGATCAAACATTACCTAGCACTTTCATTCTATTGGTATTAAGTGTGGTGACCAACCACTGGGAAATTTTTTTAATAATATTCCTTCCAGAAAATAAATCCAATATAAGTCCAAAAACTTTGGCTAGAAGAAGTCAGCATGGATGAGCTGCAGGACAGTTTAACAAGTTGGTCTCATAGAAGCAGAAAGTAGAACAGTGATTACTGGAGGCTGGGAAAATTTGGGAGTGGGTGGAGGGTAGGAAGAGGTTGGTTAACGGACAGTATTACAGCTAGATGGGCAGAATACATTCTAGTGTTCTATAGCACTACAGGGTGACTATAATCAACAATTTATTGTCTATTTTCAAATAGCCAGAAGAGAACATG
Organism: Cynocephalus volans; assembly: GCF_027409185.1. Lineage (NCBI taxonomy): Eukaryota > Metazoa > Chordata > Mammalia > Dermoptera > Cynocephalidae > Cynocephalus > Cynocephalus volans. The sequence continues at coordinate 159,097,378 of NC_084464.1, read as the reverse complement.
TTGAATGTTCCCAGCACAAAGAAATGATACATGTTTTAGATGATGAGTATGCTAATTACCCTGATTTGACCAGCATGCATTATACACATGAATCTAAATATCACACTGTACTCTATAAGTATGTACAATTATTATGTGTCAATTAAAAATAATTTTTAAAAACCAGGAAAGACACTTAAAAGCTAAAAGAAAAAGAAAAAGCCTACATTATGGATAGGAACAGTAATCCATACTTCTAAAATGACAAAGTTGGTCTGGCCGGTGTCGAGGGTTCACATCCCTGTAAAAAAAATAAATAAATAGATGAATAAAATGACGAAGTTTAATTACACTTCATTTACTTACTTTTTTGGAGTACAACTGTTTGAGAACAACATTTCCTAACATATTAACTGTGACAGGTCAAGCTTTCTTGACATGTGGGACAAATTATGACATATCTAGGACTTAATAGAAAAATAATAAAGAAAAAAATTTTAAAAGTGCCTATGAGAATGATACTAGTTTTGTGTAGAATTTTGAATTTTGAAAACAAAGGGCACTGTCATAGATGACAGATGTTTTTCTTAATCAATCATCTGGACTCAGGAAAATACAAATCTAAACACGCCTGTTAAGTACCTTCAATTTTATTAGTTAAGACAACTTTACACTCTCAGCTGAACCCCAGGCCCCCGCTGTGACGGGGTGACTTCCTTGTGCCACCTCCTCACTGTCACCTGTGCTTCCCTGTGCCCTCCTAGCCTGGGTCAGGAGTGTTTGTGGTGGCTGCAGGACAGACTCCACAGTGCTGGTGCACAGGGTGGTTACCAACACTGAGTCTGGATTCAGGCTGCGTGAATTCAAATTTCTCCATGTAGCAACTGTGAGTGACCCTCCTCCGTCCATTAGGGATGCTGTAGTTTCCTGGTAAGGCAGCTATGACATAATGCACGTAGAGAACTTCACATAATACATGGTGGCTGATTATCTCTTAACGAATGCTGCTAGTTTTTAATGTTTTATGGTTGCTCGTGTCTTTTGCTGTTAATATCATTAATGCATTAGCATACACCAGCTTTCCAGACTTGGGATTATTAGTATACCTCAGTCCTAATGATTTTTTTCTGACTTTCCAATTGAATCTGATGGTTTTCTCTGTCAGTTTGTTGTAGCACAATCCTAATAAGGCCAGGAAGCAGAACTAAGGAAAACTGGAGCATAGTTCAAGCCTGGGAGGCAAAACTGAAGTTCAACCAGAAAGACAGCAGAGAGAGCAGAGCCACGGACCAGAGACGTGGGTTAGAACCACGTGCAGGTGATGGTGGCATACCCGGGTCTGCCCAAGCACAGACCATGTCCACCCGCCTCTCTGTCCTTCTCCTCCATTAGCAGTGTGATGTTAGTTTCTCTTATCACAATAGGGGAACAAATGACTTGCATGAGAGAAAACACACTGTAAAAGATACAGGCTAAATAATTCAATTCATTCATTATATTCCTGATTTTTTTTTTTTTAATGTGCAAAGAGATGACCTAAATTATACCATGAGGTCTAGAATCAAGCATGATAGCTCTAGTCACAGGTGTGAAAGCAGCCTTGCAGACAAGAAAGCTTCCAGGCTGCAGCAGCGTGGTCGTGCAGTTAGTTGCAATGGAGACCGCATGCCCTGCAAAGCCTGAAATGTTTCCTACCTGGCCCGGGACTTGAGGCCTCATGACTTCTGAAACTTTTCTTTTTCTCCCTCGCCTTGTCCCTTTTTCTCTTCCCTCTCCACTTTATTTACTTCTTCGGCTCTTGAGAAAAACTATTTTTTAAATCTCCATCAGTAAAAACGTCAGCACAATAAGGAAAAGTCTGGAAGGGGAGAATATTAGCAATGGGTATTCTTGGTTACGGGAGATTATAGGTTTTGTTTTGTTTTGTTTTGTTTCCTTCTTCTTTCTGTTTATCTCTATTCTCTTATTTTTTTCAACAGACATTTATAACCTGAACAATTAAAACAACTAGCAAATAAGAAAGTCTTTTTAATCGGCAATAGTGTCAGGCTTCCTGATAACAGTCTTTGTTAGGAGTGAAGGGATCGAATGACATTAGCCTGTTCTATGAGAAGTTTATCTCTGCATGGTGAGATGTCACCAAAGCCCCTTCACTGCTCCTTTAATCGTGAGACACGGAAGGTGGCCTGGAGCAGTTATTCTCAACCTTCATCCCTGAGGATAAGGAGTCTCAGGGACAGAAGACCTTTTTCCGAGGAAGGCTGAAAATCCTGTTGACCCAATCACCATCCAGAAAGAGTCATATTTAACATGGTTAGTGACCTGGCGGGGACAGGCAGCAGCCATCGGGGACGTCGCTACGGGTTGGGCCTCAGCGCTGGGAGCCCGCCCAGGGACGGCCACTGGGACGTGGGGAGTGAGGGGAGGAGGCCACGCCTTTGCCTGCACATGCCTGGCCCCTCCTGGAGCGGGGCAACTCGTCGTCTGTCCACAGACCGGTTTTCTTTTCTCAGCTCTCAAAGCATCGCCTTCGTGCATTCAAAGAATTTCTACTGATGACCTTCTAAGTGCACACTCTGCTGGGGGATATGAGAGGTCGGGCCCATATCCCGCTTTGGCTATGGTCTCAATGGGGAAACGGAGTCACCTAGGGATCGTTCAGCAAATGACGTGGACAGCCCCTGTCTCAGCCTGGGTGCCCTGCCCCATGCAGGCCAGAATCCAGGGCGACTCTTGCTGGTGGTTCTGGGCGCTCTTCAGAGAATGGAAAGAAGCCAGTTGACCGGCTTTCAAATCCATTCTCTCATGCAAGAGAATTGCCTCGTTCAGGTTCAACCCTGGGGAGTGAAAAACGCCGTCTCGAAATCTATATCTACCAATCCCTCAGGTGGAACAGGGGGATTCATGAATTCAAAATATTTGTGGAACTGCTCACTGTTGACAGTGAGTGCCCATGTGGCAGCAGACCCTGGCCGGCTGCTGAGGCCACACGTACACACGTGCACCCATCCACACGTGCACACGTCCACACGTGCACACGTGCACACATCCACCCATGCACACGTGCACACATCCGCCCGTCCACACGTCCACCTATCCACCTGTCCACAAGTCCACACGTCCACACGTCCACCCATCCACACGTCCACCTGTCCACCCTTCCACATGTCCACACGTCCACCTGTCCACACATCACCACTACGTGAAGACCAAGGAAGCACCGCTGATGGAAGGGGGCCTGGGCCAGAGCTCACGGCAGCTTCCAAGTCCCCAATGCTCGGGGGCGTGACACTGAGGCACCCCCGTCATCGCAGAACGTCTTCGTTAAGAGATGTATGAAGAGTCTGTGTCCGCTTCTCTGGGCCACCATGGCTATCACAGAGCACCGTGCACATGTACCACGTTGTCATTGACACGGATACTCACACCGACTTGCCAACTACAACATCCCAACAGGAGCCTAAGTGTCCCCGGATGAGGAACCTGGGGGCCCTGGAGCCGAATCCTTCGCGGCCCCCTCGGCAGACTCATCCAGGGACCTGCCCCTGGACTGTGGTGGCAGAAGCCAGCCACGTCCTAAAGCAGCGCCCCACCCCGAGCCTCTACCACGCTGGTGCTCTGTGTCTGCAGCCCTTATTATTATCCGAAACCATCCCGGGTTTTCTCTCCCTGGTGGGTCCACGTCTGTCCCTGGCAGGACCTAAGGTCCGCGATCCCGCGCCTCGTGCTCAGCACAGCGACAGGAGCAAGCGCCCGCGAAGGTCCCGACCCACCTGTGCCCTCTGCCCTTGTCCCCACGCCGTCCTTCTCTAATCCTGGTGACTGTCTTCGTCTCGTCCTTCCTTTGCTCAGACACTCACAGTGGTTCCCTGTCGCTGTTTCTGAGCTCTGCCTAGCAGAGGACTTTCATCCAAGTTTCCCCTCCAGCCACTTGGCCCCCACCCGGCCCCTGCTGCAGCGCCATTGCCGTCGAGCTCACTTGGCAGGGTTTTGTTTTACTGTTGTTGCCACGATATACTTCCTTATAATTGTTCTCAAGCCCTTTCTGCCCAACCAGAGAGAAAATACCTTAAGTACATGGACTTTTTGTGTTTTCTTTCTCTCGAGACACCTTGCACATAAAAACCCTTAAACACAGTAAGTACTCAGTAAATGCCTGTTGACAGATGGATTTAGACGCAGCATTTAGGTTTATTTGTTTGTTTGGGAGAAAGATGTTAGCAGGGCTCAGCCTCTAAGAGCATTGTTTTGTTCCTAGTGCAGCCATGGTTTAGAAGCTACCAGCAGCCAATTGCCACCCACACACAAGGAAAAAGGATTTCTGTACATTTATAGAAGAGAAAAAAAAAAGGGCACTGCTGCTGGCAATGCAGCCCAGCTATACTTCATGCCAGTGGCACGCTGGAAATAAAGAGAAACAGCAGAGGCTCAGACAGTACCTCTGGGTCTGCCCCGCTTCTGAATCTCTATTAGCCCCGACATCTGGCAGTAGAATGCCACTCCCACAGCAATTATAGAAAGAGCGCATCAGAAGCAAGGTCGCTGTCACCCTCAAATTAGCCCGGTTTCCTCAGGATCTTGTGTTTGACCAGGAACTAGAGACAGTGATGCTCCGAGGGCCCCTGGAGTGGTTTTGCAGAAGAGTTTGTTAAGATGTTCCCCACAATCAACATGGCAGCTGTGTCTCTATGCCGGCCTGATCACACTCTCCTGAGAACTTGCTAGATACAGATCCCTGGGCCCAACCCCAGAGCTTCTGATTCAGTCAGTCTAGGGTGGAGCTTGATAATTTGCGTTTCTAACAATTCCTAGGTGATGCTGATGATTCAGGTGCAGTTCTCACTCTGACAGGTGCCTGAGCAGGGGGTCCTAGTGGACTGCAGGACAGCTGCGGAGGACTGTGAAGCTACCAGCCATTACCCTCATAACTGGTGTTTTGCGTTGGCTCCAGAAACAGCGCATCCTATCAGCCATAGCTCCAGAAACAGCGTATCCTATCAGCCATAGCTGCAGAAACAGCGCATCCTATCAGCCATAGCTGCAGAAACAGCGCATCCTATCAGCCATAGCTCCAGAAACAATGCATCCTATCAGCCATAGCTCCAGAAACAGCGCATCCTATCAGCCATAGCTGCAGAAACAGCACATCCTATCAGCCATAGCTGCAGAAACAGCGCATCCTATCAGCCATAGCTGCAGAAACAGCACATCCTATCAGCCATAGCTGCAGAAACAGCGCATCCTATCAGCCATAGCTGCAGAAACAGTGCATCCTATCAGCCATAGCTGCAGAAACAGTGCATCCTATCAGCCATAGCTGCAGAAACAGCGCATCCTATCAGCCATAGCTCCAGAAACAATGCATCCTATCAGCCATAGCTCCAGAAACAGCGCATCCTATCAGCCATAGCTGCAGAAACAGCGCATCCTATCAGCCATAGCTGCAGAAACAGTGCATCCTATCAATCAGCCATAGCTCCAGAAACAGTGCATCCTCTCAGCCATAGCTCCAGAAACAGTGCATCCTATCAGCCATAGCTGCAGAAACAGTGCATCCTATCAGCCATAGCTCCAGAAACAGTGCATCCTATCAGCCACAGCTGGCCATATAATATACATCAATCAGCTAAGATATAACTGAGCAACGTCCAGACCCAACTAGATGGGAACCAGGACCTGAGCAACCATGGTGGCCTTTTCTTCACCTCATTTTAAAGAAGGAACAGGGTCATTTTTTTTTTTTTTAACTAGCCAGCCAATTCACCCTAATTCTGTAAAAACTGTGCGGGGACCCTTCCTTGAATGAATATAAAACTATCATTACTAACCAAATCTCTTCTATTTTTTTAATGAAAAAATTTGTGTAACTCCTGTTAAAAAGGGATACATATTCATTGAATAAAAATGATAAAATACAGATAAACAAAAATAAGAGAACAAAGAAATGCTCCTAATCTCACCACCAGGGAAAGGCCACTGTTGACATTTGAGTGATTCAGACCATCGCTAAAGGTTGGGAAGACAATGGGGCCACTTCCTTTGAGTCTTCCGGTCCTGCGTTCTCTGATTCAAATTGTCTTTGCCTTTTGATATCTGCTGCATTGGATTCTGTGTTACCATTGGCAACCTCCTAATATCAGTGAATGACAGGTCCCAGAGTTTCTCCACCTCCAAGAAGGCAAAATCATAAAAACATCTAATGTGTGTATTTTTATAATAGGGACCCAGTAATGCGGACTGAGCAGAGGCGCGGCTGCTTATAAATGTGGCATTAAAGCCTTCAGCCGCATTGCAGGCTAGGAATGTCATCGCCTCCCTCCGGTTATTAGAAGATTTTAGGAATGAATTAGAAAGAATAATGTTAAGTGCTAAAGGTGTCATATTTGATAGACGTGTGGGCACTTGGAAGTTTATTTATTGTGGGGCTTTACCCATCCTGCAAACACCAGTTTTGAGTATGGATACCTGATACGAGTCTTTGGGGTGACAGCCAAAGCCAACAGGACGTGTCACTTGCTCTGTACTGGGAGTAATTCCAAAAGTGCTCACCATCTCTGTTCTTTCAGAACGAACTCACTCACCTGTGTGTTCATCTGAGACATGCTTCTCAGGTGTAAAGCTAAAGGAGGAGGTTGTCTTTGTTTTTATCTTTTCTGTGTTTAGGGTTTTCAATTGCCTTGATTTTTTGATTTTCAAAATGGTCTATATGAACACTCCTTGTCTTAGTCCATTTTGTGTTGCAGACTGGGTAATTTATAAAGAACTGAGTAATTTATTTTTTACAATTCTGGAGGCTAGGAAGTTCACAATCAAGTTGCCAGCATCGATGTTGCGTGAAGGCTGCTCTCTGCTTCTGAGATGGCACCTTGTTGCTGCATCTTCATGTGTTGGAAGGTGAAGGGCGAGAGAGCCGAGTGCTGTTGAAGCCCCTTTTATAAGGGCCTTAATCCCACTCTCAAGAGAGGAGCCCTCACGGCCTAATCACCTCTTAAGGGCCCCACCTCTTAATACTACCACACTGGCCCCTCCTGAGTTTTGGAGGGGACACATTCAAACCATAGCACTCCCTTGCTTCTGAAAGTCATATGCTGGGGCCGGGACTCTTTCTTTCCCTCTCCTAGGCATCTGTGATTCCTCATAGACACAGTCGCTTGTTACCTGTTGCTAATATCAAATCTCAGTCCATTCTACTGGGGTCAAGCCACTGTGGACCATTGCATTACAGACCTAGTGTCTCCTTTTAAGAGTGACGTAAAGGTGAACAAATGAGCATGAGCAGGACTGTGATGGTGGGTGAGGTCCTAAGAGGAATAGTTGAAGAAATGTGTAAGTTTTGTCTGAAGAAGAGCTGTGCTGTAATATTTGTCTATGTCCCTAGTGCCTGTCCTAGAGCTCCTGAATCCGCTGGGATTTCCTGAGTGATAGGAGTATCTTTTGTCATTCATAGGAGCCCCTTTGACAACTCCTGAGTTTATGCTAATACAGCTACTTAGGTTGTAGAAATTAGATTGCCTCAGGATGGGGCCGGATTCCAGAGAGACCACGTGATTAGAGGATGAGCGGGTTGGAACTTTCAGCCCCACCCACCAACTTCGGGGAATGAGGTGGGCTGGAGATCAAACTCTGTAAAAACTCTTGCATACTGAGATCTGATGAACTTCTGGGTTGTTGAACACATGGAGATGCTGGGAGGTGGTGCCCGGAGAGAGGACGTTCCACACCCCCCACGTACCTGGTCCTATCCATCTCTTCATCTGGTGTGTTCTCAGGTATCCTTTATTTCGCTTTTTAGAATAAACCAGTAATTGTAAGTAAGCACTTCTCTGAATTCTGTGAGCTGTCCTGGCAAATTAATCCAACCCAAGGAGGGGGTTGAGGAAACGCTGGCTGAGCCAGTCAGTGAGAAATATGGGTGGCCCAGACTTGCATTTGGCATCTGAAGTGAGAGCAGTCGTGTGGGCTGAGCTCTCAACCTGGGACATCTGACACTGTCTCCAGGTATAGCATCAAAATGGAGTTGAATTATAGGATTCCCAGCTGGTGTCTGCTGTAGAGGTGCTTGCTGTATGGGGGAAAACCCTCCACACATCTGGTTACAGAAGTGTTGAGTGTGTGCATGGAAGGAGAAAAACAGTTTATTTTATTCGTTGCTTAAAAGCAGATATGGTGGAGGTATGGGAGAATCTGTAATATACTGTATATGTTTAGATATTTGAGACCTATCAAGAGAAACAAAGAGTAGAGTTCATCTGTGTTGTTTCTTATGGATGAACTTGGATCCCTATGGAAGTAAATTTAATAAGGAACATACTTATGCTCAAAATAAGAACAAATTTTAGAATTAGTACTATTGAAAAATCGAATGGGACTTCTAGGGAAATCATAAGCTGCCAGTCATTGGAAGGTTTTTTGGAGATTCTGAATGGACAGATTTCAGAAATTTCATGAAATGAATTATAATATTGGATGGAAAATTGTCATAGATGTTATTTGAGGATTATTAAGACCTCAGATACAAGACGTATACTTATGTATGATATAGGATCAGTATAGCAACATTCTAACCAAGCTCTCTGCCCCAGTTAATCCTGTTCATCCTACTGTTTCTATTAAAATAATCTCTTTGCTAAATGCTATCATTTTCAGTTGTTTTAAGTATTAATGGTGACTCCGTTCTACTTGTCATGTGAAATCCATTTACCTGAAATACTCTCCCAAATGATTTTCTCACTTTCAGCATCTGGTCTCTGTTACCGTATTGCTAACGTGGTTGTTACCTTCCCTCAAAACTTCTGTCTTCTAAATTTCTCCTTTCTACCAATCTAAATTTACTCATAATGATCTGGACTTAGACAAAAACTCATATTCTCAGGAAGTTAAACCCCCATCTCTTATCCACGTACAGTGACTCCTCTTCCGGCATGTTCTCTAGACACACACATATGTTTATATAAAGATATATTCTGTATATATGCACGTTGATATACATGTTAAGGAGTGTATGTTGTATGTGTACTTCAGTGTGTGTGATTTTTACCATAATAATAGTAATGTGTCCCCCACCCGCATCACCATCACAGTACTTTCTAACTATTCTGTGTGTGTAGTTTCCTTTCTTCCCATCTAACAGTTAAATTGTTTAAGGCAGGAACCATGTCTCTATTTCTTTTGATCTTGGGATGCTTTTCATTTTTTCAACCCAAACAATATAATGAAAATGATCAGATGATTTGACTTCCTTCCCCTGTGCCTATTTTTAAAAACTTTCCGAAAAGATAGGCTTTTCGCCTTCTTATTTTGTCTTTTAGATCAACAGTAATAAGAAATATCCTTTCTCCATGCCTACCACTGGAGGAAATAAGTGCTACCTTATAAAAAGAAAGAAAGAGCAAATTTCAATGGCTATATCACATAAAGAATTGGAAAGCAAGAAAATGTCCTTTTTTTTGCCGATGGAGCCTGGGGGTCAGCAGCTAGCTTTGGTCTGTCGGCAAAGTTGCCTAGAACAGTTACATAGCATATGTTTAGAGCCATAACAGAAGACTGGATCATCAAGCCATGCTCAGGATGTTTAAATTCTTGTGGAACGGCGAGCCACTGCACATGCACGCACACATGCACATGCACGCACACATGTGCACACTCCACACCTGCGTTCTTAGCTTGACACCGAGGATATCAAGAATAAGAAGTAAAGATATATAGCTTTTGAAGATAACATTTTTGAAGATAACATTTTTGAAGATAAGATTAACTAGGTTTTTCTTTTTTAAAGGATGAAGGAATTGAACAATTGGCAAAATTTCATGGGGATCTTTTTTTTTTTTTTCTTTTGTGAAGGTTTGTTTTCTTCTTTAATCATCCCATTTTTATTTATTTATTTTATTTGAATGCCTGTCATCTTTGCTTGTAAAAATGTGTGCAAACACCACTATTCTGAAATAGGTTTCACTTATCGGGGGAGTCATTTAATCAGGAATCCACCCAGAAAGCTAATTGAAATCTAATAATCTCCATGAAGTACTGTCTGCTTAGTAAGAATGTTCATTTTGCTTTGGAGGAATAACTTTTCTAATATATTTGCCTTTCTACAAAATTATTTATTTATGTGTACTTTATTACAAAGTGATTTAAAGTATCTTGGTAACTTTTATGCTTTTTAGGGTGATTTATATTCACCCTTAAACTTTATCTTAGATGTTTTACATACTGAATTTTTGTAAAAGGCTTAACGCTTAATATATGGGAACCCTGAGATTTTTTAAAAGAAGATTCGCAATTTAATGGAGACAACAAATCAAATACAATAAATTAAAAGATATAACAGGTGAAGTATTTGGCTTCTTAAGTCTTTGCTCTTTATTCAGATTGAGTCTCATGATTTCATATTAATCAAATTAAATGCCTGTCTTCTTGGCCCACTATTCCTCTTTCAAAATGTAGCATTTCTACGCTTAGAACAAAGGTTAGAAATTTACCCTAGAGCTTAATTTAGTATCGGAGTTTCCCCTTGAAGCATTTGCTCGGATCTTGGTGCTCCACAGTGTAAGTGTTCTGAGGTGCAAGAGATGTTTCTATATTCTTTCTCTGAAAAAAGAAGCTTCCATGCACCATCATATAATCCTAATTGATTCTGATAAATTCATTTTACAGCAAAAATAAAAATATATGCCAGTGACAACTCGAATACTAGTTATTTTCATTTAAAATATGTAAAATTGTTTTTCCATTTTAAGTGAGGAACCTTTAAGTATTCTCAGAAAGCAGTGTATTTACATGGCAGTGGTAGCAGAGAGGTCCAGTAGTGCAGCCACTAGACACATTTAACTATGTAAATTTAAATATAAATTGATTGAAATTAAATAAGATTTAGAATTCACATTTCAGTTACTCAGTGGTTCTGTGTGGCTAGTGGCTGCCGTGCCGGACAGCACAGCTGTGCAACTTCCACTGCTAAGAGTTCTTCTGGAAAGTGTTGCTTAGATTGTTCACTTTCTTGAGGGCAAAGATTGGATTTTCTTCACTGGGGATTTCTGGTTTCCCGTAGTGCACTTGGCCATTCCAGTAGGGCAGCATCATTTAAACCCCTGCCGACCCTGAAGATGACTGCATGACTTACAGGTGACCCTGGACAAGTCACCACATCTTTCTTATTTTCTCTTCTGTAATGAAATTAATGTCTGTCTTGCAAAGTTGTCCAGTGACTAAATGAGATAATCCACTGCATAAAATCTAAAACATGGAAAATAGAAAGAGCTCCTTATATAATACATATCACTGTTAAAATTATTTTAAAAACTTAGTAAAGTGCCCACTGAAAGAATGATTAAGTGAATGATGTTCTTGGTGCAACATTACTAAGTCCAGAAATACCCCTGTATTTGTCCATTTCTGTTGCTTATAACAAAATACCCAATAATTTGTAAGAAAATGAAACTTACGGCTTACAGTTTCTGAAGCTGGAAGTCCAAAGTCCAGGGAACACATCTGGTAGTGGCGACAGTGATGGCAGAGTATCACACTGCAAAAATGGTGGAGCAGAGGGGGCAAGAGAGATTAACCTCCTCATTCACTCTCTTTTTAAAGCCCTCAGAACTATGCCCATGACCACCATTTTTAATCGATTCATTATAGCATGGTCCTGCAATCTAATCACCTCTTCAACACCCCACCTTTCAATTTCTATAATAGGATTTCCCACCCTCTTAACACTGTCACAGTGGGGGTAAAGTTTTGGAGGGATACTCAATCCAGGGCAACCCTCTCCCCCAATATACACACAGAATCCTCCCAGTTTTTATTATTTATTTCTTTTTTATTCTCAATCAACCAAACCTCAGCAACCATAAAGAAAAAAATAAAGTAAATGGAGCAGGCATAAAAAGAAAAAAAGTATTATTTATAATATTTTAAATATTTTAATTTGTTTGAAAGTTATGTAATTCCATTTAAAACTTATAAAAGCACAAGTAGAAATTGTAAAACAAATATTCCCTAAGTTCTGCCAGAAGACAGTTATTTGTAAGGATTTTTCAAATTCACGAGCTTGTAAAAACATCACTCTTAAATGCTTTATGCATAATTTTATATTCTGTTCCTTTCACTAAATGCTTTGTTAGAATTTCTCTATATTATTCAGAAGAATCATATTCATAGCTAGAAACAGACACTTTTTATGCTAGGCACAGTTCGAAGCATTTTAAAAATATTCTCTTATTGAATGAGGGCAAAGTATTCCAAAAGTAAGATGCAGAGTATTTAAATAATCATTTTCTTGTTTTTGAGTATTAAGAGAAAAGCATTATTTTTAAAGGAGAATTTCTGATCTACAAATGTCAGAGCAAATACCCAAGAATCATTTCTTGTTCATTGTAAGTTTAAATCTATTAGAAAGTTTCCCTGCTTCGGTAAAACAAAGCAGCAGATAGTGACAAGGGTGTAGTATTAAAAAGACTGATCCATTGTCATCTTACACAATAATTAGATCACTGAATTTGGAACTCTGATTTCAAAAGAGAGAGAAAATATATTCATTACAATCTAAAACTGCCTATAAATATATAGTTGAAGCATATCATGGATAAAATATCACAATTCCACTAATATTTCAATGATACTACTAAGAACAGTAAATTTTTTATGCTAATTAAATTACTGCTGTTCAAAGTGTGACATTTTAAAACACCTGTTTAGTGTATTTGTTATGTCGAAAATGTAAAAATAACTCTTTGATGTAGAGCATTTATGAGCCATCCATATGCCTGAGTGTCCATATGGTATGATAAATTTTTAAAAGCATTTCTTTCCTATTGGAGAAAGATTTTTCATTAACTCCCAAGGGACCACTTATTTAGCCCCTGTTGTTCTGCTGCCTTACCGTACTGTCGTTTCCTTAATGTATGATTATGACATACTCTATTGATTGTAGCAGTGACAACCCACTCAGAATTAATCTCCATCTTTCTCTTACAACCATACAGATTTATTAAAGTAACCATCTTCCATTTTATCACTAACATTAAAATATGTAAATGATGAGTAACCACTTTCCTAAGGGTTATTTTTTTAAGTAAATGGTACAATATCCCGCTGGAAATTAACCGTAGTGTTGAAGTCAATATTTTTTAGACCTAAACTGTTTATTATTGCTTCATAGCTACCGAACACATGCATGAGACTAACCAGGAGACATAAAAATTAAAAGGTTTATGTGGAATATGTGACAACCATGATTTGGACAGTGAAAATTTCTGTAATTTTTTTTTCAGTATAATTTTTATAAAAATACAGTTTTACAGTCTTTCCTAGTTATTATGAAACAACATTTTAAAATTTTATTTTTGGGCTGTTTTAATATTTCTTTAATGTATAAGAATAGAATAAGTATTTATTCTAGATATTCAATTCTAACAGAATCGCAGTAATCCAGGACGACTGGGTACTGGAATACTGCAAGCAAGGATTCCAATGCTCCTTTTCTCTCCTTGTCTTTCCTTTATTGATTTCTTCCTATGTGCCACTCAAATTCTAGAACAGATGACTGAGGCACTGTTGCTGCCATCACAGAGCAGGTGACAGCTACACAAAGTTGACAGTGTGTCCGAGAGGCCTTTTAAGAGAGGAGTGAATCCAGGGTGTTATGGGAGCACCTTGGTGAGCATGTGACCCCCCTGAGGCCAGTCAGAGACAACTTCTCTCAAAGAGGGAATTCCTGAGCTTAATCCTGAAAAACAAATGGGATGCTGCATAGCAAAGGTAAGGTGTGAGAGATGACACAGAGGGGTCAACCAGTCCACTGCCTGAAGTCCAGAGAATGAGGCCTGCTCGAGCAGAGATGCAGTGGTGGAGAGGAATCAGGCCAGGCTAGCCGGCTGTGAGCAATTTCGATTCTATCCTCTGTGTCCTGAGGTTTCAAAGCGTGTTTGGCAGAGGCAATCCAATCACCTCTCAAAGGCCCCACCTTTCAAATACTGTAATTGGATTTCCCACCCTCTTAACACTGATACAATGGGGGTCAGGTATCCAATACTTGTGGGGGACACAGACCCATATAGCAGAGGGTAAGTCTGGTTCCTGATAATTGCTCTAGGTCAGAAGCAGAAGTCTGAGAGCATAGTATTTTAACTGAATTGGTAGAAATGAATAATAACATTGTTAGCAGCAGAGGTAAACAGCTGGAAAACTGTCAGGCTTCTGAAGGGAGCTTTATAACAATCCTGAAGAGAAATCAACATCAAGACTGGAAATTTTCAAAGGCCTTTTTCTCCTGACCTTTTCTTAATCTTTCCGCTCCTTTGGACACAATTGAACACTTTCTTCTCCTGTTTTTGACTTGAATTACACAGCATTTTTAAGAAGTAGTGCTCAAGTTAAACTCATGGATGAAGGGTATAGAACAGATTGATAAGGAAAATTGGAGACTTGGGGGAACTTTTCTTTCAGAGGAGTTCCAATACAGGTTCAAAAGCACAGGCTTTGGAGTCAGACCTGTCCTCGTTTACTTTTTTGTCTAATCATTCATTTAATGAGCACTTATTGTTTGCCAGACTCTCTAACTTCTACCCAGGTGGCAAGTCAATCACAATTCTTGACTTCAAGGAGAGTTTAATTACCACCAGGATCTATCATATCCTAGCTTTGTGGCACTGTCAAGCTACACAACCTGTCTAAACCTCTGGTACTTTTTTAATAAAATGGGTATAATCATACCAACTTCACAGGCTATTGTGAGAATTCAATGGGATTCTTAAATAAAGTTATTAACACACTTCCTGTCACACTGCCAATGCTCAATGTAAAAAATATACCATATCCCCGAATTAGGATGCATTCTAACAACTCTGCTCTCTTAGACAAATTTAGACTACAAGATCCTCAATAAACATTTGTTTCAATGAATGAATAATAGACCTTTGTTTGATTTGTATAGTATTTTTATGTGTTTGTGTTATTTTGTCCATGGTAAATTCTCGATTTTTTTGATAGATAAGACCCTTAATACTGTTAAACCCTTATCTCTACACATGGTCTAATTACATCTGTATTCAGTGTGATTGTTTTGCATGTTGCTATTTGAAATTTTTTAAAATGTAGGTCTTTAAATGTATACTTGAAACTTAGGGCATTTTTATTTTAATTGATTCATTTAATTAATTTAATTATGATTGATTTAATTTAATTAGTCTCATATTAAAAGCTTTGGTTGAGTTTTGACGTATGTGAGCATGTTTTGTAATTAAGCACATGCCTTACTAAAGTGTTGGGTATGTGATTACAGCCATTAGTCCAAGAGATGAAGAGGAACACTTAGAACATTTTTTTTTTTTAATAGGATAATTTATTATTATTATTATTTTTTTTGTCTTTTTCATGACCGGCACTCAGCCAGTGAGTGCACCGGCCATTCCTATATAGGATCCGAACCCGCGGCGGGAGCGTCTCCGTGCTCCCAGCGCCGCACTCTCCGAGTGCGCCACGGGCTCGGCCCACACTTAGAACATTTTACAAGGGTAGTTTTTAGGGAGGGATGAATCTATAACTGCAGAATTGGAAAAAAACTAATAAAAATGAAAAATAAACATTTGCAATAGTCCACATGAACATGGACTCTGACATAGAAAATTGTTATACAGTTAGAAAATGCCAGAGATTGATTTTCAGTAATTGTCCCTCCTTGATGTTTAATTAAAGAGCATTCTCAACTTAAAGGTCATGGTGAATTCAATTTTTCTAGATGATGGTCGATGGGAATGTATTTGGAAGCAGATATTGAACCTACCTATGGCTTAAAAAGTTAGAGAAGAGAGAAAGGAAAGCATTCTAGTTCTGCTGTTCAGTCCTGGGGAAGTAAAGTATATTTTGCATACTGTCAGTTAGGGGGATGAAATTAACCAATAACAAAAATAAATGATGTTGAGACTAGGGAATGAATTTATTGGACTTTATGAGAGGTCCAGTTTAGATGTGGAAGATTTCACTGTGGGAGACCATGTTCCATTGGGACTGTGAGTGAGGCGGACTCTTACTGAAGCCACAGCCTGCTGGAGCGCAGTTGTTGCACAAAGCAAAATATGCATCCATCTTTTTCACTTTTCACAGGAAGCCTGGAGTTAACAGCAAATGTTATAATGTGTGCATTTCATGATGTCGTCGGTTTTCTTTTTCTTCCAAAAGTTGGAGGTTACAAACATCAGCTCTTAGAATACCACTGCATCAGAAGGTGAGCTTCAGGAAACATAAAGCTTTCTCATTTCTAAATATTCAGGTCAGGTGCCATACCAGTTGGAGAACTGCCCATAGTTTTCAAATCTCACATACTATATTATGATTCACTCATACTTCGGTGCTAAGGAACTAACAAACACCACATTCGGTAACTATACTAACCAGTATTTGATACTGAACCACATAAAGAGAGAGTACAGGATCCCTTAAAAGTTTGTGTGGTTTCAATGATCCTGAGGTACTGCCAGATCCAGTTTAATATTGAGAACAGGGAGACTGCATGATGTACACAGGAACATTGTCATTGTGTGTGATCCAGACACTCACCATTTCAATGAAAGAACGTAGGGTTTACATGTTCCCTTTAGTTACTGAGTTCAATTGCACAGTTCTACCCACAAATATTTATCAAATTGGGAAATTAGATGCTTAGTACTAAGTCTGACTGAGCATGCAAATATTGGTTTTTACAATAAAATCACACAGAAGTAGTGCATTTGCATGTGTAGCATTAATTAGCTAAATTTAAAACACATTTTCATATCTGTGATCTGTGCTTCTGAAGTAATTTTTAAAACAAATAAAAATTTTTCAGGAAAATATAATCATATACTTTGAAGGCCCTGGTTAGGATATATCTGTATGTATATTTATACTCACACACACATATACATACATTTAGAACATATACAATCATATACTTTGAAGGCCCTGGTTAGGATATATCTATATCTGTATTTATACTCACACACACATATGCATACATTCAGAACACTGTGCAAGCTATTACATAAATAGAAAGGCCAACATTATTCTCCAATTTGACCTCTAAATATATGTTACTATCAAACAGTCTTGATATTTTGCATAAGAGGTTAACAATGCCCTTACATTTACGTGTCTTCTTAAACTGGACATAAGGAATATTGAAAACCTGAGGGAATAAAATAAATTGTCTGGTCTACTTTTGCATTTTACTGGGGCCCTTAAGTAAGTTGCATGATACTGAATAGAGTTCTGCCATTATTCATTCTATGGAGTTTAGTTCCATGGCATAGAAACTTCCAAATATCCAGCCCAAATATTTTAAGCCATAAAAATAGGATATCAGCTCCTGAAATGATGTTTATTCAGTGTCTAGGCCTTAAAGAATGGGGATCTCTCTTCACTTTGGAAAATAATTGATTACCTAAAATGGCATAGTGCTTTACCATGTCCAAACCCTTCCCATCTCCTGATTCTTGTCTACCTCTATTAGCAATCTTCTCATTCATGCTGTAGCCTGGACTAGGGCCTTTAGCCATGTAGCCTCATCTCTCTTCTCTCAGGGATGGGAAGAGTGAGAAAGATGTGATGCCACCGGGTGTTCTACGCAGATGAGAGGATGTGCTGTCTTTAACCACTTCCATTAAAGCGAAGCTCTGCAGCCTCCATTGGTCACCTTGTGCACTGTGTATTCAGAAAGGTGTTTCTCGTAGACGATTGGCTTGAAATTTCTCACTCTGTGATTTAAGCTCACTCTTTTCACACTTTATCTTTTAAACAAAGAACATCTAATCACTATTTTCTGTTTAACTTTTCTATACCCTCAAGGTTGACTACATTATTCCCAGCTTCCTCTTCCTGAGTTTTATCCATTTGGTTTGGACCTTGCCTGTCATTTTCCTTTCTAGCAGCCACTTCCTCAATTGGTCTTTAAATTCCTTTCAAAATGACCAACACTTTTCATTTCATGGCATTAAGGCTCAAGACGGAATGCTTCTGAGTGAGGTTACTAGGGGAACTTACTTCCACTCCCACGTGTAAATAACCGAGATCAGGCCTTTGCTGAGAACACATGTGGATTGGGGAAGACATTGAGTGTCTAAAAGGGTAGTTACTAGGTTCACACAAAGGTAGGCAAAGAGCAAGGAAAGAGTTTGGAGGGGAAAATCCCATCTACCACAGGACTGGCCCTCACTAGATCAGAACCATATGGAGACTGTGTTCTCCGTCCTTCGTTTATGCTTTAAAGAAGACTCCCTGATTTCATGTAGCCAGAGTAAGTGTTGCTGGTTTCCAGTATACTCTGCCTCTGTGTGCCTCCCTTCGAGCTTTTCAATTCCTGGTTTAGCCAGCAGAGCAGTGCCATACTTTTCTATTTCATCCTTGCTTGACAAAGGCAGGGAATAGTCTAGTCATCAGGCAGGAGATTGTCCCATCCCACAGTCTCAGGGCTGGCAGGGGCATCAAGAGGCTCCCTTGGCCGACCTGTGAGTCTCTGGCCTCCAACTAAGCAAATGATTATCAAGCTTCACTGTAAATTGAAATCACCCGGGGAGTTTATTTTTAAAAAATACTGAGCCTGGGTCCCACCAAGGCCAATCTAAATTGGATTTCAGGGATGAGGCCTGGGCATCTGTGTTTCATAACCACTCATCGGGAGATTCTGACGCACAGGGAGCGCCAAGAGCCACCACGGTGCAGCACTTCCAAGCCCGGGACTGCCATTCACAGAGCAGCCAACTCCATTTTGCATGCAGAGCAATTCTGCCCAGGAATTCTTCCTTAGGTTGCTCTGAAATCTGTAATTGTCATCTTCATCTTAGCAAACAGGGAGTCCCTCACCCATACAGTGCATCCGAAAGAGTATGAAAAGTAACTAGGATTCTAAGAAGAATTGATTTGTGAGAATCCATGAAGGGAGTTGGAAAGTTACATGTTTAGTTCTTAGTCAAAGTTGAGTTTTGGAATTTAATAAACTGTCATGACTGTCAGGAATTCTTAAAGAAAGGGGAAAATAGCATCCTTTTCTATAGTTGCAATTTTTAAAAAGTTTGTAGTGACTTTTACCCAAATGGAGAGGAGCAGTGTTGTTTCAGAGTAATTATAAATCACACACTGTATGCCTAATTGCTTTAAAAAAACCCAAAAAACCCTAAAGGGCATTTATGCTATGTATATTGTACCACAATTAAAAATTTTAAAGGGCAAAATTATGCGACATGTGTCTCATTAGTATTTCACTATTTTGATTTTTCTGAAGTCGGAC
The DNA here is from genome assembly GCF_027409185.1 of Cynocephalus volans. NCBI lineage: Eukaryota > Metazoa > Chordata > Mammalia > Dermoptera > Cynocephalidae > Cynocephalus > Cynocephalus volans. Next base: position 159,078,144 of record NC_084464.1, on the reverse strand, counting down.
TCCTTATGCAGTTGGTCTGTGACTGGGTACCTCCTAGTCCATAGTCAAAAGCTTTTAAAATTATTATTATTACTATTAACAATCTAATCCAGCACTGTAAACCACACATGCAATCAATAATCTGGTAAATAAAGGATATTAAAAGTTCTGTGTAACATCCATTGCTTTGTTACTGTTGTTAGATGCAAAGAGAATTTGTATGTCTCAGGGAACAATATTCTGACATGGTTCTGATTCTAAGCACTGTGTTTTACAGAAAGCTCAAGGTAAGACAATAGAGGGATTTTTTTCCCTCTTTTCTTTCTGTCTTTTGAGGATGTCCTTCACAGAAGTTCAAGGACATTTACAAGGATTTCTAGACTTTTCCATCAGCTGTGTAGTGCCTGTGGCTAATCTGACTGTGATATATGGTAAATATTTTCCCTTGCACGAAAAAAGCTTAGAGCTACTTCTATGCATTGATTGAGCACATTAGGCTAATATTTGTCCATTTGAAACTTTAGGAATTGGTTGCACATCATTTAATAGCTGTGCACCAATTATAAGAAGTAATTATATGTAAAAATTTCCAAAAAATAAGAGCCAGGATAGAAAATCTAAGTGGTTTAAGTGATGATTAAGTTTGAGAAAGCTTGAGTTGCTCATGATACTTATTAATTTTAAAAGACGTGCTAATTGATGTAAAGTATATAATAAAGAATCTATAAGCAGGATTTAAAAAAAAAAGACGTGGCTTTTTCAGTGTTAGAAATTAAGGGGAGGACTTCTAACACTTCGTTTCAGCATCATCTTGTTAGTCATAATTATATGTACAAATTAGCAGAGACAGATAATTTTGAGTATCTCTTCCTGAGAATTTGAATACAAAAAGGTGCCCCAAACTTGCCAAATTTCTTTACTTGGTCAGCCTGTATTAAACTGTCACCTGATTGAGTGACTAAAATACATATATTTTCCCCAGGAAGAAAACATAATGAGATAAAATAACTACTCTCCTGTAAAAAATGCAGGAAGAAAATAAGCCATGGTTATTATTATTATCATTTTTTTTTTTTTTTAGAAAATAACAAGGAAGAAAGAAATCTGTCTTCTGAAAAAAAAATGTTGATATTGCTCTGTAAAGGACATATTTAAAATGACATTATGATTGGTTTTTAGAAATCATTAGGACTGGTTGTTTAATAGACTCTTTAAATCAACTTCTTTATTATTTATGTGTTTTTCAAATTCTAAAGATTTAGCATCTACTTTTCTAATGAGAAAAATATTTTTTACAATCAAAAATATACTATCTTTAAAATCAAGAACAAAAAATTACCAGGATTGCTAAAGCCAATTTCACTTTAAAATATGTAGGGATATGCACCCACTTTTCTCGCAGAGGCCCCTCATCTTTTCCTGGTACAGTTGTCGTTAAGATGAAAGCTTTTGCTTCACTATTTCCCCTCACAAAGATCCCCAGGAAGAGCAGAATGTCAGAGCTTGCAAAAAATATTTTAAAGCACTGCCTGCTTATTGTTTTTGGCTCCTCTTTGAAATCATTGAAGTTTTGGAGCAAAAGAAAGGAGCATGTGCTTATTTTAGCAACAAAGAGTAATTACATGTGCAGTACTCATTTGAGCGATGATAATAGTCTGGGGTTTAATTTTTCTTATTCGAGTGTTTCTTGAAAAACAGTGTGTAAAAGGAAACTGTTTTGTGTTTTTACTATTTTTTTTTTCCTTCTTGGTATTTAATTTTAAGACTCAAGTTCTTCTGAATATCATTTTCCTTAGAGTAAATATTTCCATCTTAAAGCCGCTCTCCCACAACTTGCACATCAAGGTATGTTAGAAGCTAATTTGGCTTCAGTGCTTGCCTTGCAAAACCTGCATCAGTATCTAAGCTTCTCTTGCACATTTATTAGTCTTTTCCTCTATAGAGTGCTATTTGTTGAAATGGAGAGAGAGGCAAAACATTGAAAGTTGGAGAGAGAGCATAAAAATTGAACTCAAGGTCTAGATAATTCATAAATTGGCACACTCAGAAAATATTGTATTCAAAGTGTAATTACAGTGTAACCACAGATTCTGTATTTACAGTACACCTGCTCACTAAAACTTATTTGTAACCCCAACATCAGTACTATTGACCCCTTTACAGTCATTCATGAGCATGCACAAAGTAGCAAAAATATTTTAGTCCTCCAACACTTGTTCCCAGCTGAGGCTAAAAGAGGCAACCACGCCTACTTCAGCTCTCATACTGTAAACAAGTGTGTTCTTTCTGTGGTCTAGTTAGTTGGGTTTTTTGGAGATTTTGCTGTTTAAAATGGCCCCCAGACACATTGCTGAGATGCTGTCTAATGTTGCTGTGCGCAGGAAGGCTGTGATGCGGAGAAAATAAGTGTTAGAGAAGCTTTGTTGAGGCATGAGTTGTAGTCCTGCTGGGTGTGAGTTCAGAGTTAATCAAGCAACAACATATGTTAAATAAAGTGCCTTTAAACAGAAGCAGACATAAAACAAGGTTATGTGTTGATCGGTGGATGAAATGTTGTCATCAGAGGCTCACAGGAACCTAACCCTGCATTTCCTCTAGGAGCATTGGTTCCATATTTGCTAATTCAGTATTTGCCGTGATTTTGGATAACGTAACTATCAGAAATAATGAGAAGTGTAATTGTACAGGATTTGCGTTCTGAAAAGTGGGTTTTATGGCAAAATTTAACCATTGGTTGGTAAATTAAACGTATCAGACTTCCTCTTTTAATAAATAACTTGGTCGAAGTTTTTGCAAACCAAATATTCACTCCCAATCCTTCGTATCTATTTGCATATTCAAGTTTTTGCCCATCAAGTTGTTTTAAACATAGTAGATGTGTATTCACTATGTTGATATAGTCTAAGACAACTTAAAATTCAGGCTCCAGACAGCCTATACCTCCAGGATCCAAAAATACAGCTACAGAAAATCCTGTTCCCCATGTTAAGTAGCCTCTCCTTCCTAGATATGGGTTATTATCACTTTTAGTCCCAGCCTTTCTTGATGCCCAATTTCAGGAAAAGTTTTGGAAAGCAGAACTTGGGGTATCCTATGCTAAAAGCAGAACTGGCCCTGCCTTGAGGTCTGGCAAACCTTGGTGAGGGCTGGTGCAAGTGCTGAGTTTGGGAGGAAAGGATCAGGTGCAAGAGGCCATTTATCCAGTCACTGAGCTCAGGAAGTGAGAGATTAGCATTGAAGCCTACAAAGTCTTCAGTTGATGGATATACTATGAGGTGGAGTTTGACAAGGTCCACAGCTAAGGCAGTGTGTTAGTGCTCTCCAGAGACACAGAACCAATGGGATGGATGGATGGATAGATAGATAGATAGATAGATAGATAGATAGATAGATAGATAGATAGATAGATAGATAGATAGATAGATAGAGATTTATTATAAGGAATTGGCTCTCCTGATTACTAAGGATGAAAAGTCCCACAATCTGCAGTCTGCAAGCTGGACTTCCAGGAAAGCCCATGGTATATGTTTCAGTCCAAGTCTGAAGCCCTGAGAACCAGGAGCACTGAGAGCAGATCAAAGTCCCAGCTCCAGCAGTCAGGCAGAGAGCAAATCCCATGCTCCTCTGACTTTTTGTTCTGTTCATGCCCTCAATGGTTTGGATGAGGCCCACTCAACCCTGGGGAGGGTCAGTCATCTGCTTTATTCAGTCCACCAACTCAAATGCAACCACTTCCAGAAGCACCCTCACAGACACACCCAGCAATAATGTTTAACCAGCTCTCTGGGCATCTCATGGTTCAGTTCAGTCGACATATAAAATTAACTACCACGTACAGTTAGGTAACAATGAAGCAGGTTAGGTAAGGATCCAAGTCTATGAGATTCAAGTATCTTCTAGGTTCTTCCTTCCCATAAGGACTCTGGGACATTCCCCTAAAGGAGCTGGACCTGTTAACAGAGCCGAGTCCAAATTCAAGCTCTGTTTCTGTGAGACTGTAGATCCCTTGCATGTTCTATTACACACCTGAACACTCTCAGTGACTAGTGAGTAAGGAAGGTCCAGAGCCAGGACAACCTTCACTACATGCAAAGGCAATGGGCAGGGAGTAGAAAGTCTGGTAGAGAGCACGGGCGAAGCAAACCATGGCGTGGAGGAGTATTCCCATATGATGACCTCATCTTTTAGGATTCATTTTACAGTGTAATTATGTGTGTCAGTTTCTTGACTTGTTGCAGGAGAAAATTAGAACATGGAATCTCCAATTCCAGCTGCAAAATTTATTCTTCAATTTCATACAATTCTTAATTAAATTTTTTATTCCTTTTCAGAATTATTTTCACATAAAAAAAAAACCTCTGATAAATGGTTAAGCTGGGCATGAAAACTATTTATGTTTAAAGGGAACATCTGGCAAGTGAACCCCCAGGATGATGAGTCAAGGGCGGGCTGGGAGGGTGAGCAGAAGAGTCCCACTGTTCCCAATGACCCAGTGATTTCTTGACATAGGAAATAAGAGCTTTTATATTAAAAGGTTGTGACAGTCCCTACAGGGTGGTGAACAGTCCAGAAATTCACAAATCTGACCTTTTCCTTCAGAATTATTATATAACTTAGAATGGCCAGGCTAAGGAAAAATTATGTGTTATGGTTAATCATTAAAAAATCAAAGTGTCAGCAGTGGAGCGAGTTGACATACAGCATATTATAGAATCAGTTGACTAAAACTGATATAAAAACAATAACTTTTAGGCCAGCCTTGAGGGAGCAGGGATCTGGATTCACTTTTTTTGTGTGTGAGCAATTTAATTCTCTCTTCGATGCAAACAAACATCAAGGCAAAACTTGAACACACAGTGAATGCACTTGAGAGGTTGCCAGGAGAATATGAATTAAATAGAAGAAATCAGGGAGCACTATATTAAATTTTTCTCTGACTGAGAACGGATTATCTTCATAGTCTTTGCACTCAAAGAAATAAAGTTGGAAAGCAGGGAGCTTCCAGTTTCCCTCGGCGATCTCAGCCCCGCTCTACAGACTGATCTGCAAGTGAAGTGACAATCATACGTAGAGTTGTTTTCTTGGAAGCAGAAGTTGAAACTTCTGTGTTTCCTTCCGTGTCCGTATGAAGAGTATTGCTGAGCTTCATGCCACACAAGAGGAGCCGCTCCCTGTGGGGACGCCTTTGCCTCAGACCTTGGGTTGCCAGCCAGGGTGACCCACAGGCCCTCTGAGCCCATGTGCCTTAACTGAGTAGTTAACAGCAACTGAAGCATGGATCATTCATTCACTTCTTCATTGCCTGTTTCACCAACAAAAATGTAAATCCCTTGCGTGTCATGTGCCCATCTAGTTTATTGTGTTTGCACCACCTAGAATAGTACCTGGCCGTAACAGACAGTAAAGACTTGCTGAAAGAAAAGGACTAGGCACAGAAGCTGGAGCAAGCGCATTTTTGGTGGCAACAAATTTAAAGTTCGTGAACAGTTGAAATTCATGTTTTAAAAATGTTATAGTTTTCTTACTTAAAAGTCTTAATGAACTTGCAAGGTTTTGATGGAGCCCGTTTCTACGAATGTCCGAGTCTAAGAACATAGGCTCTTCCACATGTTTTCAGATCCCATTTTCCAATATATTCCCCTCTGGTCATGTTACATGCCATCCCTGGGGAAAGGAGAAAATCACCCTGACACAACTTCTTCCAGAACATGCAAAAGAGCAACTTCCCGAGTACAGTCCTAGGGCTGAAGGTTAAAAAGATACAGCAGTTCGCTAAGTGACAGTGTTTATTCACCATTTCTAGCTAGGTTTCTGTCTCCTCCATTTAAGAACCAGCTTAATTCACAGAAAAGCAATGCAGCCCAAAGAATGAGACGAGCTGAGAGTGACAGGAAGGCTGGTTTGGGGGCAGAGAGTTGAATTGCAGAAGTGGGAATTAGGGGGAAAAGTTTTTAAATGATGGAAGAAGGAAGGAAATAAAATTCATTCTGTGTTGTTTGAAGATACACAATAAAAAGAAAAATAAATAAATAAAAATAAAGAGGTAGAGAGAAACCTAAGGAAAGTATATCATGAAACAATTTTTCATTACAATTTTATCTTTAACATTCTTCAAATTAAAGTAATTAAAGCAGAGTGTACTGCAACTGTGCCAAGGTCTTCATTTGGAAGAAGACACTAGAGGCCATCTGATGATATAACTATGTGTCCTTAGACTCTAAAGATAGGAAAACATGCTTAATATATTTTTAATAAAGATACAGCTTATTTTGTTAGTTTTCTGTTCTATTCTTTAAAAAATAGTATTCTCCATTCCATTTCTACTATCCAAACATGACTTCTTGATTCAGTTCCAGTCAATGTAACATTTTTCATTGTTTTAGTGTAGAGGGAGCTATAAGAAAAAACCTTCTGTCTTCAGTGGGTTTACTTTGTCCTAGAAGAAATCAGACAAGTAACAACTATAACTCCAATACCAAGTGTGGTTCTCACTATCACAGGGACGTGTGCAGTTTGGGGGGCATGAAGAGGGGGCCCTCCAGGGGAACTGAGAAAACTTCACGAAGGAGAGGTTGTAGCTTGCTTTGTATAGGGAGTCTGGGTTAAGTGCATTCTAGATCAAAGGAACAAAACTAGCAAAGACTTGAAGACAGACATTCCAGGTTACTCTCGGAAAATATAATTCTGATTTAACTGGAGCCCCGTGTGCTGATAGAAAGTAGTTGGAAAGAAACTGGGAAATCTTGGCAACAGTATCTGGGGTCATTTAATGCTAATCTAAGGTGTTTGGAATTTATTCTGTAGGTCATGGGAAGCCACTGGATAGATCAGATCCATAATAAGAAAACTCAGTAACAGTTTTTTCTATGATTTATGCTTTGTAATATTTATGCAGTGTTAACAAAGTGTGAAGATTTATAAAAGCATGATAATGTATGCATAATTCCTGCCCTAAGGGTTTACAGTGTGATCTGTGTAGAAAAGGAGGCCATAAACACATGGGAAGAAAGGGGGAGAAGGAATGGGAAAGGACGGCTGGTAGGTGTTGGCACCTGTGCCTTTTGTTCTGTAGGGACCAAGGAAAACTTCCTCTTCACCCAAACAGGTGCATTAATAAAAATCACTGACCAATTTAGATCAAGAAAAACATAACAAATTTTATTATTTGACGTGCTGGGAGGGGGAAATCACAAGAGAGTAATTTCCCAATTTACCACTGGGGTACAACAGAGCTTGCATAGCACTCTTCATAGGGAAAGGGGAGATGAGGGTACAGGATTAGATGATTTTTGGAGGAACTCAGTGGGCTGAATAACAGACAATGGCCTGGGAAAAAGCTCTTTGGCTCACAGAGCAGACAATGACTGGTAAATGATTCTCTTCAAAATATTACATGGGACCGAAACATGAGGCAATGGTATGTGACGAACGTCTGTCCAGGTGTGTTGACAGACTCCAGTCTTCCTTCCCGTGATGTGAGTTAAGTTAATGAAATCTCAGGGAGAGGTCATTGTCTCCTTCTCTGGCAGGTCTGGACTTTAGGCAGATGCAGGAACAGCTTCATCCTGTGCTTTGGAGAGTGACAGAGGACTGACAGTCAGGAGTGGGGAGGTGGGAAGGTCAGCGAGACCTTGAGGCTGCTTCTTTATTCCAGCATGTCAAAGCACCATATTTTGGGGTAACAGCTTTCTGCACCCCAACAACTCCATCCACTGACATTATATGGAGAGCCAATATCACCAAAATCTTGAAAAGTGTGCTAGACATCCATTTACAAAAACAGAGAGGGTGGACACAAAGAATGATTACACATTGTAAAGATGAATAAGCTAACTATCCTGATTTGACTATCACATATTGTACACAGCTACTGATAGTCAACTTTGTACCCCACAAATATGTATAATCAATTATGTTTCAATAAAAAATAAATTTAAAAAAAAGAACTATAGCTAAAAAGTGTTGGTGATAAATAGATTCTAATGACCTAAACTCCCAGAAACTTCAGAGCTGATCACAAATTTCTTATGCTTTCAAATTCATTATTTTCATACAGTAAAACCCAGTTCTACCAAATCATGAATGGTCAACAATTTACTCAAGCACTGTTTTTAGTAGATATTTAGTCATTAGGTTTTTGCTCAATACAGAAAGAAAGAAACAGTACTAGGGGCTATATAACGTGCATAAATTCGAGCATGATGATAATGTATTCATGACTGTTAGATTTTTGCAAAGGGCTTAATCAGTGCGTCATCATTAATAAGATAATGGTATCTGTCAAATTTTGAAATTGAGATTGCCATGACTACTTTTCTAAGTTGTTCAGCAGGAGGGCTGTGTGCGAAACGTGAGTCTTGCTCGTTCTGATGCTGAAGAATCAGTGATGGGTCTCCAGTTTCACACAAGGGCACTAGGTCATCAGACATAGGTAGCAGAATGTTTGTGGCTGATGAGAATTTGCCTAATCCTTTATGTGAAGATCATCCCAGACAGGGAGGAGGGAGGCCTAGTGGACTGTCACCACCACATGAAGTAAAAGAATTCGCCCAGCAAGAGTACTGGCAAATCCATCAAAATCGTACATGTTCTTATAGAAAAAACAAAAGACTTTTCAGTTGTTTCCAATAGAAGATGAGATAATGTTACCACTCACCTTGAGAACAAACTTATTTCAATTTCCAAAGCTTTCTGATCCCTAATGAAGGAATTTTAACTCAACTGCTAATCAACTAAATGCATGTATAATAAAAGTAATGTATGGCCCTTCTGTTCTGAAAAGAAATTCATTTCTCAGTTGTTTAATGATGCTTTGAAATCAGGAAAGTGCTGCTCAGGAATGATTGGCATTTTTCAAAAGGACATTTTTATGAACTAAAATATAAGCCTTATTGACATAATTATAGTTTTATCATTGAAACTATTATTTGCCAAATTATCTCATTTAAAAAAATGTTTTAAAGATATAGAAATCTACTTGTGTGTTAAAAATAGTAGTTATTTCCAGGTCATAACTACATAACTTTTCCAAATATTGGACTTTTTTCCTCCTCTAATAAGGTGTATAAAAGATTTTATGGACACTGGAATAATGAGTTATTATACAAAGCTTTGAATATAATATTGTGAATATATTTAGTTCTTCTTCACTTCTATCATGTAACATAAATTCCTTAACCAATTGGGAAGAAAGACTGAGTATTGGGCATTAATTAACAAGAGCCAATGAGTGGATTTTTCTCCTTACCAAATACTTTTTAAAATTTTCTCTCTAAGTGGACATGATTTTTAAACATTCTTAGATCAATTTCAACAACAATCATCCAGAATCTTGCATCTAACACCTTATTCCTAAAAGAAATGAGAAAAATTTTAATTGCTTTAAATATATGCTTTTTAAAATACTTAAGAATATGTTTCTATTTTTACATTTAAATATGGGTGTTTCTATGCCAAGATTAAAATCCGACTTCTCCCTTTTACTCTTTTGTTTTTATGCAAGTAAATCAGTGATATAAAATTTAAATGAAGAATTTGTGTCCCCTTTGTCACTTCCTTATTTCAGGGCCCTACAGTCACTCACTCAGATCATTGCAACTGTCTTCTAACCAGTTTTTTGGCCACCACTACTTATCCTCACTGATCCTTCCACACGGCTGCTGTAGTCATCTTTCTATAATCCCAGTCTCCCCAGACCCTGTCAGCCTAGAGGTATCAATCTGGTCACATTCGCAGGAAGAAGTCAACAATTTCAAAGCTCGCCTTCTTCAATTTTGGGAGTCCTTAGAGTATGTTCCCATGGCACTGCACCACTCTGCCAAGCAGTGCAGGTGTCCCAGTGGATTTTCTTGGCAGGGCACCATGGGCTCAGGTGAGATCTGAGGCAAAAGGACAAAAAGAAGGAATGTTTCTCCCTTTTGTTCTGTCCTCTGTTAGAGGGGTCCCAGAGTTGTGTAGCTCTTGACACTTGTTTTATAGCTTAGGATGAAATTGTTTTTCCCCACTTTTATGGTCCTTTCTTCCCAGGACCCAGACATGGGTCTGGGGGACTGGGATGAAGAAGAATTTGAGTGGTGGTCCCTAGGCTGTTCTCAGAATCATGACTACTCTTTCACATCAAACTTTATTGCTGAGTCCACACCTGGAAAGCCCCCTCTTCCCTCCCAGCCTTCATCCCATAGGCCTGAAGGACCTGCTCTACCAGAATGTCCCATTCAACTCACCCTGAGCCCTTGCCAAATAAGTAAAGGGTGGATGAGGTCACGCCATGCTCCTCGCTAAAGACTGCTCCTGGTTGCTTTTAGGATAAAATGAAAATGTGAGGAGTACGCACTGTGTGCCAGGCATGAGATACTTTGTAGCTTGCAATTGTCTTTTGATTGAGATTCTCAACAACCTTGCTGGGGAGACAATATTGCCTCCATTGGGCCCCGAGGTAACCAAGGCTCACCATGGTTAAGTACTGTCCTTGAGGCTTTGGGTCCCTCCGTGTGTCTGCAAATCCTTCAGTGTGTCCTATGAGATGGTTCTTTATGCTCTGGCCACATTCTGCTCCTTTGGCCTCATTTCTCATCTGTCCCCCCTCCCACAACACAGCTCTCTGCTCTCTCCTACAGTGCCAAGTCTTTCAGAATAAGAATCTTAGAAACAAAACAGCTGTTCACTTTACCACCAACTTCCTTCTCCCAACCTCAGTACCTAAAAATTCCAACCTCCCATCTTTCTTCCCATAACTATTTTTTTCTCAGCCTTCAAGCTCCATCTCTGGAGCCTTTTCCGAACTCTGATCACATTTTCCTCCATCTGCCCACAAGGGTCTTTTTCATTCTGTCATCACAATGCCTAGAAGCTTAAATGTGCAAGAAATGCCACAGTTCTTTAGTTTCCTAAAATCAAATTAATGATGAACATAGATGTAAAAATCTTCAACAAAATATTAGCAATCAGAATACAGCAACACATCTCACATCGAAAAAATCATACACCATGATCAAGTGAGATTCATTCCAGGGATGTAAAGATGGTTTAACATACACAAATCAATAAATGTGATATACCACATCAACAAAATCAAGAACAAAAAACATGATTATCTCTATAGACACAGAAAAAGCATTTGACAAGATTCAACGTCTTTTCATGATAAAGGCTCTCAGCAAGTCAGGTACAGAAGGAAAGTATCTCAACACAATAAAAGGCATATATGACAAACCAATGGCCAGTATCATCCTGAATGGGGAAAAGCTTTAAGAACAAGAACAAAAAAAAGATGCTCACTCTCAGCACTCCTATTTAACATAGTATTAGAAGTAGTATCCAGAGCAATCAGACAAGAGGAAGAAATAACGGGCACCCAGATTGGAATGTATGAAGTCAAACTCTACCTGTTTGCAGATGACATGATCCTAAATATAGAAAATCATAAAGACCCTAACACCCTAATCTTAGAGCTGATAAACAATTTCAGTAATGCTGTAGGATACACAATCAATATACAAAAATCAGGAGTGTTTTATACTCCAATAACAAACTAGCCAAAAAAGAAACCAATAAAGCGAGCCCATTTACAATAGTCACCAAAAAAATAAAATACCTGGGAATCCATTTAACCAAGGAGGTGAAAGATCTCTGCAACAAGAACTACAAAATGCTACTGAAAGAAATTAAAAAGGATGTAAAAAGGTGGAAAGATATTCCATGCTCTTGAATTGGAAGAATTAACATCATGAAAACAGCCACAATATCCAAAGCTACCTGCAGATTCAATGCAATCCCCATCATAATACTCATGCCATTCTTCACAGAAATAGAAAAACAATCCTAACATTCATATGCAATAACGAAAGACCATGAATAGCCAAATCAATCATAAGGGGGAAAAGAAAAAGAAAAAAAAAAAGCCACCCAGAGGCATAACACTACCTGACTTCAAATTATGCTACAAAGCTATTGTAACTAAAACATCATGGTACTGGCATAAAAACACTCAGACCAATGGAACAGAATACAGAACCTGGAAATCAACCCACATACTTGGAGCCAACTAATCTTTTACAAAGGCCACAAAAACATAAATTGGGGGAAAATTGCCTTTTTAATAAATGGTTGTGGGAAATTTGTCATCCATATGCAGAAGAACAAAACTAGACCTGTACCTCTCATCGTATACCAAAATCAACTCAAATGGATTACAGACCTAAGTATAATACCTGAAGCCATAAAAAGACTAAATGAAAACACAGGGGAAACACTTCAGGAAGTAGGCCAGGGCAAAGACTTTATGAATAAGACCTCAAAAGCACAAGCAACAAAAGAAAAAATAAACAAATAGGATTATATCAAACTAAAAACTTCTGTACAACAAAGGAAAAAATCAATAGAGAAGAAAGAAAACCTACAAAGAAAATATTTGCAAATTATACATCTGACAAGGGACTAATATCCAGAATATATAAGGAACTCAAACAACTACACAGTAAAAAAACAAATAATCTAATTAAAAAGTGGGCAAAGGAGCTGAATAGACATTTTTCAAAGGAAGACATACAAATGGCCAACAGACACATGAAAAAATGTTCAACATCACTAATCATCAGGGAAATGCAAATCAAAACCACATGGAGATATCATCTCACTCCAGTTAGACTAGCCATTATTAAAAGGACTGAGAATAACAAATGCTGGCAAGGATGTGGAGAAAGGGAAACTATTCTACACTGTTGGAAGGACTGTAAATTAGTGCAGCCATTATGGAAAACAGTATGGAGGTTTCTCAGACAACTACAGATAGAACTGCCATATGATCCAGTAATCCCCCTTCTGGACATATACCCAAAGGAATGGAAATCATCATGTCTTAGGGATACCTGTACTCCCTTGTTCATTGCAGCTCTATTTATAACAGCCAAGATATGGAACCAACCTAAATGTCCATTGACAGGTAACTGGATAAGGAAAATGTGGTATATGTACACCGTGGGATACTTTTTAACCATAAAGAAGAATGAAATTCTGCATTTACAGCAACATGGATGAGCCTGGAAAAAAATTATGTAAAGTGAAATAAACCAGACAGAAAAGAGAAATGCCACATATCCTCACTCATAAGTGGGTGCTAGGAAGGGAAAGAAAGGGAAAGAAAGAACCATAATACTACACTGAACTTTCAGAAGAGAACAAATCTATAGTTACTAGGTTGGGGCAGGGGACAGAGGGGTTGGGAAGAGATTAGGTAAGGGGCATAAAGAATAATTATGATCTATAATAATGAATATGCTAATAATATAGATTTGATCATCACATGTTGTGCACAGGTGATGGTAGTCAATGCTGTACCCCCAAAATATGTTTGATCAATTATGCTTCAATAAAAAAAGAAAAAACAAACAAACACAAAAATACACACACACACACACACACACACACACACAAATCAAATCTGGCTCCAGACTGACCAGGAAGTTCTACCTCCATCATTCCTGGGCTCTCTCTTTCCCCTCTGCATCACCCAAACTGCTGGGAGGCTTCTGTGGTGTGTGAAACATCTCTAGATGCTGCTGTATTCCAAGCCCACGCCTTCCTGGGTGCTCTGCCCTACTGCTCCTTGCCACGTGGAGCTGCCTCCTGGGGCCCACTGCAGCCTTCCTTTTGGACATCTGGCCACTCCCTCCAGGGCTTCCATGGAGCTGATCCTGGGACATGCTGATCCCTGGTCCTTTCCTCATCTTAAGGAGTCTGTCATGTCCCCTCTCTTTTCCTCAAAGCCATCTTCTCTTTCTCTCTCTTCCCCCTCCAGGACTTCCAGAATAATCAGTGAACTGGGGAATCCTTCCACACCTGTCTGTCTCCCTCTCAGAACTGTGAGCTTCTAAAGGGCAGAGGCAGGTGCTAACCATGGCTATGTCCTCAGCTGAGGTCCCCTGTTTTGGAGTTCTCCAGCAAGCATTTAGTCAACTGAAGCTCGAATACCATGCAAGCTGCCCATGAGAATGTGAAAGCAAAATTAGCTAGCATTGAACCACAGTGTAGATAATGGTTACCTGAGTGTCTGATTTTAAAATAAAATAAGTAAATGAGCATTTTGGGAAATCAGGTGCCACTTTAAATTCATGGCCATTATAACCATTGAAATGAAAGTAATTCTTATTCGATATTTTAGGAGACAATCAGAACTACAAAAACAAAAACAAAACAGATTTATTTTGACTCTTTAAGAGTTGCAAGTGGAAAAAGTTTAAAAAGTTAGATGACTCAGAACTTAATTACTTTTATATAGTATTTTCCAATGATCACAAGGAGAAACTCCAAATAATTAATTATGTTTCGTTGCTGTCAAAAATATATCGTTTGCATTTTGGCCACAAACACATAACCATCTTTCAAAGCCTATTAACAGACAGGAATAACATCACTTCTTAATTCTGCCTTTTTTTTGCTCTATGACTTTTTGCAGTTTTATTAAAATCTTCATTTTAATTGTATACATTTCCATAAGAAAGCTGCTTGGTATGTTTTTGTCTTGTTTTGTTTTCAGCAAGAAAAAAAAAAATCATTTCAGGATGTGTTCAGAGCCCAAGCAGGGTTTACCAGAAGCCCACAGTGGTGAGTGGAGGCAGCCAGGCTCCTGCCCTGCGGGATGGAAATACTTTTCTAGAAGGTGACTATCCTTTGCACTCCAGTCTAATGACAGCTGAGATTTTAAATTAGCACATGCCATTTTAATACTCACTGTAGCATTCAGCAGCATGCTCATCGCATTAATCAAAGTGTCACCTTATTCCATCAGTGAAGGGCACTGCATTTAGGCAGCTACTCAAATGGACGCTGGGGACAGCAGCAAACTCGGCCGCCGGAAGGATGTCACTGCCACATGCTGCCGAGCACTGCGAGCATTTACAATTGCTTTGGATGATAGTCAATATGGAGATTTGATTTGTTTATTAAAATGTGCTAACCTATCTAGCAATTGGAAAATGGAGCTGTTCAGCAGATTTATTTCCTGCAGTTTATGGAGTCAGCCTAATTGATCACAAATACTCAGTGCCCTAATTAAAGAGAAAGGGGGAATGTTCTTTCACATCCTTTATGATATGTTGATGCATTTCCATCTCTTGATCAAAAATGGTTATTTAGAACAGCATGACGTGGTCCTAGTAACTTTCCCCAGCAACAAGGCCAGCTGTACAAGCTGGTTCTGAGTTAAAAACATTGAAAAAATTTTTTTTCTGTTTGTTAAAAAAAACGAAGATTATCCTAAACTAGAGATACCTATTATTAAATGTGTTTCACCATTTTTCTGGTGCTTTTATATTGCTTGGAGTTTTCTAGCTTGGTGTTTCTTTAAAATAAAAGACTTGAGTGGATACGGAAAATGTGGTACATCCACACAATGGAATACTACTCAGCTATAAAAACGAATGAAATACTGCCATTTGCAACAACATGGATGGACCTTGAGAGAATTATATTAAGTGAAACAAGTCAGGCACAGAAAGAGAAATACCACATGTTCTCACTTATTGGTGGGAGCTAAAAATTAATATATAAATTCACACACACACATACACACACACACACACAAACCGGGGGGGAAGAAGATATAACAACCACAATTACTTGAAGTCGATACAACAAGCAAACAGAAAGGACATTGTTGGGGGGGAGGGAGAAGGGAGGGAGGTTTTGGTGATGGGGAGCAATAATCAGCTACAATGTATATCGACAAAATAAAATTTTTAAAAAAAAAAGAAGTTACAGCAAAGATTTAAAATGTTTATTAGTTCATTTAAAATAACTACATCAAACCCCTTATATGTTAACACAAATAACATTTTATGAAAAATGACTAAATTTTCCACAATAAAAACAATTTAATGGAAAAAAATAATAAAATTAAATTAAATTAAATTAAAAAAATAAAATAAAATAAAATAAAATAAAAGACTTGAAACTCCAGCTTGCCAAGGAAGAGCCCTAGTAGGAAACACTTCAAAGGCTGTTGTGAGGGAAAGGAGACCTAACTAGAACATTCTTACTTGCAGCCCAAGCATGGGAATCTTCTGTTCTGGGGTCAGAACTGCAACTGTCCTAGGTGTTCCCAGCCCAGCTCAGCCCTCCTGAAGAGGACCCGCCTGGGATTTCCTCAAGGCCAGTCTCGCAGGCATCTTAGCAGCCCAGGAGACAAGCCTCACTGGAATGTATTTGATTTGAAATGATAAAACACTCTATCTCTACTGTATTTGTCCTATGGGCATTGAAGCTACTTAGAATCACATCTACCAGGTCCAAACCCATCACCTGCTAAGGCTCCTGAAGTCTCTGTCCTCTATGCAAACCAAAAGTGGAGTGAAGGATAACTGCCATGTGCCACTGCAGTCCCGGACACTGTCATCTGGGGCTATGCTGGAATATATAATAAACTTATATTGTGTTTAGAGGCATGTGTATGTGCGTGCATGTGTGTCACGTGTTTGTACATGTGTGTTCTTTCCCTCAAGTAGCTCATTGACTCACACCGTGAAAGTTCCCACCAATAAGCAAGAGCATCATGAAATGAACATGTCCTTCCTATGAGCATTTCTTTCCAAGCCTGAAAACTTATTTTAAAAAATAAAATAAAAACTGGCACCAAAATAAAAGTGAAATTTAAGGGTGTTTTTCCCCTTAGATAAATGCCATAATTCGTATGTGGTTTAAGTTTATAAACAAGGAGATAGTACCATGCCTAATAACTTTTATTGCACTCTTATATGTGCTAAATGCTTCACATGTATGATCTCATTTCATATTTACAATGACCTTGTTAATACCATTATTATAGTTGTCCCCATTTTGTAGATGAAAAAAATGAGTTTCAGAGAAATTAAGTAATTTTCCAACTTTCACACAGCTAGTAGTAGTAAAACCAAAATTAGAATCTGGATCTGTCTCTAAAGCCTGAGACCCTCACCACTCTGCTAGCCCATGTGTTCTACTGAGAAATTGGTTATTCATATTTCCTAACTCTTGTGGGCCTTTGGTTCCTTAAGAAAAATATGACTTAGTAATGTTATTAATAGTAAAATCCCAGGTAAATTGTGTTGGAAGCGTAAATAAACATGTCTTTCATTTCTGGACTCTTACTTTGAAGATATTTTTTAAAACAAAAGTAATTCCATTAAAAACAGAGCCTTTCTACTTTTTGCCATTTAGAGCAAATCATTTGAGTTTAATGGTAAGAAAAGGTATCTAGAGAGTCTTAAAACTATCATACTTGACTATGCACATAATAGCCAAGACTCCTGGCAGCTAGCACCTTTTAAAAGTCTTTTTGCCCAATTCTCTTCACTGCAACTGAAAATTTTGGTCCCATGAGTAACTGTTTTCACCTCTTTAAAATGTTACTCTTGTTTGGTGGTTATTTTTCATTTGCAGTAGATAAAAAGTTTTTGTGTTCTTTTAGAAACAGTTAATGTGATTCAAGTCAAGTTCCCAAATGTTAGTGAAGCCCAAGATTTGGTAATAATGTTTCACTTTCTCCACTTGGTGTCCTGAGGTTGATACTTGCTATCCAGGAATTTTTAAATTTCAGCCTTAGGATCATGAACACCGTGTTCAAATTTTGATACACTTTTTCACTGTGCTCTTTGGTGTCAGTAACAGGAATTACCATCGGACACGCCTGCTGACACCATCTCATTGGAATGTCAGAGCTATGCTGGCATCATGCTACCCCTTTGCAGAAAAGGAAACTGAGACTTGTAGACAATCAGTGGTTTGTCTTGAGTTACACAGCAATGACGTGGAGAACGTGACACCCAGTTCTAGCTCGTCAAATCGCCTGCGCCTGTTTCTCATGATATCCTGTGATATCCTGCGAGGCACCACAGGCATGCAGCGACATTGTGGATAACTGCCTGCTTCTCAACACTCCCCATCCCCGTCCCCCTCACCACGCACTTCTCCAAGGCCAAGACTTCCTTGCAGAGAACTATTCTTTCTCTTCTCTCAGTCCCACTTTTCCAGATGAGAAGAGCTGTAATGCACTTGCATAGCCCCTGCTTCCTGGATAATTCACCCAGAATTGTTCTAATCTATTTACATCTTTTTATGCAGATAAAAATGCCTTAATGAAAAAATGTGAGGCATCCTATGGCTTGCAAAATCACAGGAATTGATGCAAAATAGAGCACAGGAGCCAAAGCAAATATATATTCATTAAGGAACATTTGTAATTATAGTAAGCTGAGCGGTTTTGTGCACTCTGGTTGAACATGATAAAGGACTGCAGATTACTTTAGCATCATTTCAGACAGAGCTACTTAAAATACTAATTACCCACCGAGGAGCTTTCCCTCTCTTGCCTGTATTTTGGCAGAGCCAGCTTTTTTCCTGGAATGTTCTTCCCTGCTTGTGTCTCACCATGTCCACCAGAGATCAATCAGTAAATCTCATAGCAACCCCCTAAGTGACATCAGATCACTGCTAAGTCCTCAAAACAGGCCAGCATCTGTCTGGGACTGCCACTCTTCCTGCAAAGAGCCAGAGAGCAGATATCTGGGGCTTTGTGACCCATGCCCACAACTATTCAGCC